>NW_024498940.1:287016-666313 GCF_017590055.1 Onychostruthus taczanowskii
CCCCCGGGCTCCCCGCAGCGCCGCCGCTCCCGGCCGCGCTTCCGCCCGCGCCATGGCGGGGAAGGCGGCCGCGGCCGGCGCCGGGGTGCTCCTGGTCACCGCCAACGTCGGGTCCCTCTTCGACGACGTAAGTACCGCGGGCACCGGGGCGAGCGGGGCTTCGCGGGCCGCAGCGCCGCCCCCCGCGCTGCCGCCCCGACCGCGGGTGCCGGCCGGCGCTGCCGGGGGAAGGGGGCGCCGGTGCCGCGCCCCCGGGGTGGTCGCCGTGTGACACCGCCCGCAGCGTCCGGGGCCCCTCGGGGGCGCGGCTGAACCCCCGGGCGCCTTGCCCGCCTCAGGGCGCTCTTCCCCGGCCACCGGGCACGGTGGGGCACGAAAATGCAGCGTAATTTCTGCTCGGCGTAGCGAGAGGGCAGAGCTCCGGAACGTTTCCCATCGCTGCTGATAAGGCGAGAGCCGCAGCTGGCACGGGCGAGCAGGGGGAGGAACGCTCGGTTCCGCTCGGTTCGGTGCGTGAATGAAGGCAGGCGCTGACGGGCTCCCGCAGCCCGGACGCTGCCCCCGGGAGCCGCCGCAGCCTGTAGCAAAGCCCCGCTGTGCCCAGCACGCGTCCCACAGCGAGGGCAGCGTTTCCAGGGCTTTGCTGGTTATAGAGTAATACACCTCGGGCAGGGAACTGGGTCCAGGCTTGCGCCGTGTGTTGTTTTTCTGTGTGTTAGGAGGGGCTTCGCTCTAAGCCTGATGCACAGAGCTCCGAGGTGCAGTAACCCAGGGAGTTTTCTGGTCTGGTCTTCAAAGTCCGCTTTGCCTCTTTGTCACTTTAAAGGCTTTTCTGTTCACACTTTGATTGTAACTGCTGTAGTCAAAGGATGCAGTTCACCTTTTCTTCGACTTAACGGAGTTTTACTGTTATCACCACACTTAGTTTTACACTTAAGCGTGCCACTTCGTATTAAAAGAACACTGTGAAAATGTTCATTTCCTTGTGATTGCCATGGTTGTGGCCTTGGGCGTACCCAGCATCTGTGTGTGAGTGATGCCGCTGTGTTCAGTGGAGTTTCAGCAGGTGGCTCCTGCCTTTCTCCTACTCCAGGGCTGGAGCCGAGGGGTGACACCTCGGTGCTTGCCATCCCTGTGAGCCCTGTGCCTCGGCAGGAGCGGGCTGGAAGCAGAGTCCCCGCAGAATCCCCGGCTGTCGGACCCAGCCATTTCCTGCCTGTTCCCGGTCGCTGTTCGGGCTCGGGCGCTCGCTGTGCCGCGTTCGCTGTACCAGAGGGAACAGTTCAGTCTAGCCAGCACCTGCCTTGCCAACAAAAACTGAGTTTTCTGACCAAACCGGGCTCGTTTGGATCAGTTCCACTGCAGGGTGGGACGTGGAGAGGCTGCTGTGAACATCTGTGCTTGTGGTCCTGGTGTGTGGCTGCTGGAGCTGGGACTGCTGGCTGCCTGGCCGGGCTTCTGGAGTTACATTGGTGCAGTTTGGGTGCAGGAAAGGTGACATGATCTGGGTTTGGGGACTTGCCTCTCGAGCTGTGTGTGGAGCTGTCAGTGGCTGCTTCTGCTTGCTGGGCCCTTCCCGTGCAGTCGAGGAATATGTTTCTGTGCTGTGACCTGGAATGGTTTCAGTCCTGAGCAAGGACTTGCTTTGATGGGCTGTGCCAGAGCTGGGCTGGAAAACCACTTCCCATTCCTTTAACTCATGTTTTCTATTTCTGATTTCAGTGGGTGATATGTATTTTAATGACACTCTGCACTGGCAGTCCGACGTAGCCTGACCTCCAGCCGTGTCACAGGGCAGCGCAGGGACACGGGCAGAGGGGTGGCCAGGCCAGCACCCCGCACTCACGCAGTCCTGCTGCCTCCTGTGCTGGGCTCCCGTCTGGAGCTGCGGGGCTGCTGGAGGCAGGCTGGGTCTGGCAGGGGGCTCTGGTGCCTCCTGCCCCCTCCCACCAGCAGACCCCCTGACGGCTCCGTGCTGCCCGTCTCCGTGTGTTCCCTGAGTGGTGCTGAGAGGCAGCAGCATGCTTTGCACTTCAGGTGTGTTTGTGTGAGCACTGTTTGCTTGTGCGTGCAAATGCTCTTGGGATCAGCATTTCATAGCTCAAAATACCCTTGGTAGGCAGGTTGCCCTGGCTGGGACAGTCTTTCCTAGCTCAGTGGTGTTGCTGACCTGCCTGTACTTTTGCAAAGAGGGGAGAATTGCTTTTTTTTGCTCTCGGGTTGCCAGAAGCAGGTCAGGATAACATATGGTTCTGCTCCTGCCAGCCATCCCCATCCACTAATTACCTGTTGCAGTGGTGACCTGGGAGCTCACGAATAAAGATGGCAAAGTGAAGAGGGACTGAGCTGGGTTCATTTCATTCCTCTGGTAGTTTTGCTGCTTCATTAAAAATATTAATGGAGTATTAGATTTTCAAATATTCTTCCAAGTTACATAAACATGTGCATTTCATTAATATGAATGCGTATGATTTCTGGTACCTTTGTGTTTACTTAAGCATTTAATACTTTTCTTGCTGTAGAATAATTTCCTGGTTTTATCACAGTATAGAAAGTAACAAAAGATGGAGTTCAGGCTACCCATGAGTCACTCTCTTTTCCCCCTCCTCAGATGCCCCTGCCTATGGCAGGGGAACTCAATCAGATGATCTTTAAAAGTCCCTTCCAACCCGAACCTGTGATCCCATCCTCTCCCTCCCTGATTTCTTGCTTCCTCTGCTTCCTCTGTCTGCATTAACAAAATTTCACGTGTGCCTTGCAATGAGCTGAGGTGCTGTGGTGGGCACAGAATCCATTTGCCTGGCACTGTGTTGCTTTTGCTGTACAGGGGTTTAAGTTGTGTGCTGAGGTTTTTTTCCAGTCTGGTATATCCCCTTCATTCTGTTCAGGTGCTTCTAAACAGCTTAGTGCTGCTTTTGCTGTGGCAGACACCTGGAGGGGGCTGTGAGCAGCAGGTGAGTGAGGCACTGTGGAGAAATCTTCCCTCACCTCGTGGCCGGTGCGGCACAGGAGCCGTGGCTGCTTCTGCTGCAGGGGGGCAGCTGGACACTCTGCATTCTGTTGTTGTGGCTGCCCCAGAAGTTTGTTAGAGTGTGCTGTCTGTCTGGGTGCAGGCACAAACACTGGAAAACCACCGTGGTGCTCACAGCCGAGAACCATCTCTACTCTGGGTCACTTTCAGGTGACTTTGACAATCCGTGCTGGTTAGGTGTCTCCATGCAGGTCTTTAGGGAAAGGATTTCCAAGATGCCCAGCAGACTTAGCTGTGCAGGTTCTGATGTTTCTGCCCGGGTTGGAAAACAGTTCATTTGTTCCAGCTGTCTTTGAAACTGCGGTATATGAGCCTAAATCAGGTCAGAGCTTCCAAAACCCTTCCCTCTTTATGCACTGGATATATGTAATCCTTAAATTCTCAGGACAGGTTTAGTCAGAATAGATGTGCAGTGGTGACAAGGTGGGTAAAAGTTAACCAGAACGTGTTATTTTATTAGCTTAAAAGAGAAGGAGGGGAGAAGTGTGCCAGGGAATTGCTGTATGTGCTGATACCCAGAATCCTGAATGACTGACAGCATTACTGCCCTACCTGTGCCCTTATTTTCTTTGACTCTACAGAGCACTGGCCTTCATGTGATGGTGCCATGGTAGGGCAGTGAGCTTGGACATTCCAAGGTGGCCCTCACCAATCCACATTTGTGTCCCTTTTTCATACAGTACACAAAGTGGGCAGGGATGGAACTTCCTGCTTCAAGCGCTGTTTGTATTATTATTATAAATAAACTTATTCTTTAATTCTGAGTATGAACTTGAAGTGTTCTTTGCTTCCGTTAAAATCTGCAGTCTATCAACTGAAATTGAAGTAGAAATAGTTCCCATAATAATTTTTCAAAACAGCCTGGCCTTCTCATGGGTGGTGATCACAGTGTAGTCTCTCTTTATCATGTCTGATCCTAATTTTCTGGTTCTGAAGCAGTGGGTGTAGGTTTGTTTTGGTATTGGACATCTGTGTATTTAGCTGGTATTATCTGATAACTATAAAAGGTTTTTTGGCTTTTTTTTTTTTTTTGATTTCTTTCCCCCCTGAATAATTATTTGAATTTTGTGGAACATTTCAAGTGTGGTAGGATGGGAAATGTATTAGCATGTTGCTATTCAAGGCACCCTCTCTTGAAGCCACAGCTGTGCAATTGAGTGAAAGGTAGTATTTGATTCATTGTGACTTTTTAGAAGAAACTTGTTATTCCACTGCTGAGAAACTCGTGCCCCATCCTTAGGGTCAGGTCGGCAGCGTTGGTTACCTGGAGCGAAGATCAGACTGACCCAGCAGGTTAGGGTGATGTTTCTCTGGGGTGCTGCAGTGTGGGAGCATTCCTGCAGGTGGGCTGGGCTGGCAGGGAGGGCTGGCGAGCCTGGGCTCCTGTTCTGGCCAGGGGAGGGCAAGAGCAGCAGGACTGAGGATGGGGAGGGGTCCATGCCCCTCACTGTGCTGCCCCCAGCCTCGGGCAGTGGGGCTGGAGCCTGGGGGGCTGAGCCTGGCTCTGAGCACTTTGGCTGGCTCACAAGGGCCCCAGACTTGGGGGGTTATTGTCTTGCTCCCTTTGATGCTGCAAGATTGGGTGCTCACAGCTCAGGCTTGCATTTGAGGGCTATGTACTTTTAGAGCAATAACATAGAAGGCCAACAGAGAAGTATTTTTCAGTGTTCTCTGTGATGGGAACTGTAGAAATAAGTGATCTCCAGCTTCCCTTTCTCTGACTCTGCACTCTGTGCTTTCTAGTTTCTGGTTGTTTTGGTGTCTGCTTTCTGGGATTTTTTTGTTGTTGTGGGAGTGGCCCTGTTAATTTCTTAAACATTGTTGCTGCCTTCTGTTTGTTTGGTTTTCTGTGGCAGTCTCTGAAGTGTTTTTCTTTCAGTTTCTGCCATACTCATGTTTATGTTGTATTGTAGGAGGCTGTCTTGTTTCACTCCATTCTGAACTCCCTGTGCAGGAGGTGGAACTTTGAGATGCCCAGGCTGAGGAATAGCCCTGCCTTCGTGTGCCCTTTAGTATGATGCTGTGGAAAGGGATTTTGGTTTGAAAATCCTTCTGTGCTGCTCGTGTTCTGCACTGGGGATGAGCTGGGGGGTGTGGGCTGTAGGGGGGAGCTGCAGCAGCAGCAGTGCCAGGCTGCTGGCCTGTGCCACTCAGGTGCAGCCTTTCTGCAGGTGTGGGCACAAGGAGCAGCTGTGGGCTGCCTGGGGGTGGTACCTGTTAGAAACCCCTCCTTTGCTGGGCTCTGGCAGGTGGTGCAGTTCCACAAGCTCAGTGTCAGTCCCTCGCAGCCTGCTCGGACAGGAGCTGGATGCTTGCCCTGATTTCCAGCTCCCCGAGTGTCAGCTTCCAGGGAAGCCAGCTCCTGGCATCCAGGGCAGGCTAAGGATGCCTGTCAGGGGGTGCTGGGGGTCACTGGTAACCACTCAGAGCATCCCCAGCTCCATGCTGTGGTCCAGGGTGCGTGTCCTGCTCGCCAGCAGCCCCTGGGGTGTACTCAGAGTGACAGCTGAGTGTGAGCTGCCCAGAAAAATCCTCTTTTAAGTATAAATGAGGAGCAAGATGTGCAGGAAAGCAGTGACACGTTATTGTGCGTCCACGTCCTTGTAAAATTTCAAGCTCTAATTTGCTGAAGATAACTGGAGCAGTAACAGTACAGGCAGCACTGAGGGTGGAGGTTCCTCCACGGTGGAGCTTTTCTTTAGCAAAAATCCAGCACTTTTTTCTTTTTAGCAAAGAGTTTCCATTAAGAGCTGGTACAGTGTCAAGCCTTCCTTAAGAAAGATGCTCAGTGGTTTATCTTCTAGACCATCTTTTTTTTTTTTATCCTTTTGATTAAGTATTATCACTGACAACAAGAGCACATGGAACACAAGGAGGTAATAGTGGCAAAGCACATTTTAATTACACCTTTCTTTTAATGTGGTTTTATAGCAGAAGAGTTGGTGTTTTGCAGCTTGTTGAGCTTCCACAAATCATCAGTGTCTCAGTGTGAGGTTCTAAAAGGACTTAGTTCTTATTTTATTTCATATTTGAAAATGAAATTATGCAGTGTGGGTAGGATACCATAGGAAGAAAGCTTTACAGCTGGTAGTAAAGAAAGCTTTACAGGTCTGATAGTTTTTTTAGCTTGGACAAACACTAGGGCATATTTTAAAGGTTTTGTTCCTGCTCCAAAGTTCTCATCATCCATTTTCCTACCAAAAAATTTGATTTCAAAGACACAGAATATGAGTCAAGCCCTCAGATTTTATGATATACATAAAAAGCTGATCTGGTTTTTACTTACTATTTCTCTCTTTTTCCTTTTCTATTATTTATTTAGTCATACCATTTATATATTCTACCCCCCATGAATGTGTTTCCTCTTTTTACCTCACTTTTTTTCCCTTTCTGGTACTGTGTGTGCTCACCTCCTTCTGAAAGCTCTCTCCTTACTCCTCATGTATGATTTAAAGTGAGTCACTTGAAGGAGTGTTGGTGATCTGTAGTTTTGTGGGTGCCTCATGGCCCGTCAGGAAGGTGGCTGTGGCTGCCCTGAGCTCACCTTTTTCTCTGCTGAACAGGAGATCCCACCAGGTTAAACCCACCTCTCCACCACGGGTGTGCCATGCCCTGGCAGTGGGAAGAGGAAATGCAGTGACTGAATTGCCTTGGAAGGCAAACTGGATTTCAGTGTGGCTCTGGAAGGTGTTTCTTCCACCACCCTGCGGAAGATCAGCCACTTTGGCTGTAGCTTTGCCTTGTCCTCTGCCCCTAAACTCTTACCTTAAATTGGAAGAAAAAAAAAGCAAAAAGGCAGCCAGGTGTGACTGCAAGGCAGTTGTGTGCTTTCAGTGTGTGGAAGCTCCCAAAATACGTCTGTGTTAGTGCAGGTTAATAGTTTATTTGATATTCTCTAACCATCTTCCCTTCTCTTTGTGGAGAGGGAGGTGGTCATGGGAAACAGGAACTTCTGACTTCAGTGGCTGCTTGAATGGCTTGTCAGAGTCCTTTACACTCCTTTTGGCATCTTTATTACTGAAGTGGCATCTTCCCTTGCTGAAATTCCCATGGAAATATGTTATTTTTCATAATGTGAAGTAGGTCACATTAAGCACAATAGTCATCATTCTGGGGAAGAGTGAGTCTTAAAAATAAAATGTTACTTTGGCTTCTTTTCTTCCAGTGGTGTGTAGTAGTTATTCAACACTCTTAGCACTACTGTCAGTATTAGTACATAATTTTAAAATGTAAATATTTTATTTAATCACTTTAATTTCTAATGCTTTTCCGGTTATTGGCAAAACTTGAAGTTAAAGCACGTATTGAAGCAAACAAAAGTGTTCATTGTTCTTATATGATTTGAAGTCAGATATAATTGATGGTTTTCATTAATGTCTTCAAGTTGTTAAGCACTCATCTTCATGAGTCAGTCAGCTGTAACAAATGATATCCTTGAAAGCAGAACATTAAAGCTAAGGAAAGCAATTAAGCTGTGGTGTTGTCACAGGTTTTGTTCTCGGGTGGTACCTTGGGGTGGGTTCCAGCAGCCCTCGGGGGTGACTGTCACTGACTCCTGGGTGTTTATTACCCTGCAGCACAGCGAGACCTCTGGGCTGTGCCTCAGGGGACCATGGCTCAGGGATGTGGTTACAAGTGCCAGGGTGCAACACAGAGAGCTGTCCTTTCACTTGTGGCTGTGACTGGAAGGATTTTCCCTTCAGCTTTTGGTTTGTCCGCAGTAAAACAGCTTCTGATCTTTTCTGGCACTGTTTCCCAAGCTGGTGAAAAGCTCTCACACCTATATTCCTCGCCTGCTGTCCCTGCCTCTTTTGTCTTTTCTTCTTTCCCCTGGTTTCACCTATGTTTCCTTTCTGATAGAGTTCTCAGCCAGAAGCCCCAGTCAGGAGAGGCTTTAGTGTCACGCAGAGCTGCAGCAGGGCCAGAAGGAAGGCGATGGGTGTGCGGGGCTGCCTGCCCTGGGCAGAGGCTGGCCGGGGGCTCTGCTCAGCCACAGCTCCTGGATAACATGTGGGTAAAAGGAGAGGAAATCCTGGCCTCTCAGACACAAGCTTTTTTCTAGGACAAACACGTGTTTTTGCCTTTGCCCGCTCAGCTCTGGGCCTGGCGTGCTCTGGGCTTGCCTGCTCCTTGCAGGTCACTGACAGCTCCAGAAGCACTGGACACATTTGCTCGCATCCTGCTTGTGCTCAGTCTTTGAAAGCCAGAAGGAAAAAGTGTTGATTTGGGCTGATTTGCATCTGGAAGCCACGCACTGTTCCTCTTAGACGTGCCCAGGGACAGTGTACTGAATGGTGCTGGAATGAGGTGGTTTGGAGGTTTTCCCTTGCAACACAAAATGTCACGTTAAATTGGGCTCAAATTTGGAACCCATAGTGTTGTACTGCAGCACCCACGGCTGCAGATCACAGTGTGGGAGACCAGCAGCCGCCACAGTTCAGACAGTGACTGTGTGCCTGTGTTGTACAGCAACTGCCCCGGACTGTCCAACCCTCAAAACAGCCTGGAGAAAAAACCAGCTGCCTTCAGGGCAAAAGGTGTGTTCCAGAAGGAGTGGTGGTTAGTGGTGGGAATGCTGGGCTAGGCTCTGGAAGTCAGGGCTCAGTTTGCATTCAGCCACGAGCATCCTGCGTGACCCAGAGCAGGTGGCAGCAGATCCTCCGGCAGAGGCATGCCCTGCTTGGGACAGGCTGTGGACACGGCGTCTGGTTCTCCTGCCCCGAAGGGGAGGATTTTGGAAGGCTGCTGTGGAGGTTCTGATGTTCAGCTAGAGCAGTGGAGGGCTGTGCTGGCAGGTGAGCATGGCTCTGCAGCCGGAGCAGGTGTGCAGACGGGGAGCTGGGCTGTGTGGGCCGTGGAAGAGCCGGGCAATGGCTTGTTCCTTCAGCTTTAGCTCAGGAAAGGCAGAGCAGCACCTCGTGTGGACTGTGCCACAGCCTGTGTGGGCACGCACCACCCTGGGCTGCCGGAGAACTCCTGGCCAAAGACAGGCTCAGATAATCTGAGCTGTGTGAGCCTTCTCCTTAACCAGAGGTCCTTGGCTTGCACAGGCTCAAGGCAAAACCAGCTCTCTTTAGTTATGGGAGCAAGTACAAGCAGGGAAAGGTGCCCCGTGCGAGTCTGCGCTTTGGTGAGGCTGGCAGACAGTGTTTACAGGATGTGGAGAACGTCACCCTCTCTAGAACATTCACCCTCGGTGCGAGGCCTCGCTCTGGCACAGGAGGGGCCGATCACAGGCTCTGGCTGCCATGGGAACACGCAGGATCCAAAACCTGTTTGTTGTACTTCGCCTGAAGTAGAGCTGCCTCTACATGTTCACTCCTGACTTCCCATTTTCTACTGCATTCTTGAAAAGATTTTTTTTTAAATTGTCTTGGAATGCTTGAATGTGTTGGCAAGGCTCTCATATTAATGGCTGGCTCTTTGGAGCACCTCTGTACTGGGCTGGTGGCACTGCAGTGGGTGAACAGCGGAGGCACACAGGCAGTGGGAGCAGGACTCATTCTGAATTCTTTCATTAAAGCTTTTGAAGTGATGTGGTGGGAGCTTGTTTTGAAGCTTTTTGTTTTCCTGGTGTGGCAAACTCTCTAAGTTCAGAGGCTTTACCAATCCTTTTGGAAAAACAAAACTAGTTTTCCTGTAGGAGCAGCTCAGAACTGTATGCTGAACTCTGTGTGTCAAGAGAATATGAAAAGAAATAGTACAAAAATGACTTGAAAATCTGTACTCATCAAGTACCATCAGCCAGCATTGGCTTTGTTTTAATTACTTCAAAATTTTCATTTAAAAACAGAATTTGTGCTTTTCTCAGATTCTCTGGCCAGAGAAAACCTTTCTGTGCACTCTTGGGCAGACTGCTGTCAGTGGGTCCAGCACTGCAGCAGATTTGCACAAAGAAGGTTCCCTTTGACAAAAGCACAGGCTCTTTGTGTCCCTGACCTGACCATTCAAAATGTTTTATTTTTAAATTGTCTGTTCAAAGTGAAAGTTTTGATCTACAATTCCTATTGTGCTTTTTATTGGAGGAAGAAATTGAAAAACTGTTTGGGTATTTTTTATATTTATTTTTAACTTCAAATGCTGCCAGGCACATGAAGAAGTCAAGAACTGGATGGGACTGTATGATAGAACCAACCCACGCACTTCAGAGAACTGGATGTGACCCAAAAATCTTCTGCTAAAACAAGTTTATTTTCATGAACTGGCAGTGTTGTTTTTCTGGGCTGGGAGGACAGGCTTGATCCTGGCTCCGCTGCTCGCCAGGCTCTGAAGCCAGTTCTCATTTGTCTTGTGGGACAGCCTTTTAGCAAAAAGGAAAATACCCTTTTCAGCTGTCCTTACTAAATATTAAAGTATTTATTTATGACCATTGTGTACCTTTTACTTATCTCTGAAAAGACAGATCTGTAGTTCCTTTCCCACTTTTTCATAAATTACATGAGTGCTGCGTGGATCTGCTTGTCTGTGTAGGCTGTTACTATGATTGTAGTGTCACTGAGGTGTGTGAAGACAAAGTTGTCTCCCAGGATGGATGAAGACAGGACTGTATCAGCCAGGTGAAGAGAGACATCCTTGATAAGTAGGTGAATTTCAGTGCAAGACTTGCTTGTCATTCTTAAAAATGATGAACTTCTGTGAACATTCAGTGTTGTATAATGAAAGTGCATATTAAACAGATAAGGGCAGAAACTGCTGCACTCAGAGCCATGCAGGAAAGGTCCATAAGGAAATGCCAGAGAGCTGTGGTACCTCCATCGCTGGAGGTATTTCTTTTTACTGGGAGCTGTCTGGACAGGCCTGAGCCCCTGATTCTTGGGAGGCTTTGCTGGAGCAGGGAGTGCACCTCCAAAACTCCACCACATTCTGTGGCTCTGTAGCCAGACATTACACATTTTTTCATCTTCATTGCTGATGCCATTGCCCCCATTGCCCCTTGCTTCCCAGCACTTGCTAGGGATGACAGCATACTTCTCTGTTCAACATCTTGTGGCAAATCCTCATTCCCTTTTTATCTGCATTTCTGTTATGGATGTAGACCATTTCCAGATGCTTTGTACAGTGACTGGTTCAGGAACTGGAACATGTGCATGTTTTCCTAAAAACTGGAGGAAAACCGTGCACGTTGTCTGTCAGCTTATAAAGTCTCTAAATATTGGGAAAGCTTCCTCATGCTCTCTTGGTGTGTGGGAACTGGAATCTCCAAGTCGGGCTTGCAGCTCTGATGGGTTTTGTTTGTTTGCTTTTCTGTTGACATTTCAGTGGCAAATAAACACGCTGTTCCCAGTTACTTCAGAAGTGGAAAGAGCTGGAAGAAGGTTCCAAATGCCCGGGACTGTAAGGGCAGTGGATCCACAGGGTTTACTGGCAGCTAATGTGGTATTTACCCCAAAAGGAAGCTGCAGTGGAGGCACATGCTGGGAAGTGATTCAAAAGCAAAGAGACTGCTATGGTTTGTATGTTTCTTTTCTATCTACTCCTGTGCTTGCGGCATTGCTGGTTTTTGCCTGAAGTATGATTGGTCCAAACAACTGCGCTGAGAGCCGGGAAAAGACGACATAGCACAGAAAGTAAAAAGAAAGTATTCCTCTGGCTTTACGGTTTTTGTTCAATCCCCATGTCACGTGCAGCACAGAGACCTGCCGTTTGCTTCGGAGTGATTCGGCTGGCACAGCCCGAGCTTCTGCCAGCGCTGTGAAGCTGTCCGTGGCCTGGCGGCCAGGGCCCGGGGCTGGCAGGACCGGGCTCGCCTCTGCGCCGGGCGGCTTCCGAGCCTGCCCCGTGCCGGGACTGCAGGCCTGACCGCACAGCTGCCTCCCGCCGGCCCGGCGCTCGGGCCCGGGCCGCAGCTGGGGCTCTCCCCCGCGGGGCCGGGCTCTCCCCAGTGCTGGCTCTCCCCCGCGGGGCCGTGCTCTTCCCAGTGCTGGGTCTCCCCCGCGGGGCCGAGCTCTCCCCGCGGGGCCGGGCTCTCCCCCGGCCTGGCTCTCCCCGCGGGGCCGGGCTCTCCCCCGGCCTGGCTCTCCCCGCGGGGCCGGGCTCTCCCCCGGCCTGGCTCTCCCCGCGGGGCCGGGCTCTCCCCCGGCCTGGCTCCCCGCGGGGCCGTGCTCTCCCCCGGGCCGTACTCTCCCCAGTGCTGGCTCTCCCCTCGGGGTCGGGCTCTCCCCTCGGGGTCGGGCTCTCCCCTCGGGGTCGGGCTCTCCCCGCAGGGCCGGGCTCTCCCCCGGCCTGGCTCCCCCGGGCCGTGCTCTCCCCAGTGCTGGCTCTCCCCCGCGGGGCCGGGCTCTCCCCCGTGCTGGCTCTCCCCGCGGGGCCGGGCTCTCCCCCGTGCTGGCTCTCCCCCGGCCTGGCTCCCCCGGGCCGTGCTCTCCCCAGTGCTGGCTCTCCCCCGCGGGGCCGGGCTCTCCCCCGTGCTGGCTCTCCCCGCGGGGCCGGGCTCTCCCCCGTGCTGGCTCTCCCCCGGCCTGGCTCCCCCGGGCCGTGCTCTCCCCAGTGCTGGCTCTCCCCCGCGGGGCCGGGCTCTCCCCCGGCCTGGCTCCCCGCGGGGCCGGGCTCTCCCCCGCGGGGCCGGGCTCTCCCCCGGCCTGGCTCCCCCGGGCCGGGCTCTCCCCAGTGCTGGCTCCCCCGCGGGGCCGGGCTCTCCCCCGGGCCGGCTCTCCCCCGCAGGGCCGGGCTCTCCCCCGGCCTGGGTCCCCCGGGCCGTGCTCTCCCCAGTGCTGGCTCTCCCCCTCGGGGCCGGGCTCTCCCCCGGCCTGGTTCCCCGCGGGGCCGGGCTCTCCCCCGGCCTGGCTCCCCCGGGCCGTGCTCTACCCAGGTCTGGCTCTCCCCGGGCCGGGCACGGGTGCTCGGCTGGGCACCGGGGCGCAGCCGGGCCTCGCGGGTGCTCCTGGGCAGCCAGTGGCCCGGAGCAGGGGCAGCACACGGAGCTAGGGCAGTGTCACGGTGCTCTGGGGGGCTCTTGAGGCCGTGGTTATCATTGGCAGTGTTGTGTCTCCATGTCCCCGTTCCCTCTCTCCGACAGAAAGCAGCTTTGCAGCTGTGTGAGCTCTTTACTGGAGGAGTGTCTGTCTCCCTGCTGCTCGAGGTGTGGGCATGGGTTTATCCTGAAAGCCTGTGCAGGGTCGTGTGCTAGAAATGGAGAAACCCATCTGTGCCCTGCACCACAGACATACTGCTCGGTTCTGAGTGGCTTGGGACTTAGGTTCACCTCTGCAGTGGGATCCAGGAATGGAACAAGGACTGGAGCAGAAGAGGATGGACACAGCTCTTATCCAGAATCACAGCCGTCTCCCTGGGATGTCACACAAATACTGAAATATTAATGTGTATCCTGCATAAGAGTTGTTTAAAAAAAGTTTTAAAAAACAGCAAACAAATAAAACCCAACCAAGAAAAAACCCTCATCAAATCCCTACACTCCCAAACCCCCAGGCAGTTAAAAGTGAATGTTATGTAGCCTCAAACTTGGCAGGAAGGTTGTTACTGTTTTTTCTTCCAAATACAAGAATAAGCCAATAGTGAATCTCAGCGTTAGTGAAAAGCTGGCTTTGCTGAGGAATCTGGAAATGTTTGGGTCATGTTGCCATGTTCCTTAGAGCTCCTCAGAGCTTTCGTTGAGAATTGGAGAGTATGTTAGCACTTTAACTATGTTTGCATGAAGTGTGCACATGCTGTCACTTCCGTGCATCACACTGTCCTACAGGGAGATACTTGCAGCTGCTCAGCTTTTCCAGAAGGTTCAATAGTATTTCAATTAATTGAAAAATGTGAGGTGTTTTCCTGAGATCTTGGCAGAACTGAAATTGACTTCACAGCACTTCTTCCAAAACCTCTTCATTAAATCCATGAACGTAAAAGCTTTAAGAAAATGGAAGTTCTCATTAAATGCACATATAAAAAAGTTGGGGAACTTACAAAGTAGTTTGTTAAAGCAGAAATTTCCAGTGTTTCTGAAATGTGACATACACAAAGCTTATTAGATTATTCCATGTGTTCTGTTCCGTTTTTCATGCTTTTTTCTTACTTAAAATGCGTATTTTTCCTGTAAGTACGTGTTTTAAGGTAAAGAATAGGAGGTGTATGGTGTCAGTGCTTGAGAGGAGAGGTGCTCACAACCTTCCTAGGCTGTTTGCCTGATATTTCAGGGCAGTGTATCCCTTTCTGTTGTGTGCCCAACCTGAGGTACATGACTGTAAGTATAATCCTTTATCCTATAAAATATCTGTGGGATTGTGCATGTGTTTCTTCTGTAGAGCATAAGCAAATCATAATGCGAAAATACAGTAGGTGGATTTGCCAAAACCCCATCTGGAATTGGGGGATTTACTTCATTTGACTTCTCTGCATGTCTCTAAGCACTAGCTGTGACTTGCCATGGGAGACAAATGGGTGCTTTTTCCAAATAATTTAAATAACCATGAATTCAAATGGCATTCTTCAATGCATTTTGGAAATAGATGTTAGATCTCTGAGAACAGAGAGTACAAGCTGCATTCTTCCCAAAGCACTCAGTTCTGTCTCAGGGCAGATGCTGGTTTGGGTATTGTGTTTGCAGTTCTGTGTCCCAGGACAGATGCAGGTTTGGGTATTGCAGTTCTGTGTCTCAGGGCAGATGCAGGTTTGGGTATTGTGTTTGCAGTTCTGTGTCTCAGGGCAGATGCAGGTTTGGGTATTGTGTTTGCAGTTCTGTGTCTCAGGGCAGATGCAGTTTGGGTATTGTGTTTGCAGTTCTGTGTCTCAGGGCAGATGCAGGTTTGGGTATTGTGTTTGCAGTTCTGTGTCTCAGGGCAGATGCAGTTTGGGTATTGTGTTTGTAGTTCTGTGTCTCAGGGCAGATGCAGGTTTGGGTATTGTGTTTGTAGTTCTGTGTCTCAGGGCAGATGCAGGTTTGGGTATTGTGTTTGCAGTTCTGTGTCTCAGGGCAGATGATGGTTTGGGTATTGTGTTTGCAGTTCTGTGTCTCAGGGCAGATGCAGGTGTGAGTATTGCAGTTCTGTGTCTCAGGGCAGATGCAGGTTTGAGTATTGCAGTTCTGTGTCCCAGGACAGATGCAGGTTTGGGTATTGTGTTTGCAGTTCTCTGTCCCAGGACAGATGCAGGTGTGAGTATTGCAGTTCTGTGTCTCAGGGCAGATGCAGGTTTTTTTTTTTTTTGTTTTTTTTTTTTTTTGGTGTTTTAATTGTTTTGTTTTGGGAGTTTTGGTTGTGTGATTTTTTAAAGAATATATTTTGAAAGGAACTGATTTCTGACAATGAACTTGAAGGAAATGTAATGTGAACAGGTTGCAATAAATACGGTCCCAGAGAACTGTGCTTGAAGTTAGTTATTAGAGAGGTGGTAAATCTCTTTGGTCCTTTTAATGCTCTCCTAGGTTTGGAAGGATAACCTAGGCTCCATGGTAGTGAGTTTTCTTGGAGCAGTGTTCTCCCTTCTGCCTGTCTTGTACCTTTCTCCTCCTTTTATCATTACCTGTGCCTCAAAGATGGATAAAAATTGAAGTTCTCGTGTCTAAAGCCATGTTGCATAAATACTTCTGTATGTATATACAGAAATCTTGTGTATAGCAAGATGTACTGGCTGTTTAGGGGATCTCAAACAGGAGCAACAGGTGAACTGAGCTCAGGTAGTATTTATGATTAATTAATGTTATGGTGCCTGGAGAGCCCTGAGCACAATTGGCAGTATAAATGCATTGTAAATGATAGTGTGTACTGAGAAGACAAGGTCTCAATATGGGAAAGCTTGTGGGGGTGTTTTAATTGTTTTGTTTTGGGAGTTTTGGTTGTGTGATTTTTTAAAGAATATATTTTGAAAGGAACTGATTTCTGACAATGAACTTGAAGGAAATGTAATGTGAACAGGTTGCAATAAATACGGTCCCAGAGAACTGTGCTTGAAGTTAGTTATTAGAGAGGTGGTAAATCTCTTTGGTCCTTTTAATGCTCTCCTAGGTTTGGAAGGATAACCTAGGCTCCATGGTAGTGAGTTTTCTTGGAGCAGTGTTCTCCCTTCTGCCTGTCTTGTACCTTTCTCCTCCTTTTATCATTACCTGTGCCTCAAAGATGGATAAAAATTGAAGTTCTCGTGTCTAAAGCCATGTTGCATAAATACTTCTGTATGTATATACAGAAATCTTGTGTATAGCAAGATGTACTGGCTGTTTAGGGGATCTCAAACAGGAGCAACAGGTGAACTGAGCTCAGGTAGTATTTATGATTAATTAATGTTATGGTGCCTGGAGAGCCCTGAGCACAATTGGCAGTATAAATGCATTGTAAATGATAGTGTGTACTGAGAAGACAAGGTCTCAATATGGGAAAGCAAACTGCTTTTAAAACCTCCCTAAATTTCAGTGCCTGATACAGAACCCAGAGTACAGCAAGTGTCTTACCTTGTGGAAAAAAATACAAAGCAAATCCGAAGGACATGGCATTAACATTTAAATGCCTGGGGCACCTGGCAGGCTGTGGCTGCTGTGTGAGCAGAGCTGGAGGTGCCTGTTGCTGGGAGCGTGGGTTGGGTTTGGACAGCCTGCTCTGCAGCTTTGCTGCTCCTTCTCATCAGGTGCTGCGTTTGCTGAAGTATTGTGAGTAGGAGTAGAGGTGAGGTTACTTCAGGGAATGCTGCACCATCAGCGAAGTGGCCATGCTCTGCATGTTGTTTGTTTGGCACATGAACTGATTAGTTATTTAATTAGTTCCCCCCGCTGGTTCCTGTGCTGTTGGGTAGCTCAGTACTGGAGAGGCTGCTCGGTGCTGGGCACTGCAGAGGAGATCAGCACGCAGCTGGGTTTGCTGTGGAAGCGAAGGATGGCAAGAACCAGGTCAGGAAGAGCCTGTGTTGCTCATGGGACTCTGGAGACGGCTGTGGTGGGGGGTTTTGGCCCAGCAGGTGTGCTGATAAAATTGAGGGCCACAGTTCTCTGAAGTGTCCACTCCACAGACTGCCTGATAAACTGCAGAGCACAAACCAAGGCAGGGAGCAAAGCTGGCCTGCTTTCACTGAGCAGTGCTTCAGACTTTCTCTGGAATTTATCGCTGCATCTTGTTTACTTCTTTGAGTGTTCTTTGCAAACACAGCAGCGTCAGATTTGGCCTTAAAAAAATGAGGCAATGTGCAATTTCTGTTCTACCTCATTTTGTTTAATTGAATATTTTTTGAAATGTGTCTGCCATCCTTGCTTGGCAAGCCCCCTGAAATCTCTAGCCACAAGAAGTTTGCCATCCGTGAACTGGATTTTCTTTTAGTTTTCTTTCCCAAGTTGCTGTTCTTTTTTTAAACTCGGCACAGACATTCCCAGCAGTTGGGTTTGTGAGAGCAGCCTCTGTGAGTGGCTGTGCCTGTGAGCCCAGAGCTCTGCTGCTCCTTTGGTTTCGACAGCCGTGCTCTGTCATGGGGCACTGCAGATAACAGGGAAATGAAAACATGCCAGTTCCTGGATTTTTAACAAGTAACTATGAATTTTGGTAGTTCAGCAATGTTTAGGACTAGTATGTCTAGAATAGACCTTTTTTAATTTGTCAAACAGAATGTTATATTCTAGATGAACCAAATTTAATACTCTGCTAGTTTTTAAACCTGACAAATAGCTAAAGGTAAAAAACCCAATTGCTGTATTCTTCCTTTAGAATGATTTTTATTAGTTGGTGTTGCAGCAACGTGTATCTCTTGTACTGATGTCAGTCCTTCCTACTTGTCAGGAACTGTCACATCTTTATATTCAGTGAGCAAAAAGGTTAAAGTGCACTTTCCTTCTCAATTAATGGATTTTCATCATGTGTTGAACCTTCAGTGGTCTTCAGTGTTTTAGAGCTGCTGAATGTCCCAGGTGAACAGCTGGCTGTGCCCCAAGGCTGGGCCAGAGGCAGGTGATGCAGGTGTTGCTGTGTTTCTGGTTGGATTCCTGTGGATGGGTGGAATGTAGGAAAACACAGCTAGGGATGAAGGTAATCTCACCCCTAAGGAGTTACAGCTGTGCTAATGATCAAGCATTAGGAACAGGCCTGCCCTTAATAGGCCACAGCTAGATCTAATTAGGAGGGGTATTGTAAAAGAGCAGGTTGGCTGGTCGAGAAGGAAGATGGAGTTTGTTGGCTGTGCTGAGAAGAAGGAGTCAGTGCTGTGAGGAGCTGCTCGTGAGAAATCACCAGGAAGGTACGAAACCTTTGCAGTAAGATGGCAACAGATTCCCAGCAGCGCGTGGAGGGAAGGAGGGTTGTGCTGCACACGGGGCACAGCCCTGCGAGTGCTCCTGTGACACTGGCACTTGTGTACCTGGGCTGTGCTTGGGGCTCTGGGCTCAGCTTAGGGGGTCTCCACACATGGGACACGATTCCTGAGGGCATCGTAACTTGGTGCTTGGAGTGTTAGACATGAACTTGTAATAGCAATCTTAATGAAAATGATGTGAAATTATTTATCCAAGTTTTGACCTTGACGTGGCTGCTTCTATTTCTTGCATTAATTAGTAGGTTTTCATTAAATATCACACAAAAACTGTAATTGTGTACGAGGGAAGACAGGAATGGAAAGATGATGGGAGTAGTGTCCGTAGTATCTGTTCTTACTGGTTTATCAGCTCCATGTTTGGGGTTTTTTTTAACTTGGCTGATTAGCATGGTGCTGTTACTTCCACTATTGTTTTTTTAAATGGGAGATTTCATAGGCTTTATCTATGTAAGTAACTTTATTGACCCCACAAGCCTCTTGGTGTCAAGAAAACAAACAGGATTTTCCACAAATACAAGCAGTGAAACCAATAAATAGCTGTATTCAAAGTGAAACGGCTGAGGATTGGCTTGGAGGATAAGGTGTGTGTTACTCAGAAAGGAAGTAGGAAGCACTGGAGTGAAACTGTGTGTGAATTCTCCCACTCCTCTGTATAAGGATAACCCACAAAGGTGATGTTTTCCTATATCTGCAAATATTTATTACAGTAGATAGATTGATATTTTAAACAAAGTAAAGCTCTTGGTGAAATTTAGTTTAAGTTTCCATATGGAAACTATGTCAAATATAATCAAAGCAGACAGGCAAACTATTAATAAACCGTGCTTAGCAAATCTTTTAAGGTTTTGATGAGACCTTTATGGGTTAGGGTTTAATATGCTTTTTTTTCAGATATTCACTGGAATGACTTTTTCTTCTCAAATGGTAGTAACTACTGGAAAAGCGATTGTGTGAAAACGATGTTGCTGTGTCATTGGCTGTAAAGGACTGGCCATGTGTATTTCAAACTCTGCCATTCCATTCCCACGCTCCTTGGGGGCCTCTCTCATGATGTTCTGTCTTACACTGCAAATAATGTGGATTTCCAGCTGATCCTTAAGCACGAATGCTGTGACTGCAGTTAACAGCTGCCTGAAAGTGTTTCTGGATTTTAATTTTTTTTTTCCCTGAACCATATCCTTGGACACTTTTCTGAAAATTCATAAACCAAGTTTTACACTCCAGCGCAATATTTTTATTGTATTTTGTTTGCCTTCATCAAGTATTGTGCATGGATGTATATAAACTGAGGACACTCTATCTTCAGGTTAAGGCTGTAATGATAGAAACATAGATGTGCCTCTTAGGTAAAACGGAGATGGAAAGACTAACCAGAAGGCTGGGTTTTGAGTGACAGGGTGCAGTCCTTACTAACTCTTACAGTGGAGCTTTTTTTCAAGTGTTTTCAGTGCAGGGAGATACCTAGCAGGATAAAAGCTTCCATGTTGGGGTTTTTTTTTTTCGTCTTCCATAAAGGTTCTTTTGTGCCAATGGACTGAAATTCTGATAAATCCTTCTTTGGGAAATGGTTTCAGCAGCAGCTGTGTGTGGGACATGCTACATCTTAAGAGGTGAATTCTGCAGTGATTTTATTCAGAGCTGAAGTTCCAGGTACAGGCTTTGTGGCCAGCTGTATGTTTGGGGTGCGTGTTGTGCGATAGAGTTTTGTTGGGCAGCAGATCAGCCTCCTCTGTTCCAAGTTTGTCTTCATCTGGTCAATTTGGACCTGACTATTGCTGCTGTTTTTCTCTTCCAGCCTTCCTCTGGCTTCTCCCTTCTCTGTGTAGCTTTGCAAACACGGATCAGGGCTGTGCTCTGCGAGTAGATCCCTTTCTTTTCCCTTGGCATCACCTGTGGTCAAAGCACAGCCAAGGTGGCGCACACAGAATAGGTGCAGCTGTCTGGAGCTCTTCCCAAGCTTCATCCTTAAGATGCAGATTTCCATGGCTGTGAGGGAGGAGATGAGACCAGAGCTTTTACTGAGGCTCTGCTGAGGGCGTTGGACAGGTGACTGTGCTGTTCCCTTCAAGCACGTAGCCCTGGGAAAGCTCCCACTGAGAAGCTTCCTCCGTGCTGATGAAGGGAAGAGCAGATTCCACTCGTCCTACAAGCTGTTCCCAGTGTTCCCGATGTGCCTGTCTCTCAGATGCCTGGCCAGCATGTTTTATTCATGCGTTTTGGGGCTAAGCTCGATTTCAGGTGTGCCAGCAGACAGGCTTTGCTCTTCAGTGTTCCCTTGATTAGCAGCACAGCCTGTGGGTTGCTTTATGCATCATCTTCATTCTTATCTCACCTAATTAACTCCCAGGCATTGCAGGAGCCCTTGGGGTTAATGATGCTTCCAGCTCTCCTGGCATCTGCTTTCTCTCAACAATCTAATCTGCTGAGAATAGAAATATTTAATTTAAAACTTCTACAGCCAGTGTATGGGAATGTAGGTGAAATTTATCAGAGGCCAGCTGTGATGTTGTGGTTCCTTTTGAACTCTGAAAGCTATTGCAGAATGTTTGTATGTACTGACAGGAATGAAAAATGGGCGGGGGGAGGAGAGAAAGAGACAGAGAGAGAGAGACTGCCTGCTTTAAATTATTCAAGAATGAGAACCTCACAGAAAGAGCTGCTGGATTTTAGGATCTACAGAAAACTCCTGTTGGTTGGTATAATGTGTGAGATTAATTTGAAGATGTCCATTAGGTATGGATTTAATGACTGGTTCTGGCTGCTGAGTTTGAGACAACCTTGGCTCTCTACCTGTTGGGGTTGGTGGCACTGTTCCTGGGGGCAGTGTGGGAACCAGTGGGAAACCGAGGCAAGAAGCGATACGTGCAGGTGTGCCCTGTGTGGGGGTGTTACCTGCTCTCCTGTACAGGGGACCGGTCCTGGGCAGCAGCAAGCAGCTGTGACCCTGCTGTACAGTGTCAGCCTCACTTGCACCCTCGTATTCAGTCAGTCACAGGGTGGGTTGGGATGGAAGTGACCTCAAAGCTCACCTTGTTCCAGCCCCTGCCATGGCAGGGACACCTTCCCCTGTCCCAGCTGCTCCAGCCCCAGTGTCCAGCCTGGCCTTGGGCACTGCCAGGGATCCAGGGGCAGCCACAGCTGCTCTGGCACCCTGTGCCAGGGCTGCCCACCCTCCCAGGGAACAATTTCTCCTAAATAGCCAACCTAAATCTACCCTCTGTCAGTGGGCAGCCATTCCCACGGTCCTGTCGTTCCAGGGCCTTGTCCCTCTCCAGCTCTCTTCGGGCACTGGAAGTGCCTTTGAGCCCCAGCTCTCCCAGTCTGGCTCCAGAGCAGGGGGCTCCAGCCCTGTGCTCAGCAGAGGAGCCTCCTCTGTTCTCCAGTGTTTGGCAATGCTGACTTATTAAAGGCAAGGGGAAAACACCTACTTTTTCCCCTGTCCATGGAGTGTCTCGTGTATCTGGACTTCTCAGAAATTCATAATGTGATTGATTGTTTATTTCCCCCCATTTTCCTTTGGATGAGGAAACGTACAGTAAGCTTTTTAAGCTGGAGAAATTAATTGAAATTATTGCCACTCTTGCTACTGATGTGCATCCTTAAAACTGGACTGATTAAGAGTCTTTTGAAATCAGTGAGCTTATTAAAACCAGATCCAGTTAATGGAGATAATATTCTTTCTTCTCTAAAATTCAGGGCTTGGATGGAGGGTGTCTGTGTCACCAGCTGTGTGAGGACATGTAGAGGGATCTGACCTGGGATATCTAGCACTCAACTGCTGAGGGCCATGGGTGTGAGGAGGGTGGTTTGACTTTGTATTCATTTGCTTTTTATACTGAGGATATTCTCGGGAAATTTGGTGGTTTCTTATTTCAAAACCACCCTGTTGCCTGGTCTTTTAATATCTCTTACTGGTGGTTGGAATATCAAGCTTCCTGCAAAGCTGTGCAGAGAATGTATTAATCTGGGATGATTTTTTTGTTAAGCCCTCTATGCAGGGATATTTTTTTTCTGTTTTTGTCTCGGTATCTTCTTTTGTACATGTCCTCATTTTTACACTGTACCATCCTTTCTCTTAGCGTTTTTCCTGCTGATCACATATCAGTAGAGCAAGAAAACTGTAATTTTCAATCCCTTGTACTAAAATAGGACGAATCTTTCTGAAACATATGAATGACATTTTCTTCTTGGACTCTGAAGGATTCAAAGCAGGCATCATGAGGAACATTGTGGCTTGTTGGATTTGTTGGGAGCCTGCTGGCAGTGTCAGGAGGGCTGTATGCCTGCCATGCTCCTGGCTTTGAAGAATTGCTGTTTGGTGGCAGAGATAGAAAATGGAATGAGTTCTTAATAGTTGTCCTGTCCATCAGGATTAATTGTTCATAAGCAAGGTCGTGTGTGAATGAACTGGTACTCAGATGGTGCTTTATGGAATACTTTGGAATGTAAGGCAGTGGTTTCTGTGGATGTCTGCTCTAGAAGGAGGGAGTGTCCTCCCTGTGGCGTGCTGTCAGCAGCCAGGCTGGCAGCCCTGGTGACGGTCCCCAGCCCCTCTCTGGCAGCCGTGCTGGCCGTGGGGGTGAGCCTGCCTGCAGCCGTGATCTCACCCTCATCGGGAGGTTATTCCGGAGCTCCGTGCAGCCGCGGTGACGGGGAGTGATCGGTGGGGATTGCGTGGTGCCATCTCTGTGGTAACCACAGCTCCGCCTCGCATGGAAACGGGATTTTTAGAAAGTAAAGTATTTTTAGCTTCCCTGACTGAGCTGCAGCAGCTGGGAAGGTGGAGGGGCCAAACCAGCACAGGCAAAATGTTTTCAGGCTTTACCTTCTTTGGATTTGAGCACACTGGATGCACTTGGCAGTGCCTTCCATCCCTCCCCACGCTCTGGGGGTACTGGGTCCCAGTTGTGCAGGACATCAGGCTTTGTGCTGGCTTTAGCTGCGGTGGAGCTCAGGTTTGTGCATAGCAGGACCAGAAACTGTTTGGACATGAGCTGCCTGCTGGGTGTTGACATCAGAAGGCTGGTTCTCTGCCGTTAAGGCTGACGAGAAGGCTTTTTAACCTTGAGCTCAGACTCTCAATGTAGTAATAAACTCCAGATCTGCCTCTCTTACATTTATGTCTTCCTCTTGCTCTTGCACAAAAGATGAGTGAGAGAGATGCTGCTGCACGTAGCAGGGAACAAATAAACATCCCTGAGGAGGCTGGGTACCAGAGGCTGGGTACCAGAGGCTGGGTACCAGAGGCTGGGTACCAGAGGCTGTGCGGAGCCGAGGGCGCTGTGGGAGGGAATGGCTCCTCCAGGAGCTGCCTGGGCTCGTCTGCCAGCAGTGGCACTTGGCTCGGCAGCCACGCAGGCTGTGAGCCCTGTGCAGTGCCTGCCACTGCTGCCAGCACGGCTCTGTGTCCCTGGAGCCCCGGCTGGGGCGGCTGCACTGCCCAGGGCTCTCGTGGGACCGCGGGGCGGCTGTGCTCAGTGTGCAGGTGGGCATCTGGTGAGGACAAACCTGCTCAAAAGTTTAGTGTTTTCACAGTTAGGAAGCCTGGGCAGGTATTTTCCTGTTTTCCCTGCAGAATTCCCTTAGATACATATCTGTTGATTAATGCACTGTTGAGGTCCTTTTTTTTCTGATTTGGTTTCAAATACTGTCACAGAAATGGGTCTCACTCTAGAGGAAGACACTGGGCAAACTGGGGGAAAAGATGAGTGAGAGAGATGCTGCTGCACGTAGCAGGGAACAAATAAACATCCCTGAGGAGGCTGGGTACCAGAGGCTGGGTACCAGAGGCTGGGTACCAGAGGCTGTGCGGAGCCGAGGGCGCTGTGGGAGGGAATGGCTCCTCCAGGAGCTGCCTGGGCTCGTCTGCCAGCAGTGGCACTTGGCTCGGCAGCCACGCAGGCTGTGAGCCCTGTGCAGTGCCTGCCACTGCTGCCAGCACGGCTCTGTGTCCCTGGAGCCCCGGCTGGGGCGGCTGCACTGCCCAGGGCTCTCGTGGGACCGCGGGGCGGCTGTGCTCAGTGTGCAGGTGGGCATCTGGTGAGGACAAACCTGCTCAAAAGTTTAGTGTTTTCACAGTTAGGAAGCCTGGGCAGGTATTTTCCTGTTTTCCCTGCAGAATTCCCTTAGATACATATCTGTTGATTAATGCACTGTTGAGGTCCTTTTTTTTCTGATTTGGTTTCAAATACTGTCACAGAAATGGGTCTCACTCTAGAGGAAGACACTGGGCAAACTGGGGGAATGGGGGGGATTTAGGGCAGGTCATCTCAGCTCATGACCCCCGGTGTGTCTCTTTCCCCCCCAGCCTGCTGAAAAGCTGTGTGTTTGGGTTTTAGAGGCCCGTGAGCAGAGCTGGAGTGGCACGGGGGAGTCACGGCAGATGTGCAGTGGTGGGAATGCACTGAAGTGACCCAGGTGCTCCTTGGCTGCTCCTCATGTCCCACTTGTGCAGGATGGGGGACCTGACTGCACCCCAGCCAGCCGAGGGAGGGACAGTGACAGCCGGGCACAGGTGGGGATGTGCTGGCTGAGCGAGTGGGATTTGGGACCTAGAGAAAATGAGAGCATTTTATGAGATACCGAGTGAGCGGGGAAGTGTTTGGGGGCTAATGCTCCCTAAGGGAAAGCAGCAGCTGTGTCTGGGGATGTTTCACGGCTTGCATTTCCCTGCTGGCCTGGATGCAGCAAGCTGGCATTCGCTGCACTCCCTCCTGCTGGTCTGCAGCCTGACCGAGCTGTTTGCTTGGGAACAGCGAGCCTGACATTCAGCATCTGTTCGAGCTTTGCCTTGGGCACTGCTGAGGTCTGTGCTAAGAGCTTGTGTCTCTGTGGGAAATAACGTGTCTTGGATAATACCGGCTGAAGTGCAGGTTAAAATGCTTCAACAGCTCCAAAGTGGACTTGGAGACCAAGTCCTGAGTATTTTTATTGATATTTAAAAATTCTTTTAGTTGGTATATTTACTTAATTTCCTATAGTGGAATGGAAATGTCTGTTTAATGCATTAAGTCACACAAGATGTGACACTTCAGTTACAAACTCTATGTCTTTGCACTTTTATACCATTTGGTAGCAGTGGTTTTGGAAAGAATCTGTTGATTTTGACCAGCAGCGTTCAGACTACCTCGAGTTTGATCTTGTGGGCTAAATACTTGTCTTAAAGGCTGGAGTGCATCACTCCTGGTGGTTTCCTTCAGCGAAGACTCAGCAGGCTCACTCCTATCGACAGTAAGGGGAAGAAATCAGGATGTTTTTCTTGTTGTGTCAACAAGAAACTGATAGGAAGGGATGTTTTGGGATGTGACAGCCTTCTGAAAGGGAGGTAAAACCATAATGAGATGTTTGCATAGGTACAGAAGACACAAAGGCATCCTGCTGTTAAGTGTTCTAATGTATTTACAGTAGATGCAAGATTTGGTCAGTGTGGGAACAATGATGCCTTTCTTTGTCGCTGTTCCTTTCTCTTAATAGTTGGTGTGTTCAACAGCCCCACTGAAGAGCTCTGAATAGCAGGCACTTGCCTTCAACAATACACTTCTGTTTTGGAAGCCTAGGGCTGCTTCCAGGATCACCTCTGTTGGAATTAGAAGGTATTTCCTGAGTAACCCTGACTCTGAAGTGGTTTTGTCTCTAGTTTTGTGGCTGTGTTGGAATTGCAAATGAAGAATTAAAAAAAAATCCAAAATTATCCAAGTTTTCTAGGGAACTCCTTAAAAATACTAATGAAGCTTGGGGTTTTTGTAATTAAAAAAAATATTTCCTTTTGTAAATATGGAATGATGCTCTTAGACCCTTCTTGCTCATACTTTAACTGTATAATAATCCAACCTGAAGTGTCAGATAATTGGAAGTAAAATGGGTTTAATTAACTTTTGACCCTATCAACTTGTTTGGCTGTTAAGTCAGTGAAATTCACGTTGAAATTGGCAGTGCTAGTTGTCGTGCACACTTGTTTGTGCTGCTATTCCCTGTAAGCTGCAGGGTCGTGCTCGCTGTGTAATTAACTCCCAGCAGCAGTTTGGGTTGTCTGGCTGTTGTAGCAAGAAGTGCCATTCAGAACTGGAGTTTGCAGCCCAAGGACTGTAACTCCTCCTGGCAGACAGAGATATACACGGGTGTGTAGGCATCGTGTTGCTTTGGGGTCAGTAGCTGGAATCCAGCCTGGTTAGAGCCAGTGGCTGCCCTGGGCCCCATTTCTACCTGTCTGCAGCCAAGTACTCGTGGTTAATTTTACAGATGTGCTATGGCTCTGTCGGGGGTTTGAGAATCTGTCCATGAACTCTCCTGGTTGGGTTACAAATGTAATTACTGCTCAGCAGTCACAGCTGAAGCGGAGAGTGTGTGTGATCTGGGTCACTTCACTAACAGCCCGTCTGTGTGGGTCGGTGCCAGGGAGAAGCCCAGGCTGAGGGATGCTCAGGGAACCCAGCCGGGTTCGGCTGTGAATTGTTGTTTTTATCCTGTTTGTGGCTGCTCAGCAGGGTGTGTCTCAAGGTGCTGATCGGAGCTGTGCTGTCCCGCTGCAAACGGGGCCCTCCAGCTTCTCTTTTGATGTGACTGGTGACTTCTGAAGCTGGACAGTGTATGGGGATGGGTGTAGCTAATCCCAGTATCAAACCATTTTAGTTTTGAGTAGAAATATAAAACAGGTGTACAACAGCCTGTACATACCAGATACCAAGAGTGAATTGATAAATAAATCCAGTTAGTTTTATTAACCTGTAAGTGCAGTTGAGTAAATTTTGTGTTACTATGGAAAATATCTGTGTGAAAACTTGAGAGAAACAAAATCCAGTTGGACGTGTAAGAAGGCTATAAGCACAGGGCAGGAAGAGAATTTTCACTTGTTCAGTTGTTTTCTTAAAATACCAAGTGAAGTGCCCTCACTTGTTCTTTGCCTTATGAATAAAGTATTCCAGCAGTCAAGTACAGGTCTGAACTTTTTTGAGGGAGGAAAATCCATTTCTCTCATGTGGATCTGAAGTTTAAGTCAGCATTCAGGTCACCTATTAAAACTCCTCCTTGTGCCCCTCTGTGTCAGTAGTGGGTATTTGCCAACATACCCAGCATCCAGCCAGCTTTTGGGAGGGTGCTGGGTGCAGCCAGGCTGTGACCTGTCTGGTGGGACACTGGTGACCCGCGTGGGTGACACTGGTGACCCGCGTGGGTGACACTGGTGACCCGTGCTGGGGCTGCCGGGGTGGGTGGCTGTGGGTGTGTTGGCAAATATCAACTACTGCACTCTTCCAGGAGGGCTGGAATTGGTGAGACACCAAGTTTTTAGTGCTGAGCTGCTCTGAAAAATGAAATCCTTTTCAAGGATGGAAATAGATGCTATTGTTTAAACTAAATTAATGTGATGGTGAATTATTTGCTGTAGGTTTTGACAGTTTCCATAGCTCTTTTCCTGTGGAATGGGCTGTAGATTGTGTTGGTGCCACGAGGTGGAGAACAGTTTGTCAATGTAGAAAAGTGTGGCACGCAGAAAAAATCACAATATAGGGAGTCTGCACAGGGTTGCTCGAGGGTGGTGGTTCCTGGGCTGCAGCCTCCCTTCTCCCTCTCATGCTGCCTGCAGGCTCTCTCTGTTGGGAGGCAGCAGCTCCAGCCTGAGGATGGTGGGGCAGTTTCCAGCCCAAAAGAATGGCAATTGTGTTGATAATCCTAATTCTCAATCCTGAATTTAAGGACAGTTTTACCCTTGCTTTTTAAATAAAATTCACATGTTTAATGTTTACGTATTACTAAAATGTACATATTTACTGAAATTCAAGTATTTCATGTTTCCAGAGCTCTCCTAGAAAGCATGTAAAAACATGTACAGCTGTCCTTGAGTGTGTCCCCAGGTCTGCAGCATTGTCCTGAAATGCATCCTCGTGCCCTGGTAGCCAGCCATGGGTCCATTGCAGTTTCATCTCTTCCAGGGGATCAGAGGAAAACTCAAGGTGGCTTTCCCCAGTGTAACCCACAACTCATTTGGGATGTTTAAAATATGAAAAAAATTTCATGGAGAAAAAGTCAATAAAGTTATCCTTACTTTTTCTCAGGGTTTAATTGAAGCCTGAAGCCCATTTTCCTAAACAGGAAAAGAGCCATTCCAGCGCCATGAGGAATGTTGATACTAGGTGAAGTGCACTTCCTTGTGACAGAGAAAAATAGAGGTGTTACCTCACTGCAAACAGGATATCTCTGAATAGTTAGGTTTAAATATACAATATTTTCCATAGTGGCTTTGGCTTTCTGGAGCCATGGACACAGAGTGAGTTTTGGCTGCAGCAATGTCACTCCTGGCTGGTTGTTGGGGGGTTTCCACTTCACAATGCCACACATTTGGTTTCAGTGTTTGATCAAGCCTGGTTGAACAAATGTGTTTGTGGAAATGGGGTTTTGTGCTTGGCTTTTTACATTTCTCGTACACAGAGCAGGGATGTCTGAGCCCTTAGCAGGAGCAGCGTGACCACGCCGGCTGCAGAACGGTCCAGGGCAGTGCAAGCTGCCCACCAGCGTGGGGTCACCTCCCTCCTGGGCCCTCCTTGTGGCAGACTCACCCTTACTTGTAATTACTGGGAGGGCTGGAGATGGAAAGTAAGTGTTTGAACTGAGGAGGTCTTCCCTCTGTTCCCTTCAAAGTCTGTCTTGTCAGCAGCAGTGGATGGTGAATGTTGTGTAACAGCAGGGAGTGATTTTCTCTGAAGCGCTTTTCCTTCTGATAAGCAGGCCCCAGAGTACATGCTCTTGCAGTGCTTGACTTGCATTTTAATTTTCAAGCAGGTGCTTATTCAAGTCCAGTGTGCCAGGCTGTGTATGTACAGTAGGTTGGGAAGAGTTCAGTAGTTCTGGGGAAATGTGTGCATCAATTCTCTTGCTGCAGTCTTGTCTCTTATCTGAGCAAGACATGGTTACAAATGAGGAAAAACATTCTGGAGATGTAACTTCTAAATTGTGAGTCTATATTCCTGTGTCTTGTGATTAATTTTGTAGATGGGTGTAGAAGAGCAAAGTGCTATTTAATGAGTTGGGGGAAAACACTTCTAGGTGTTTTGCATGTATATTTTTGTTGTTGTTCCTTTACCTGTGGCTTTGTATATTGCTAAGCCTTGTCATTTCCATTCTGCTCTTTTTATCTGTGAAGCTTTCTTCTGGCTGCACCTTACCTCCGAGCATAAGAATGTCTTCAGGAGTCCCATGGGAGTGGTTCTCCCAGCCCCAGTGCAGACAATGTTTTTCTGGCTGCTCAGGCTCAGTCGTGCCCTTGCAGATGCTCTGCCCAGGCCGATGGTCAGCCCTGCTGCCTGACCTGCTCAGGTTGTTGCTTTGCACCTGGTTACTGTAAAACCACCTTCAGTGGTTTCCCCACCTTCAGTGTCGCATCTGTCTGGGGTGTGCTTCACCCAGAGCCTGTCTGGCCTGCCAGAGTCAGTCTGTCACAGATCCTTTGCTCTTTGTCATGTTCCATTTAGCTCACATTCCATTGTTTTGAGGATAAGCTCCCTAACTTCATGTGAAGCCCGTGGCTTGCTCAGCCTTGCCAAGACATTTTGTGTCAATAGTGGGAAACTGACTTCTGGTTGATTGGTTTGTTTATTTGTTTTTAGCCAAAGCTTTCTGTCTTGATTGCTCTCCCGCTGGATTTGCCAGGAGATGTTTTTGCCCTGTTGCAGGACAAAGCCATGTGGAAATCTACAAAGCTTTGAGGGGGACACTAAAAATTTGAGGAGTTGAACAGGCTGTGTGCTCAAACAGCAGCATTCTGTGCTGGCTTCTAGCCTGCTGAGCTCCCTGTACTCCTACAGTCTTCACAGCTAACATCATTTCATCATATATTTGCATATATAAAAACCACATACATGTGTTCATAGCTAAAGAATAAATTGGGGCCTAGGCTGCAGTGCCTGTGCTGGGTGTAGTGCCTGGCACACTGGTGCCACTGTGGGGCTGGCACCCCTCCTTGCTGTCATTTGGGGTGGCACAGGGACCAGGGGAGCTGAGAGAGCTTGTGCTGGAGTGAAAGCTCCGATGGAAAATGCTGGAAAATGCAATCAGGAGCGGGCTGCTGAGCGTTTACCTGTGAAATACAACCTGAGTCACACTGAAGGGGGATGGAGGGTGCCATCAGGTGGGGAGCAGGTCACAGGAACCTTGGAGGAAAGATGCCCTGGGGCTCTAAGCTGGGTGGCAAACCTCACTCACCCTCTGCCTGAGCAGTGAAGCTTTGCTGTCCCAGCCACGGTGGTACTCCACATTTCTGCCATTATGTATGGAACTTCTGCAATTTATTCTTGTTTGTCCAGCTCACTGCCCTGCTTTACCCTTTGCTTGTGTAAAACTAGTGCTACTGAATATCAAGCACAGATACAAAAGATGTTTTATAAAGCATGGCAAATAAATTTGCTTTTGTTTTTTACAAAAAGGACACTTTGAAAAGTAATTTTTCAGCAGCTGAGTCCTTTGGAGCTGGTTGCAGCTGTGCAGCCTGTCAGATCACTGCTCAAGCAGTGAACAGAGTTTTCTTCTCACACCTGGGGCTGGAGTTTGAGGTGTTTCTGTCCTTGTCATGGGATGATCATTGGGGGAGCTGCCAAACCCCAGCCTGGTACTAAAACTGTGGCAACAAACCTGAAATCAGTACATTTGAGGCCTTACTCATTTGCTTCTGATTGTTATACCATAAAGAATGCTCGACTCCTGTTTTCAGTTTCGTACGGCCACAGAGAGAGAAATTGTGAGAAGTCACATTTTTCATAGGAATGATACCTGAGGTACTCACCTGGCCATTGGAGTTTTCTCTAAAAAATAATCTAAAAAGGTCTAAGTGACAAACACAAAGCCCAGGTTTTGGGTGCTGAGGCAGTCGATGCAGCTGCAGGAGCTCAGGGCACAGGCTGCACTGCAGTAAACGCCTGGGAAGGGCTGCGTGGCAGGAGCCTCAGTGCCTGGGATGATCTCCTGCCTGGCAGGTACCTGGTTACCTTCAGCAGGTGTACTCTGCTCTCATTTCTGCACTCTTCACTTGCTGCCTTTCACCGGTGCTCAGTGAAAATCTGCAGAAAGATGGTTTGGGCTCTAATTTTGCCACACCCAAGCACGAGGTTAGCTGTAGGGCAGGAATGCTTCAGTTCAATTGCTATTTTTGTTTTGCAGAGTTAGATTGAAAATTGTGAAAATAACACACATTATTACCTTCTGTTAATATCTGTCCCTCTTTTCAAACAAAAAGCCTCTCGGCTAAAGCCTGGAAAATTGTGCAGGAAATGCAGATAGGAAGTGATGGAAGCCCAGCAGCTCTTCCAAGGCTTGCTGTGACAGCTTTTCTCTTTGCAAAAGAGTTGTGGTAACAACTGCCACTTTAGTTTTCAGCAGCCCCTTTGCAGCCAGGAGGGTTTACATATTAAATACCTTTTACATCACTAACCACTGATCACACTGGTTCGACAGTAACTTAATTAATCTGTTCACAACTGGAAATGCACGTTACAAGTAAACCTTTATTCAGGTGGAGCTGGGACTGTGTGTGCCCTGAGAGCCATGAGTGCTCCCCTCTGGGCTGTCACATCCACAGTGATGCTGGGGGAAGTGATCCTTGTGGAATGTGCTGTCCTGCTGAGTGTAACGGGCTTGGAAGAGCTTGGCTGGGAGGCAAATGAAAATCAGATAAATATGTATCAACACTTAATGTGACCAGAGGGATAAATGTAGAACAGCTGTCTGCAGGAACAGGTAGCACCTGAGCTGTGCTGGGAGAGCTGCCTCTCATGTCAAACTGTCCTTGTGTTCCAGAGCACAGTGCTCCTTTGGCCATATACAACAGGACCAGGGAGCAAAGTAAGTTTTGTCTTTTGACCTCTGCTTGTACTTGGATAACCTTTATTGCACTTCTTTGGGCAAAAGCAAAGACTTTTGGACTGAGTCTTCAATTTGAGTTCATTGCCGTTTGCTTTACACAAGAAATGCACTCTGTTAGTTTTGTTTTCCTTGTTCAGGGATCTTGGCAGGTGCAGCTGAGGTGTGGGAGCTCAGAAGTGCTCTGTGCAGGAGGGGAGGTCGCTGCAGCCAGACACAGGGTGCTCCAGAGGCAGCACTGGGGATGGTGCCTGCACTGGGAGCTGGAGGAGAGCCCGGGCTTGGTACCTTTGGGAAGTCCCGGTGTGGGAGCTGGTGCACTGGCAAGCTGCAGCATCCTCCTTTCCTAGCCAGGTGTTTGAGTGGAAATGATCAAAGGGCTGCAGCACTCCCAGTCTGGGTTACACTGCTGCTCTCTGGTGCCTTGTGTCACGGGAACAGCACGATGGTTTGAAGACGGACCTGGGATGAGACGTTCGTGTCACAGGTTCTCCCGTGGGGTTGGGCTTGCAGACTCCCGAGGCTGTGTTTGGGTATTATGAGCAAGATTTCACTTTCCAGGGACAGCTGTGAGTGGCTGGGCTGAGGAGCTGTGGGGCTGGGGCGGTCAGTAGAGAAGGAGCACCAGGTGGGGTATGCTGGGCTCTGTGCAGTGTGGGACACCTCCCAAAGTAAAACAACGGGCAGGCGTTCAGAGCTGAGCAAATTCCACGTGCTTAGAGACATGCTGGTTGCATTCACCTGAGCATTTTAACATGAGGAGAAGCAGTCAGGATCCTGTGAGGCTGGAGTGCTGGCAGGGTGTCTTTCTGACCTGCGCATGCTTTTGCTGCTTGAGGTATTTTTACAATTTATTTTCAGCAACGGAGGATGTTTTTTTTCCCTCAAACTCAAGAAGCTGTGATTCCACTGTTGGTTATTCTGCAGGTTTTGTGTTAGCAAAGTGTGTTCATCCAACACTGCACGCTGACACTCCTTGCTGCTGTTGTCTGCCTGATGTTTCCTTCCTTCAGAGTCTATATTTAGTGTTAAACAGCATTCACTGTGGCACAGGGCTACAGGCAGTTTGCTTTCAAGCCAAAGGAAATGGTTCTCTTTAAGGATAAGAGTGAACAAGGGGCAGGATTTCCTGTGGAAACGCAGCCACAGGAGAGTTGACTTTTACTTTGAAGTTAATGGCAAAAAAGGCAAAGTGAAACCCTGAAGAGTTTATATGCACAGAAACTATTTTTCTTTTTTTTTTTTTTCCCTGGTGAAGGAAGCCTGAGTACAGGGAGGGGTGGGGAAGGGTCTGAGCAGGGGGTTGCAGGTCTGCATCCTCGGGGATGCTCCAGGCCCTGGACATGTCCCTGAGAGCCTGCAGTGGGGACCTGCAGGGTGGGCAGCAGTGAAGGGCTGGAATTCCAGAGCTGCCATCAGTGCTGCCTTTTTGGCACTGTAGTCACCTCATGTGCATGAATATAATGTTGCATAAATCAGTTGGGAATGTGTTTTTTGTTTCATCTCATGTGTTTACTCTTTATTTTCTTCTTTCATGAAAGCTGCTAAAATTCCATTTTATACTATGAAATGCATTTTTGTCCCAGGGCTGGGGGAATAGGAAAACCTTCTCTTTCAAAACATACTGTGTTTGGGATTTTTGCTTGTTCTTTCACTGTTACAAGAGGAATGAGCCCTGGTGTATTATTGTAAGGTGTATTCTGACTGAAATCAGAAATACTGACTGTATATCCAATTTTTATGTGTAGAAGCCCAAGGACCTTACAACTGTGAATGGATCAGTATAACAACAGGCTCTTTTCTGTAACTGGGGCCCAAACACAACCCCTAAGATTTATATACTCAAATAAATATGTGGTGATATCAGCATTCCAGACATCTAAAAATCACTGTTTCAGTATTGCTTGTTAGGTTTCCAAGTGAATGTAAATGTCAGATTTAAAGTACATCTGTTTTAAAAGCAGTAGTAAAGCATCTGTGTATTTTATTTAAGATTTTACTTCTGCTGAAGCCGGCTGGATGACACACTTTGTGAAGGGCTGCACACATCTCTGCCAATTTATTTCTAAGCTTGCCTCTCTACCAGATGTCTGATGGCCTTTTGTGGAAACTTAAGGGAATACTGATGATGGTTATTTCCAGTTGCATATATGAGTTCTGGTGCTTTGGCTTCCTTGAAACTGCATCAGCAATGTTTTATTAATTGAGCAAAACTGTTTTCCTTTCAGGACTTTGTTTCTCTAAATTGTTTCTTCTGAGTTGTCCATGTTTTGAAGATTCCTATTTCTCCTTGTATGCTTTATTTTTACCATAAAGAATAATCTAGATAGTTTCTTCATAAATTTTTGCCCTTACAGTAATTGCATGTTAAGTGCAAATGTAGCACCTAAACCTTGTTGTGGGCCATCCCAAGGGCGTAGGAGGGAAAAGGATTTGGCTCCTGAATAACCAAGATGTCGGTAATAATACGTATGGGGCAACGGAGGCTTCCTGTGTTCAGTCGGTTTGTTGGTGGGTGGTTTCCCCATCCTTCCTGTGCAAAGCAAACCCGAAACCTTTGCTTTTGCTCGAGCACACCTGGTTGTGACACCCAGCAGTGGAGGAGGCTGCTTCAGTGTCACCTGTCAGGAGAAGAGTCTCCAGGTCCCCTCACCTAGGCTGAGCAAGCTGGCACCACGCTGCCCTTCTGCATGCTGCTGCCCTGGCATCGTGCCGGCAGCCCCCAGGGCTGTGTGCCGGCAGCCCCCAGAGCTGTGTGCCTGCAGCCCCTGACGGCAGCGTTTGGAGAGACCCACTTCCCTCTGTCAGCAGCAATCACTGGGAACAGCGCGTAGTGCCCAGCACTCAGCTGCCTCCTGAGCCCCAGCATGGCCAGGTGTGCTCACCAGGTGTGTTCCCTCAGGAATGGGCACCCAGAGCTCTGTGCCATGGAGCCCCTGGCAGCCCAAGCACGGCCAGGTGTGTTCCCTTGGGAATGGGCACCCAGAGCTCTGTGCCATGGAGCCCCTGGCCCTCCATCCTTGCTGGATGCATCGGGGCCATGTGTGGCTCCTCAGGGCTGGGCACCCAGAGCTCTGTGCCATGGAGCCCCTGGCAGCCCCAGCACAGCCAGGTGTGTTCCCTTGGGAATGGGCACCCAGAGCTCTGTGCCATGGAGCCCCTGGCCCTCCATCCTTGCTGGATGCATCGGGGCCATGTGTGGCTCACAGACCCGTGATGGGTGGGTTGGGGCTTTGAGCTCCTGCTGGAGGCTGTGGGACTCCAGATCACTCCTGACGACTCCAGAGCTCCTTCCCAGCACGAGATGTTTTGTCTCAGCTGAGCATTTTGCCATGTGTTTGTGGGAGCCTTGTTGGCAGAGGATGTTATCCCATAGGAGAATGCCATCAGTTTCAAACCACCTCTGCTGGGCTCACCCTCAGCATCACCAAAACAAGGTTGGTGTTTGCGTTTGTGGCAGGTCTGAATAAAGCTGAAAATAAGCTTTGTGAACTATTGGGCCATTGGTCAAAGATGCATTTATTACAGAAATCTGCATAGCAGCAAGGAGGAGGAAAAAGCCCCAATCCTGAAAACCTACTCTGGATCAAATTGAGATAAATTTCCGAGTATCTCCCTTAGCTCTTTATTTTTTAAATAGCATGTAAACAACTGTCATTGTCTGGTCTGCTATCAATTACATATATTAGATCACTGTGTATTTTTTAGTGTGTTGAACTCCCCTGGGATTCACTTGGTGGTAAATTGACAGCTGTCTTGGGACTGTGGTATTTTGGTGTGAGGGCTCCTGAGTGTCTCTCCTCTCCCTGGTGGCCATGCCTGGCTTTGGTGGCAATTTTAAGAGACTTTCCACCTCAAGGTAGCCTGTGGCTCACAAGTGGCTTTTCACAGCTGTCTTGGGACTGTGGTATGTTGGTGTGAGGGCTTTTTTTTCTGGTAGAATATAGGGTGTGTTGTAGCTGCCTCACTGACAGCTCGCCCTCTCCTGACACATTCCTCCTGGCACTGATTCTGCAGCCATTCTGGGAAAGGCTAGGACTTTCATCCCTAGCAGAGCAGTGCTCCATCACACGGCATTTGGCTCATAAATAAGGATGTATATATTCTTGAGGAAAGAGCATTTATTACTCAGAGGAATTGATAGACACTGCTTCACAGCAGGGCATGCAACTCATGACCTTTAGCTCTTGAGCTTTAGGTCACAGAAGTTACTGTCTGCAAACATGAGCACTTCGATAAAATTACATTATTATTTTTATTTTTCTACAGAGCACATTGTACCTTATTGATTTAAGGCAATTTTTTTCTGCAGGTCTCCTGCTCTGCAGTGGCTCCCTGAGCTGCTGGCTGAGATGCCCAGAGCTGTTGGTGTGCCAGGCTAGGAGCCCGTGTCTGTGTGCAGTGACTGACCTGTGTGCTCTCACCTCTCTGTTTACTTGCTGAGGACAAGGCTCTGGAGCCTGGGGATGTTCTGCTTCACGGTGCCAGCACAGCAGGGCTGTGGAAAGGCCTGCAGCTGACACACACCACTGGATTAATAAAACATGTGGGATGTTTTCAAGGCTTCATACAACTCAGCCCACAGGAAGAACTGTTTGGATCGCTGGCCTTCAGTTCCCGGGAGATGCGAGCCCGGATGGCGCTGCTCCCCGTGCATGGTTTCTGTACCGTGCAGATTTAAAAGAGCAGCTGTAGGTGTCCCCCTGTTCTACCTGGGGGAGTTTTGTTAAAGATTTCACTCCAAACAAATGCAGAAAGAAACCCCACAAATACAGGGCAGGCCATGGTGGTGGTTGTGGGTGTGAATTTTGCCAGAGATCTAATTTATCTGTCCACATGCAAAAGCAGATTAATTTGATTTAAACTCTTTTCAGTTTTCCCTGTGTCATTCCAAAATCAGGATACAAAACAATGGAAAACTTGAGTGTATTAATGTCATTGATCTTGCTATTTGCTAACAATTAGAGTTTGTGTGGTGTTGGATTAACTCTTGTTAATGCTCTTAACACGTTGGTTATTCAAATATCCAGGAGCTTTTAAGCTTTCAGTAAGATGCCAGTAATAGAAGTTAAATTTGAAGTACATGGGCAGCTCACCGGGGTCAGGAGATTCAAGATTCTGGACTTGTCTTATTGCAGTCTTTGCAGTTGTTATTCATTATCCAGCAGTAGCTCCTGCCCTGTGCCTGTCGGGGTTTGTGCTGTGCGTGGGCTGTGCAGAGCAGTCAGCCCGCAGAGCTGTGCCCTGGCCCTGCTCCTCTTTTCTTGTGTGCCCGGGACAAACCAGGCTGAGCTGTTGGGTGCCCAAGGATAAACGATGTCTGTGTGCTGCATACCTGCAGAAAACACGGTTAAACACAGCTCAACCTCATGTTTTAAGGATGTGTGTGTATGTGTGTTAGACCTTCGTGAGCCTCGTCACTTTGCTGTCAGACCTACTGAATTATTTTGTACACCAGCAGTTCTGAAGATCTGGAGCTTCTGTGTTGCTCCATCTCAGTATAATCTAATGTAATCCTTAGGAAAATTACCAGCTATGTGAACTCTACTAAAAATGTGTATCTTCAGTTAACTGTTCTGTGGGAATGTTACAGTTGAAAGCTGAGCTCCATTAGTGCTGAGAGAAGAGTTTTAATTTTGCTCTGTGATGCTGGATTAGCCAAGAGAGGAATAGACTTGGGACAGACATTAACACTTTGTTTGGAATATTGTAGAATCACAGATGGATTGGGTTGGAAGGGACCTTAAAGATAATTTCATTGCAGCCATCTGCCATGTGCAGGGACACCTTCCACAGACCAGGGTGCTCCCAGCCCTGTCCAGCCTGGCCTTGGCACCGTGTGCTGCCTCTAAAGCTGCACAGCCACAAGGTGCTTGGAGTGCAGTTTCCATCTTTCTACTTGGGAGGTATAAATACTGTGTTAGTGTATGTGATTGATGAACTTCCTGAGATTTAGTTGTTCTTATGAATGGCAGATTGCTTTTAGTCACTGCCCTGAATCATCATGCATTAGATGCAAACATTATTTATGCTGAATTAGGTGACAGTTTCAAGTTTGTCATGTAAACTTCACTTTTTCCATTGGTGATGAGTAGTTTTCTGTTTTTATTTTTTCCTTTCCTATTTTCTTTGAGGGATATTTTTGAGTTGACCTTGTACCTTTGTCTCCAGAGTTTAGGTGGGGCTCCCGAATGTCCCGAATTGAGAACCTGAGACAGAGCTGCTCTTTGGGGTAGCAAAGAAAATGCACAATCCTTCTGAACAAGCAGCTCGTTTGTGGTGTTCTCTCCTCGCTGTCCTGCAGGGAGCTGCTGCTCACCCTCCTGGCACCCTCAGGTCACCCTCTCCTGGCACCCGCGCCCACTGGGCTCAAGCTTGCAGGAGACTCTACGTCCCAGCCCCGAAATTAAACTGAATTGGCAATGCTTTTACTGACAGATGCTCTTTATTAAAAAGCCTTTGTTGTTCTAACTCATTTTTCCACTTACAGGAGTTTGTTTTACATGGGTTCAGTGAGTGGCTCTGGGCTCGTGGGCTCTGTCCCACCCAGGGGCTGCTTTAAGTGCTGTTGTGGCATTGGCCTCATCAGCTGGAGAACTAGAGCTTTTTTCGCTGCTGCTCGTAAGCTGCCTGCTCCCAGCCTTGCTTTTGGGGGCACCTGTGTGATTCTTTGGTTGTTTTAGAGTTTTATAACCGGTAAGATTGGTCAGTGAGGTTCTCAAGGGTTTGAAAGAGCCTGGCCAGACGGGAGTACTGACAGACATGGTACTATTATTATGTAGATGGTAAAGACAGCTGGCTCTTCCCCTCCCTCCCCCCGTTCTGTGTTGAGAAGCAATTAATGATGATTGTGGTATGAACTATAACATATATGTTAAACACACACTCGCATCTATGTATGTCTTTACATCCAGATATTTTGAAGAAGTAGGGACTTGCTTCTCCTCACCCTTGCTTCTGTTAATTATTCCTTCTATTTCCCCTCAGATGTGGCCGGAGTAGTTAATTAACAGGTCACTGTTTGCTGTTCCCGCTTTAGGCTGGATTTCCTGTGCTTGAGAGAGTGCTGCTGTGCTTGGAACTCAGCATCCCTGGCCGGGCAGGGCTGTCCCGGGCAGGGCTGTCCCTTGGCATCCCTGTGCCCAGCATCCCTGGCCGGGCAGGGCTGTCCCTTGGCATCCCTGTGCCCAGCATCCCTGGCCGGGCAGGGCTGTCCCTTGGCATCCCTGTGCCCAGCATCCCTGGCCGGGCAGGGCTGTCCCTTGGCATCCCTGGCCGGGCAGGGCTGTCCCTTGGCATCCCTGTGCCCAGCATCCCTGGCCGGGCAGGGCTGTCCCTTGGCATCCCTGTGCCCAGCATCCCTGGCCAGGCAGGGCTGTCCCTTGACATCCCTGGCCGGGCAGGGCTGTCCCTTGGCCTCTGACAGTCTGGGTACAGTGGTTTCGGTTGTTTCCAGGGCTGCTGGTTTCTCCTGCGTACGCAGACACCGGTTCATAGACAGCTTTGGCTGCTCAGAAACACAGAGCCTTGGAAACAGGCAGCAGGTGCCGAGTCCGTTTCTGTCAGCGTGTGCTGTGCTGTGCCAGGGAGCTCAGTCTCCGCGTTCTCTGCCCCGCGGTTCCCTGTCCCGCTTTCCCCGCGGTTCCCTGTCCTGCCGTTCCCCGCCCCGCTTTCCCCGCGTTCCCTTCCCGCTTTCCCGTCCCGCGTTCCCCGCTGCCGGCAGAGCCGCTCGGCAGTGTTCGCTGCCGTACCGCGCAGGAGCCGGCCCCGCTTTGGCCGCTCTTTGTATTGCCAGCGAGCACTGTGTTGCTCACAGGAAGGGAGATCAGCCGGAAAGGTCAGCAGCGAGGGTTCTGTGTTGGCCGCAGCTCCGGCCCCGCACTGCGGGTCAGGGCACGGAGCGCGTTCCCAGAGCTGCTCCGGACCCGGACCCGGGCCCGGCCCGCCCGGCGGTGTCCCGAGGCTGTCCTGGTGATGCCCTGGGCGCTGTCACCGGGCTGTGCCTGCGGACACCTCCGGCCCTGGGGCACTGTCCATGTCCCTGGTGATGCCCTGCCACCCTCCCGGGCAGGGGCTGTGCCTGCGGGCACCTCCGGCCCTCGGGCACTGTCCGTGCTCCTGGTGATGCCCTGTCACCCTGCGGACACCTCCGGCCCTGGGGCACTGTCCGTGCTCCTGCTCGCCCTCACGGCCGTGCCGGGCAGCCCCTGTCCCTGTCCCTTGTCACAGGCCGAGTGGCAGCAGCGCCTTCCCCATCCTCTCCGCTCAGGCTCTGCTTTACCCCGGGTTACCTTCTGGCTTTTCTTCTCCGTTTCTCCTGCTTGGGCCACCGCGTTGCTCAGCCCGGGAATAAATTGTGCTTAAACCCCTGGATGACAGACGCGTGTGTCCAACCCCCGTTTTGCAGTCTGTGTTAGTTAGGCTGTGTTGTGTTTTTCTCCCCCGCCCCTGTTCCTTGGTCCTGGTGACTGTCACTGGGCCGTGACAGCATCAGGGTGGGAGCGCGTTCCCAGAGCTGCTCCGGGCCCGGACCCGGACCCGGACCGGGCCTCTCACGCCAGCAGCGGGCCCGGCCTGCCCGGCGGTGTCCCGAGGCTGTCCTGGTGATGCCCTGGGCGCTGCCATCCTCCCGGGTAGGGGCAGGGGCTGTGCCTGCGGACACCTCCGGCCCTGGGGCACTGTCCATGTCCCTGGTGATGCCCTGCCACCCTCCCGGGCAGGGGCTGTGCCTGCGGGCACCTCCGGCCCTGGGGCACTGTCCGTGCTCCTGCTGTCCTGGTGATGCCCTGGGCGCTGTCACCGGGCTGTGCCTGCGGACACCTCCGGCCCTGGGGCACTGTCCGTGCTCCTGGTGATGCCCTGTCACCCTGCGGACACCTCCGGCCCTGGGGCACTGTCCGTGCTCCTGCTCGCCCTCACGGCCGTGCCGGGCAGCCCCTGTCCCTGTCCCTTGTCACAGGCCGAGTGGCAGCAGCGCCTTCCCCATCCTCTCCGCTCAGGCTCTGCTTTACCCCGGGTTACCTTCTGGCTTTTCTTCTCCGTTTCTCCTGCTTGGGCCACCGCGTTGCTCAGCCCGGGAATAAATTGTGCTTAAACCCCTGGATGACAGACGCGTGTGTCCAACCCCCGTTTTGCAGTCTGTGTTAGTTAGGCTGTGTTGTGTTTTTCTCCCCCGCCCCTGTTCCTTGGTCCTGGTGACTGTCACTGGGCCGTGACAGCATCAGGGTGGGGCTGTTCTTCTTCGGATGCTCCTTGGGACAGTTGCAGGCTTTCAGAAATGCTGAACTAAGGGAGATCACAATTGTGTTTGTGCAAATGCATGGAATAAAGACAGTGTTTAAGTAAAAATTTGGATTTTGAAAAATCTGCATTTTTCTTTTAATATTCTTTCTTCAATTTGTAATTCTAGTTTTTCTGTTTGGTCCTGGTCGGTTTGCGTACATGGGCTTTGAAATGTTGTGAACTCATAACGTGAACAGAACATGCAGATTGTCATCTTTTTGTTTGTCATTTAAGAGTGTAAAGTGGGTACAAAACACCACATTAATAGTACCCAGCTGATGGGGGAATTTTGCCAGTATTGTCTGTTTAATTCAAGAGAGCATAGCAACAGCAGTGCTTACAAGTCTATTTGAAAAAAAAAAAATTAAATCCAGTGGGTCTTTGAATATAAATGTCTAAAGGGTGCCAGTAAATTTACAAAGACAATATAAGAGACCAAAAACATTGATCAAAAATTCACAATATAAATAATTCTGTTGAAACAGCTGTGATGGTCAGCCATGTTGATAGACTCAAAAGAAGTTTTTGAGTAAGCCTGTTGATCAGAACTTGATCAGAGGTTTTGCTTTTCATTAAATAAGTAGAAAACCAATTAAAATAAAGGCGGAGAAAACAGCCTGTATTTCATATTTTTCTTGATGTGCCTTGAAGGTTAAGGTGAAAAGGCTCTGGGAGTCTGAGTGCAGCAGGGGCTCTGGGGTGCCAGGAGATTTCTGGAGCTGACAGGGTCCTCAGCCCATGGGGGGCTCTCGGGGCCGTTTCAGTCATGTAAAAACTGGGGCTGCTTGTGCCTCGTGTGTTCAGCAGTGTGCAGAGTCCAAGTGGCCAGTTTTCCTCTGATTCATTTTGGAACCCAGTTTTCACAAAGTGAGTCAAGATTTTTTTTTCCTTTTAGCTTAAAAAATGAGCCTATTCTTTGCTAAAAATAAACTTCACAAAATAGAACCTGCTTTCTATAATTCATTGGCTTTCTTCCATTTCCCTCTGTACAAAGCTGAAAAGAAATTTTCCAAGCTGTTAATTTAGTTTCATTTAGTTCTTTTCCCTTTTTCCTTTTGAATGAAAGGTTCCTTACCCTGTCTAAATATATATTCTCTCTCACATTTTTTTTGAAAAGATTCCTTCCCCATCTGAGCATATTTTTGCAATAGGCTTAAAGCTTTCCTGTTGGCTGTTGACTGTAAATTTGAAGGAAATAGAAGTACTGGGGAGAAGAGAGACTACTTGTGTGTTGGATTTGAAAAGCCGCTTGTTTTTGGGCTACCAGCAGCTCGTGTGGTGTTCATGTGTTCACAGGCTGACTGGTTTTTCTTACAAACCTGACCATTACAGTGACCAGTGTGACAGAAATAGACTTCAAGTGGAAACTCGTAATGAAAAGAGATCGTTTTAGTGGGATTTGGAATGCCAGGAAAAGGTCAAAACTGCTTTTAATTGAGGGGAGCAGGGCACGCGGGATGCGTGTCCTGGTGTTTTAATGCGGAGCCCGTGTGGTGTTGCTGTCTGGAAGTTGTGCTTGTTTGAGGGGAAGGGTTTCTGTTTGTGACTCAGTGGAGCCAAAAGGTGTTCCTGAAGGGTGGGGTGAAGCCAGGGCCGTGCTCCTCCAGGCACAGGGGCATTTGCTGGCTCTGCCTGGAGAACAGCAGAGTTTGGTGTGCGAGGAGCAAACGACCCCGAGGAGTCGGTGCTGCCCGGGCAGGAGGGTGGGCACAGGGCAGAGCTGCACGGGCAAGGGAGGATGGAGGGAGGGGAGAGCCCTGGGCACAGACCTGCAGCACCTTTGGGTGCCAGGAGAGCTGGGGAGGGGCTGGGCACAGGGCACAGGGAATGCTTCCCGCTGCCAGCAGCCAGAAGGAGACTGATAAAATGGGGTTTGGATTAGCGACCCGGAGAAATCGGCTCATCGGTGAATGGGTATGAAAGGATTTAGCATCAAAGAGGACAGGGAAAAGATTAATTTCCATTATGTTACAAAAAGAATGAGATAATTTAATGAAGGACAGAGTGCAGAGAGAAAGGATAGGAAGAAGTCCAAAGTCTGTGGAAGACATGAAATATAATGTGCCTGTTTTTAGACCGAAAAATAAGAGGAAGAGAAATTATCTTTCTACTTGATTGTTATCTCCAGTCCTTCAAAAGTTCAAATTGTTTCATTTATGTGAGGTGGCTGGAGAGGAGCCTGAGGTGAGGGCTAGGCTACAGAATTGTACCACAGAGTGGTGAAAGTGGCAAGAAAAGATGGTGCCAGAGGGGACTGCTGGAGGAGGGCACAGCAGTGGGAGCCAGCAGGGCACTTCCTACAGCCACGGGCACACGGCCAGGGACAGGGCTGGCACGGGCTGGGCACACAGCCAGGGTGAGCCAGCAGCCAGGGACAGGGCTGGCACAGGTTGGGCACACGGCCAGGGACAGGGCTGGCACAGGAGTCCAGGGCGAGCCAGGGACAGGGCTGGCACGGGCTGGGCACACAGCCAGGGTGAGCCAGAGACAGGGCTGGCACAGGTTGGGCACACGGCCAGGGCGAGTCAGGGACAGGGCTGGCACAGGAGTCCAGGGTGAGCCAGGGACAGGGCTGGCACGGGCTGGCACAGGAGGCCGTGCTGGCCGCCCCAGGAGCTCCTCAGCAGCCTTTTTCTTGGAGCTGGTTACAGAAACTTAGCGGGCACCCTCCAGTGCTGCTCTCCTGCTCCAGGTGTTGTTCCCAAGTTGCGTGCAGCTCTTTGCGAACGGCGCGCTCCGTGGGAGAGGAGAGCAGAAGAGAACGCTGGAGCCTGTGTTTGCCTCTGCGCTCTGGCGTGGAGCTGCTGCTCAGGGATGCGCTGTCTCTCTGCTTCCAGTCTGATACGTTCTGCTGCCTCCCACCCATTCTGGACGTTCCTGCCACTGCTGTGACAAGGAAGTCTGATTTGTGTTGTCATTCCCCACTGGAATGTAAAAATTATCCAGAAGTCTTGTTGAAGATAAAGTTCAACAAATCAATTCTGTCCCTGTGAGTGAATTCTTTCCCTTCTCAGCCCTCTGAGGCTGGGATCTGTTGCTGAAAAGACAGAACGTAGCACTTAGCTGCAGTTTTGCTGCTTCAGTTTTCATGATTTCTGGAGCAGTCTGAAAATGCTTCTCCCAGTTTGTCCTTGTCAGGAGGTCTGGTGGGATGGAGCATCCCCAAAAGCAGTGTCGTTCCTCTGAACCAGCTTTGTGAAGTAGCTGTGGGTCGCTGGAAGCTCAGGGCGCAGCATCGGGGCGTGGGCAGGCTGGTGGAGTTTCTGATGAAACTTTTGGTGATGAATATGCCCTCCTAACAGCACAGAGATCAGGGTGCCATGCCTGATGAACGTGTGGGTGCGAATGCTGTGCAGTTGTGCACAAAATGCACCTTGTTGGTGAGAACCACAGGGGGCTCGGGAATGAAGGGGGGAGGCCTGGCCAGCGGCATCGTGGAGGAACATCCTCGTGTTTGTTCTTTTTGCTTTAATTGTGGAAAAAGCTCCCTTCTTGAATGCACTGAGGAAAGCAATAATACCGCAATATTGTTGTAAAAATAGATTTCTCTTACTTGTAATTAATTTTTGCCTTTTGTTTTTCAGCCAGAAAATTTACAGAAGAATTGGCTTCGGGAATTTTATCAGGTAAGGTAAAGTTTATTTTCTCATGGAGTTTTGTGCATCTTTGTTTATTGACCTAATTAGTAATGTCAGGATCTTTTGCTCTGTGAAGTAAAATTACTATTTTATAATGATTTTATTTTATTTTATAATAAAAGACAGCCCTGAAATATGTGTCTTCCTGGAAATCTAAGTAATCATTATAAAAATTCAGCATATAAGCACAATTTGCTGTCATCAGCAATTCTCTGCCTAAAAAAACAGATTCAGGTTTTATAAAATTGACTTCAGTTTGGCATGAAATAGTGTTTTACATCTACTGAATAAGATATATATTTGAGTACTTAAAAAAAATAATCTGTTGGGAAGTCCAGTTTACCTTAAAATTGAAATATGACAATTTTGGGCATTGGTTGGTTTGCAATAATTGAGTCCTGTGTGCTCTTTCTTAACAATTTTCTTGTTTGGTAATGCGGAAATATTGACACTGAACCCATATTATAAAACGTGCTGTAACCTTCTGGTGCGTGGGGGTTTTTGAAGTACAAAAGCCCCTCTCACACACTGTTACTGCAGCAGAGACTTGCAGCAGAGACTTGCCTTGCAGTCTTTGTGCAGTAAGCAAGGGGAAGCGGACGCTGCTGGGCAGGGAGCTGTCCTCCCTGGGCAGCAGCTGGGAGCTCTGTCACTGCACTCTGGGGTCCCACAATGGTTTGCCCTGGCAGGGCTCCAGGGACCTGACAAAGCGTCCGGGTGCACGCCCTGCCAGGCCAGGGACACTTTTCACCGGAGCCCTGCCTGACCTGCCCGTGGCAAAGTTTCAGTGGTACTGAAGGGCCACGGCGTTCCTTTGTCCAGTCCTACCTCTCTCACAGAGAAATAGTGAACAACAGAACTGTGCTGTTCAAACTGTAAAGTGAAACTGTGTGCAGAAAATGTGATTAGCAGTATTTCATCTTTTCCTTTTGTAGTTGAAAGGGTCCCACAATTCTTTACATTCTCAGGTTGTCAGTGCAGCCTGTGACCTTTATTACATTGATGTAAAATACTGCAATTCACTTTTACTGGCAAATTTAAGAGATTTGCAAAAAAAAAGGTGCAGTAACCACTCCTACATTCTTTAGTATCTACCAACTTTAGATTAATCTATTTTTCTTCTTCCACCTTGGTTGAACACTGTTGTATGTACATGGTGCTTGCAGTACACAAGAGTCTCAGCTAGTTCTGGTTCCAGCCCTCCACAGCTTCAGGAAAAACTCTTCCTGTGCAGGAAATACAAATAAACAGGGAGAACTCTTTATTTTTGGTTGGTTTTTTTTTAGATGGCTGCATACTTCTCATCACCACGTGACTGATTTACGTATCTTTATCAGGGAAACTCCTTCTATGTTCATTTGTTTTCTGAAGTGGGATGAGCCCTGCAGAAACACTTCTGAATAGTTTGTGGAAAACAGGAAGAGGTGGGGAAAATAACGAGCTGCTGGTATCTTAGGGCAGGGACCACTGACACGTGACTGAACGTGGTCTGTCTTTGGCCCACCCAGTAAATATTGTGTGTGCAGAATTCCAAAGAGGAATAAATTATCCATTAGTGCTCCATGATGCCAGTCTGCTGCAGGGTCCAGAGCAGGGAAAGTGAGGCAGACCCAAGCCCATCATCAGCTGCAGGGGTTCTGTTCTGTTCCCTCTCCATACCTCTGCCCTCTGTCCCTGCAATCTGAGAACTGTGTTTTTAAAAAGAAAAAGGAAAAACAGACAAAGGCCAAAGTTAGCAGTGCTGCCCATGGCTGCTGCTGGCCTTGTCCTGCTTCCCCTCTGGGTCTTGGCAGCAGGCTGGCTGCTCACGCCACACTCTCCAGCACAGTAGGAAGTGGAACAAAACCTGACAAAAATCTCTTCAGGGAAGAGACAAACACATACATACCAAAAGTCACTTAGCACCTTTCTGGCTCTGGCTTCAGAGCGACCCAGCAAATGTACAGCCTCAGAGGGATTATTGTGTTTAATTCCACATGCTCTCTGCAAAACCTCTGTGAACTGAGGTTCAGCAGCAGCGCTGGAAAATGACTCTTCGTGCCTCTTTGTAAACTTGAAACCAGATAAACCACAGACGGCAGCTTTTTCCATTCTTCTGAGGAATTCAATTTGCATATGCAGTTGTGTCAGGGCGGTTTGCATAACTTCTGAGGATGAGGTCCTTGTGTAACCAGTCAAAATGTTCTCCACAGAAAAGGAAGAACCATTACCTCTCTCAGTTTAAAATGTTTCTAGAAATTAAACCCGTAATGTCTTTGAACTGATGTCAAAGAGCATATTGGTTAAAGAGCGTTTTGTGGACTTGTTTATAAATTCCAGTAAACTAAAATAAGGGATTTTATTTGCTGTCATGGGAGAATACAAGTTGCTTATGTGTTGCCATTGGCTTATATGCCATATGCATTGCCAAGGACATGGTAGCATACAGAGGGCTAAAATAAGATTCTGCCATTGATCTCCAACTATCCTATCCTACATCATTAGCATGAAAAATGCGGCAGATCTAATGCTGGTAAATAAAAGTTTCTCCAAGAAATGCAAACAGGAAAAAAGATACCTTCAAAGACCCTTTCCAGGCTGGTTTTAGCAGCAGCTCCTGGCACAGCTCAGGGAGCAGCACGGTGGCACTGTGCTCAGGGTGACAGCCCCAGGGTGTCCGTGTGCTCTGGCACGGTGCAGCACACGGGGGCTCTGCTTGGCTCGCTGAGCTGCAGAGATGTGTGCAGGTCTGGCCGAGGACAGCGGGATGGTCAGTGGGACAGACAGCAGGACAGCGGGACGGCCAGCGGGACAGTCATTGGGATGGTCAGCAGGATGGGGATGGTCAGTGGGATGGTCAGTGGAATGAGGATGGTCAGCAGAACAGCAGGATGGGGACAGTCAGTGGGATGGGGAAGGTCAGTGGGATGGGGATGGTCAGTGGGATGGTCAGTGGAATGGTCAGTGGGACGGTCAGTGGTATGGTGTGCAGGATGGGCACAGTCCATGGGACGGTCAGCGGGATGGGGACGGTCAGTGGGACGGTCAGTGGGATGGGGACGGTCAGTGGGATGGGGATGGTCAGTGGGATGGGGACAGTCATGGGATGGGGATGGTCAGTGAGATGGGGATGGTCAGCAGAACAGTCAGTGGGATGGGGATGGTCAGTGGGATGGGGACAGTCAGTGGGATGGGGACGGTCAGTGGGATGGGGATGGTCAGCAGAACAGTCAGCAGGATGGGGACGGTCAGTAGGACGGTCAGCAGGATGGGCACAGTCCGTGGGACGGTCAGTGGGATGGGGACGGTCAGTGGGATGGGGACGGTCAGTGGGATGGGGACGGTCAGTGGGACTGTCATTGGGATGGGGACAGTCAGTGGGATGGGGACGGTCAGTGGGACGGTCAGTAGAGTGAGGATGGTCAGCAGAACAGCAGGATGGGGACGGTCAGTGGGATGGGCACAGTCAGTGGGATGGTCAGTGGGACAGTCAGTGGGATGGGGACGGTCAGTGGGACAGTCAGCAGGTTGGGCACAGTCCGTGGGACGGTCAGTGGGATGGTCAGTGGGACAGTCAGTGGGATGGTCAGCAGAATGGTCAGCGGTGTCCAGGAGGGTGTCCCGGGCCTTGCTGAGAGCGTGCTCTGGGACCAGCCTGCGCAGGACACACATCCACCTCCCTGGCAGAGCCGTCTGACTTGGCTGCTCAGGGCTGTGCTGTCCTGTACTCCGGGTCACCCTCCGTGCCACATGGTGCCACTTCAGCAGCAAAACTTAGGTTGTTATCAGGAGTAGAACCAAGCACCGTGGCGGAAAGACGCTGCAAATCCTAGGCTTTCAGAGCTGGCCCTGGTTTCTAATGTTCAAGGCAGAAAATTGTCTTTGCAGCTGAAGACAATCCGCTGGAATCAAAACAAAAGAAAAAAGGCTTGTGAGCAAGTATGTCACACTGTGGCCCTGATAATCAGGAATTGAATCAAAGGGGGAAAAGCCACCTTAGAGGGAGGCAGGATCCAGTGAAGTCCTGGTGCTGGGGATTGTGCCCCATGTCCTAACTGCAGATAGGTACTGGCAACTTGGGTCCAAAAGAGCTGAATTTGGACTAGTCCTCTTGCAGTAAAAATTCTCTTACCCCAAAAACCTACACTGGAAACAAGGAGGGAAAAGGATTGTTGGGGGAGAGTGGGAACAGCCTGAGAGCAGCGTTTTGGAGTGTTTAGTGTGTGATAGGGAAGACTTCTGTTCTTACCAAGGAACGGGATGACTGATGATCTAGATGGTCGTGCTTAACAAGCCGTGGGATGATTCGGTGAACTAGCTGCCATTCAAATGAGAATATGCACATGGGAGTTCTGTCCCACTTGTGCAAAGTGTCCATGCCCTGCTTCGCAGCTCCATGTCAGCCAGTGCACAGGAAAAATACGGGGGAGCAAGCTCCTAGAGCGTGAAGGAAGCTGTTTGCAAGCAAAGGGTGTAGGAGCACAGAGGGAGAACTTTTATTGACTTATTTATTTACTTAGGACTCTTTTTTTCTTTTTACTCCCTCCTTCCCCATCCCTTGCCCTTTCTCTGTCTGCACTGGGCCTCATGTTTGGGGCAGGAGGAGCTCAGGAGCTGGAGCTAGTGAAAATCTGCACTGATTTATTAGCTATCTTCTTGTGTCTTATTCATGGGACATGGTCATTTCAGATGCAAACTTGGAGCCGGTGGGTTTTTTCCCCTAATGCCATTTTCCACGTTGCCTGATGTGTTTGAGAGTATTTTGAGCTTTTATTTGTAGTAATAGAGAAGTTAAAAGTTTACCTAATAGCTAAAGGTCATCTTGGTATAGCTGCGTGGGAACTTCGTGTGTTACCCTTCAGAGAGAAGGAAGAAAAACAAACAAAAAAGGCCCAAACCAACCAAACAAAAAAATCGAAAACCCCAAATCACAACAAAACCCCACCCAGCCACTCAAAAGTTGTTTAATTATTTTAGTCGACCTAATGCTGCTTTTTTAACTCGAGAGGGTGATTAAGGGCTTTTTTTAACTGGAGGGGGTGAAAAAGCTCGGGTGCAGCTCTTCCAAGCTGAGGTCTCGGTGCTTTTCCAGGGGATGTTAGCCTCAGGTGGGGGCTACTTGCTTTTGGTTTGGATCCTTGGGCTCTGCAAGGGTGGGGGGTTGCTGCCTGGGCTGCAGGGTTCTGCCTGTCCCCAGCACGAGCCTCTTCTTCAGGCTTACAGAAATTGAAAATACTTGAAGTGCTTTAGGACCACACATGCTAAATTGCACTTCACAGCTCGTATTTTGCTCTCTTTTTTTAAGCAGTCCTATTCGCATGACATCAAGGCTCAAGCTGCTCTTCTGCTCTGCTGGGGCTGAGGTCTGAGCCTGGTGCCCTTGCCCTCTGGAGAGGCCGGGCCAGCAGCCTGGGGCTGTGTCCTGAGGCTGCTGGCCCAGTTGTGGCACAGCCTGGCCCACCGTCCCCATCCCTGCCCAGCAAACGCCTGTAGCCACGGGGCGATGTCGCGCTTGTGCGTTTCACCAGGTCTGCGTTCACAGTCGGCTGTGCTGGAGCATCTTGCTTACTTACCCACATCCCCCAAAATAACTCCTGCTTGTGGCTTCCTTTACGCTATTTTTGCATATCCCGAATTGAAAATAATGCCCAACTTTGTAAATACACTGTGCTGCTGTGGATGCAAATTCATTATTTATGTGTGATCTTTAACCTCTGGCAACTGGGAGTTTTCAGCTCTGAAGTATTCATTACTCATTATTATGTACTGTTTGTTCTTCCATAAGAGTAGAAAACTACTAAAAGGTAATGAAGCAGAGCCAATTTGCTTTTAGTTGGAGGGTACTTATTATATGAGAGGACATAACTAATATTCAGGTATGTTCTAGTGGTTTAACCTGCAAGGAATGCCACAAGGATCTCACTGCTATTAAGCTAATGTTGTTTCCCCATCAAAAATTACATAATTCTCCTTTTTTTTTTTTTTAATACGCCTTATGATTTCAAGTTCTCAAGGATTTGTATACAAACAAAAAGTCCTGTGTCCTGCATCTTCAGAGCCTGGCAGTGTTTTCTGTTGCTGCTTCAGCACAGTAGAGTTGTTCTCCAGTGTTGTCTCACTGCAGGACTCCCTGTTCAGGGCTCCCTGTGACTGATGGTTCCTAAATCTTACTTGAAATAGTTTATTATGTTTTTGTCTAACCAGTTTATATTTTCATGGGCTGTGTAAGAAGAGTTCTTACTGAAGCAAACTCTCAACAGTTAAAATGAGTGATCCAATGCTCAGCATGTTCCTGCTGCGTGTGCTGCCCTGAAGCAGTGACAGTGGGTGTGTTGGCTTTACAGGATTAAATAGTTACACTGCTTTCTGATCATGGTGTCTTCAGAGAGCTCCCCAGGTAGATAAGATCAGGACTTGGAATCCAGAACTGATTGGGAGCAATAAAGCACATGGAGAATTGGGATGGCCTGGTGTTAGAGTCCACAGATGAGCTCTGTTCCACAGCTCTGCTTCACGGGCTGTGTTTGGTTAGCATTGCTCTCCAGACAGCCAAAAAAATGAAGCAGCCAGGTAAACTTAGCATTGATTGTCTGGCTGCTGCTGGCTCTGATGGCAGCTGCTGCCACTGGTCCCACGGGCAGTGCCATGGGAAGAAAGGAACATCTGTACAGGGACATCATCTCAGCAGCTGTGTCTTAGTTGTTTGTAAATCTATGATAGGAAATATATATTAGAGGAAAAGCATGTCCCATTTGGGTATAATTTCTTGCATTTCAGATATGGTTTTACACATCTGGTCTGTCACTTGCTTTTCTTTTTTCCTTTTTTTTTTTTTTTCCCAGTTAAACTTACTAATGGGTCCTGCTCTGGCTCATTCTCTGTCCCTACTGATGATGGTATGCTTTAAAGCAAGTTGCTGATATCCCTGTTGGCAGAAACCAGCATTAATCATCTAATGGAATTGCTCAATAATCATCAATCACCTGATTAGGACTATGTAGTATTTACTTTTTCCCTTTAGCCAGTAACACTGCCAGCAGCAGCTCACCTCAGAATGCTTCACCAAGCAGGTCAGTGCCGAGATGTTTCAATGCCCAGGAAGCTGAGGCACAGAGGAAGTGACTCAGGAGCCCAGGGCAGCACGTTCCCTTCTTCCTGCAGGGTGAGCTGGTGCGGGCTGGCAGCGCTGCCGCTCCTGCGTGACCTGGATGTGGCAGCACGCCGCCTTCTCCGTGGCTTTGTGCAGAGCCACTGCCAGGCTTCCCCTCCTGGCTCTGGCTGGAGTGCCACCACCCTCTCCCACAGGTCCTGAGCCCCTGGGCTCAGGCAGGGGCTGTGCCAGGCACTGATGGAGAGCAGTGTGCCAGGAATGTCCCTGCAGAGGGAAAAAGGGAGGGATGTGCTGCCAGCACTGCTGACCCTCACTGGCATGGGCCCTGCTGTGCCCGACGGGCAGCCTGGGCTCTCAGGAGCCTGGGCCAGGTCTGGCACTGGCCCTGCTGTGCCCGACGGGCAGCCTGGGCTCTCAGGAGCCTGGGCAGGTCTGGCACTGGCCCTGCTGTGCCCGACGGGCAGCCTGGGCTCTCAGGAGCCCGGGCAGGTCTGGCACTGGCCCTGCTGTGCCCGACAGTCACAGGCTCTCAGGAGCCTGGGCAGGTCTGGCACTGGCCCTGCTGTGCCCGATGGGCAGCCTGGGCTCTGTGGAGCCTGGGCAGGTCTGGCACTGGCCCTGCTGTGCCCGATGGGCAGCCTGGGCTCTGTGGAGCCTGGGCCAGGTCTGGCACTGGCCCTGCTGTGCCCGACGGGCAGCCTGGGCTCTCAGGAGCCAGGGCAGGTCTGGCACTGGCCCTGCTGTGCCCGACGGGCAGCCTGGGCTCTCAGGAGCCTGGGCAGGTCTGGCACTGGCCCTGCTGTGCCCGATGGGCAGCCTGGGCTCTGTGGAGCCTGGGCCAGGTCTGGCACTGGCCCTGCTGTGGCAATGGGCATCCTGGGCTCTCAGGAGCCTGGGCCAGGTCTGGCACTGGCCCTGCTGTGCCCGACGGGCAGCCTGGGCTCTCAGGAGCCTGGGCAGGTCTGGCACTGGCCCTGCTGTGCCCGACGGGCAGCCTGGGCTCTCAGGAGCCCGGGCAGGTCTGGCACTGGCCCTGCTGTGCCCGACAGTCACAGGCTCTCAGGAGCCTGGGCAGGTCTGGCACTGGCCCTACTGTGCCCGATGGGCAGCCTGGGCTCTCAGGAGCCTGGGCCAGGTCTGGCACTGGCCCTGCTGTGCCCAACGGGCAGCCTGGGCTCTGTGGAGCCTGGGCAGGTCTGGCATTGGCCCTGCTGTGCCCGACGGGCAGCCTGGGCTCTCAGGAGCCTGGGCAGGTCTGGCACTGGCCCTGCTGTGCCCGACGGGCAGCCCGGGCTCTGTGGAGCCTGGGCCAGGTCTGGCACTCTACCTGTGGTGCCCATGGGCTCTCCCTGCTGCTGTCCCCGAGCTGGGCAGCTCTGCTGCTGTCACAGGAAGGTGCCAGGTCAAAGCAGGGACCTGTGGCTGCCTCTGCCTCCATGGAACCTGCTGCAGTTCAGGTTTTGCTGATCTTTAATTCATTTGTATTTTGAGCGTAATTGTCTAATGAGGTTATTTGTGTAGTCAGGAATGAAGGATTTTGCACTTTGTCATCACATCAAATGGCAGTTTCTCTCCGCTGTTGTTTAAAGGAAACATCCACACCTTTTGTGGTGTCCCATCCTGGAAGTGTTCACTGCCAGCGTGGAGCAGCCTGCTGGAGTGGAATGTTCCCTGCCAGTGGGGTGTAATGTGATAAGCTTTAAGGTCTCTTCCAACTCAGACCATTCTGTGATTCCCTGATCCCTAAAGACCTTTTAACAGTGATATTAGTCACTGTTGATTTAAGTAACTTAGAAGAGGACTGCAGAAGTTTACTGTGCCTGTGCCTTTTCCGAGCTGCAGGGCTGCAGCCGCAGGACAGTGAGCAGGAAGGGGAGCAGTCCCTTTTTCCAGCTGTGTCACTGCACTGCTGAGGCTAGAGCTCTGCAGTGCCAGCAGGGCAGACCCTGACCCCGAGGGCACGGCGCCCCGGGAGCTGCCAGCAGCCCCCACTCTTCTGCCAGGGCTGTGGGGACAGCAGAACCCGCGAGAAATGAGTGAATCCCACTCGCATTTAACAGTTCTCCGCGTGCGCTGGCACGGTGTCGATTGTTTGGGACTGTTCCCTTTAGAAATGGAAGCTTGTGTCCCTTAATCCACAATAAGGCTTGGAGTACAAGGTAGAGAGACTCACTATTAACAGAGGCATTTTGGATGTGCTGCTGGCAGTTCTGAATAGAGGCAAAGCAGAGAAAATTCCATAGGACAGAGCAACACTGAATGTGTGTTCAAAACAGCAGCAGGTTTATAAACTATATGTGATTTGAGGTATGAGGAAAGACAGACATTCTAGGGTTTTACATCCTAGTGCTGACTATGTATTATCTAAGATATTTGCAGTGTTCAAAACTAACACCTGGAATAGCATGATGGATTTCCATGTCTCCAGTGTTAACAGGTGTGTATGTGCATCTGTTATTTAAATGCTTTTGTGAATAAGATACTCCATAAATAAAAATATCAAACACAACTGCTAAAGTGCTGCTAAATAACACTGAAAAATTTTGTAAAAGCTGAAAAAAAATCCACTCTAGCAAATGAATTGTTTGAACTCTTCTACCTCCCAGACAAGGAAAGCTTTGGATCATCTTAATCATGTCAAGTCATCTTTGAGGGGAGTTGGAAAAGTTTATTTGCATTTTAAATGTAAATACTAAAATATATTTAAAATATATATACAGCCCAGAAACTAAGTCATAGTTTAAAAAAGGAAATATTAGTTTAAGAATATTTGAGCTAGTAATTGTGTATTATGAATCTTCTATGTGGAGAGCAAATAATGTTCCCCTTGCTGCTTATTGTGCCAGTGACCTCTCTGGTTGTAGCTGCCAGTCCTCCCTGAGCACGCAGATCTGTGTTGTTTTTGCTGTGTGCTGAGTGTTAAAACTCGCTTTTCTCTCTGTTCCAGGTTGTCCATGCACACAAGCCCCATTTCATGGCTTTACACTGTCAAGAATTCGGAGGGAAAAACTATGAAGCTTCAATGTCTCACGTGGACAAGTTCGTGAAGTAAGTGGCAGGGGCCACAGCCTGGCCCCTCGGGCCGGGGACAAGGGCAGGAGCGGTCAGTCAGCGCTGGAACACGCCGGGATTGTTTATCGGGCTTTGGTTTATCCCGCTGTGGTTTATCCCGCTGTGGTTTATCCCGCTGTGGTTTATCCCGCTGTGGTTTATCCCGCTGTGGTTTATCCCGCTGTGGTTTATCCCGCTGTGGTTTATCCCGCTGTGGTTTATCCCGCTGTGGTTTATCCCGCTGTGGTTTATCCCGCTGTGGTTTATCCCGCTTTGGTTTATCCCGGTTTAATTTATCCCGCTGTGGTTTAGCCCGCTTTGGTTTAGCCCGCTTTGGTTTATCCCGGTTTAGTTTATCCCGCTTTGGTTTAGCCCGCTTTGGTTTATCCCCCTTTGGTTTATCCCGCTTTGGTTTATCCCGCTTTGGTTTATCCCGCTTGGTTTATCCCGCTGTGGTTTATCCCGCTGTGTTTTATCCCGCTGTGATTTATCCCGCTTTGGTTTATCCCGCTGTGGTTTATCGGGCTGGGAGGGAGCGCCGCGGCCGCGCGCGCCCTCTGCTGGCGGCGGCGGGCGCTGCGCGCTCGGGCTGCGGCCCGGCAGCACGAACGGCCCGAATTCTCTGGGTGTCGTCGGCAGCACGAATGGCCCGAATTCTCTGGGTGTCGTCGGCAGCGCAGACCCGCGTCCTTCCCAGTCGTGTCCAGTGGCACTGGGAAGCTCGCGGTCCACACTGGAGGTGCGGCTGATGAGGGCAGCTCTGGAGGTGGCCGTGTCAGGGGACAGCTCTGCGCCTGAAATTCCCCCCAGAGGCAGAGGAAGGCGCTGGGCTCCTCTGAGTGATGCTGAGGATGTCACAGCACAGAGCAATGCTGAGGCAAGGCAGTACATTTATATCTCCTTTACATGTTCAGTCTTTTCTTTCTCTTTCAGAGAACTGTTATCAAGTGATGCGATGAAAGACTACAACAGAGCTCGAGTTTACCTGGATGAGAACTATAAATCACAGGAACATTTCACGGTAAATTTCTTTATTTCACGACTGTAGTTTAACCGAAGTTGAATTCCTCCTGTTTGGGATTTTTGACCCATGTGTGACTGTGAGCTGTTTCCATGCTCATGATGATGTTTTTACTACTACTGTGTTTTACTATTAAGAGTGTTTATTCTGTGCCATGTGTACCTGCTGATTTCACAGGTGCATCCATGTAAAATGAGGAGAATGTCAGTGTGCAAAGCGTTCAAAAAGACTAAGGTTGTCTAAGGTCTTTTTTCCTCCAACACTAACTCTGGTGGCTCAGAATCACCTTCCATTTCAGAGCCTGTCAGTGTCTGGCAGTGCGAGGTGGTGCCAGCACTGCTGTGATGAGCTGGTGACGAGCTTGGCAAGGGATCAGGGCTTGTGTAAGGGATCTCCAGAGCTGGCTCAGCCTCACTGCCTGAGGCATGCTTGCATTAGCACATGAGTGGTGTGTTCAGGTCCTGTGGAGTGATGTGTGCAGGGCTGCCTTTCCTGCACAGCAGAAAGGCTTGTCTGCTTGTTGCCAGGGCTGTGCATTGTGCCAGCACATCCGCTGTTGTCCAAGTGATCACTGCTGGGTTATATAGGAGAAAACAACCCTTTGGACATCTCCCTTCCTCCCAGGGCAGAAGCTTCCTTCTCCCCCAGTGTGCTGCTCAGAGGCAGGGGTGGGTTGGAGGAGCCTGGCTGGAGACCTGGTGCTGCCCGGCAGCCAAAGGTGGCACCTGGGACAGTTCAGCAATTAAAAACCAGGTGCCCAGCACACACACAAACCCCAGCTTGGAGGCATTTAAGCTCAGGGAATAAGAACCTGGAAAGGTTTTTATTTTTTTCTTTTTTTGAATAACTCTGGCTAGAAGCTCAGCTAAGATGAAACTGGAGGAGAGGAATCAGCAGGTTTTTTTTCTCTTGCTCATCGGGGAAGATAAAAACAAGATTATCAGCTTTACTGAGCCTTAGAGGGACAAACTGCTAGTGGGTCACTAATGTTGAAAGTGTACTCTGCAGGTGTTCAGAAAGTGCTGGTAGGTAAGAGCAGTAGGATAGAGCTGCATGTTTTGGAGTCATTCACAGGTCTGAGCTGCATCCTGATGATCCCACACCCTGGTGGTGACCCTGTGGGGGTCCTGCAGCACAGATCTCCTGCTGTGGGCAGGGGAGCTGCAAAGGGCTCTGCATTTACCTGATCTGCCTTCAGCCAGGTGAGCTCCAGAGCTCCCTTCCAGCAAGAATTGTCTGTTGTTCAGGAAAAAGGGATAATCATCTGTGATCTTAATCTGGGAAACAGCATAGAAGACTAATGCAATCCATAACAAAATACAACTTTTTATGTTTAAGAATAATTACATACCTCACAGTATTGGAATGATTTTATTTAGCATGAGGTACATTGATTGGATTTGATGTCACTCCTATGGTGGATGAAAAGGCTTTTAGCGAGGTTGAACAAGAATCCCCATCAGAGCATGTGCTGTTTGTGTCTCTGTGAAGAACCCTGCATTTTGCAATGTCCCCAGTTCAAGAACTAATGTGGTTTCTTGTTCCACATACCAGCATTATTTTCTAGGCACTGTGTTTCTTGCAGTATTCCTCAATCACCTTTGTATTTCTCCCTTTCTTGTCTTAAATATTACTTTGCATTTTTTTTCTTCTAGTCCTTTATTTATTAAAGCTGCGCTTTCCAGGGGGAAAAAAAAAAAAAGTTCTGTCAACATAAAAGACAGCTAGTACCAATGTTGTTTTCCATGGAAATAATGTAACCAAAACCATGTTCTTACTGTTTGGTTAAACTAGCCTCTGTTGAAGTGGTGACTGTAAAGATACAAAATGGGTTTACAGAAGTGTTTGATGTGTACTCCACATGATAAGCTGTTTGTAACTTTAAGAACCTTTTAGTGCTGGATCTGCTTAGTGTGGAAAAGGCAGAACCCAGAGGAAGGGCAATTATTCAATGATGTTTTGTGTTACTGTTACTGGGAGGAAATGCTGCGTGCTAGAGGAGTGTTTTATACTTTCATTGTTAGACTGTAGTAGTAGTGGCTTGGAACCAAAGCCCAAAAACCTAGAAAGGAGAGAGGGTGCACTTTCACGTTGAGCTCCTTAACCTTCTGACTTTGTTAGAGTCTGCTTTTTGGCACTGAGTGATCCCAGTCTGCATTCACAGATCCTGGCACTGCTGTCAGGAGTCAAAGATTCATGGAAATGTTTTTTCACACTTGTGATTTGAACTGGCAGCTCCCCAGCTCCTGCTTAGTGTGTGTGTATGTGTGACTGTGTGAGCAGGGGTTTCACATGTGGTGTGTCCATTTAGGGTAAAGTTTTGGTCTTATCTCCAGCGTGGTTTGCCTTGTACGATGTCACGTGTCTCCGTGTTTCCTTGTTAGTTCTGTTTGATTGCAAAGTTCTGTAACTTCTGTGGGCTTTTTTCCATCCCTTCTAAGGCACAGACTTGGCAGCAGATGGTAGCTTTGTCGTTATATTATTACCTCTCTGAAATAGAAATGTTTATCATATATTGCTGTATAATGCTATTTGCTTTAGAAAGGGAGAAGCCCAAGCAGTTACAGTTTGGCTAACCTTTATCCCTGCTGCTCTCACATCCCCTTTTTTACCAGTTTTGGCATCACTTCCTGTGTAAGGCTTTCCTTGGCTTGGCTCCTGCAGAGCTAAACCAGATTTTGCTGCCCACAGTTACTCGGCTTGGTGGTGATAGGACTGGCCAAGATCTGAGACAACACTGTCAGCAGCCTCTGTCTCCAGCTCACAGCAGCACAGGTGCAAATTCCACATGAGAATAAGAAACCAGTGTAATAATGAGGTGTCTCTAGTGGAGCCACTCGGTTTTAAAAACTAATAATCCACATTGTATGAAGGATCAAAGTGGATCATTTTGCATCATCCCAGACGTAAATCTTAATTACCAGGATTTGTCATTTATGGTCACATATACCAAATCTGATGTACCAGCAGCTGGCTTTAGTCTGGGGAGCAGGGTAGGTGCTGTGATGAGGGAGAGAGCTGTGGTTCAGTGGATTGTGTTTGTTCTGCTATGAAGGATGGTAGGTGAGACTCTGTGGGATTTTCTTCCACTCAAAACTTATTGAAGACATGCACAGAATAAACCCCAGAGCTCAGGACCGAGGTCCCTGTCCCAGGGCAGGGCCAGCCTGCAGGGTTGGCAGCTTGGCTTTTTTAGGGCCCGGCGGTGGGGCGCAGGGCTGCCGCGGGGTGCACGGGCATGCAGCAGTTCGTGTCACGCCTGGGAGAGGCACAGCTGCTCAGGTACAAAAACTGTAGCATGACCTGAAGATGAATCCCTTGGCAGAGAGCTGCTGCAGTAGAGCTGAGGCGTGTCAGAGCTGGGCAGGGGCAGTGCTGGAGCTGCAGCAGTTGTGGAGGAGCGTGGGGGGTGACAGCCTCTGCAGGCTGACAGTGGCTTCCCAGAAACTTCAGATTAACCAGAGTGCCAGCTGTGCTGCTCTTTCAGTTCTGACTGGAAACACCAGTAGCAGTCGAGTGCAGATAAACTGGCTCATGTGCTAAATTTCAGACACTCAACTTGGCAAAGCTTTGTGAAACACAGCCTCCTGTAAATCCCTGCTTGAAAGCATGGTACTTTCTTTCGTTGTATAAAATGTTATATAGGGGTAGATCTTGATTTCTGTCAAAGAATGTACAATTACTGAAAAGACAGATACAAGAAGACTGAAATAAGTAAAAATCAGAGAAGCTGAAAAATTCAGTACATTGCATTTTTTATTTGTGACTATACTGAATGGACTTCACTTGTAATAAAACAGGTCTTTGCAGTTCCATTTATTTTACCAAACATCCCATTATTTACATTTTCTGTTAATTTTATTGTATTTGGTATATCTCATGTAAGGGGTAAATTATAAATCTTGTCACTTTTCTATGTGAAGAATTACTCAAAAATAGTTGGGTGTGTTGAACTTTTGCATGTCAATACTTCTTGAATAACCCAAGTTAATGGTAAATAAGGTAGTTTTTTTCTGGAATAAGAAAATGTACTGAAGGTAAATATCAGTCAGAAATGCATTGATGTTTTCATCAAATCCATAACTATTTTAATATGAAAACACATCAGTATAATCAGTGACATTTTTATTGTAATGAGATCAAGTCTAGTTGTGTTTTGTGCCATGTATTTATTGATTTCTGGAGTACTCAGTTAAGCTCTTACATTACTTAGCAAATCCTTGGCTTCCTTTTCATTGTTCAGGGAAGGCAGAGGAAACTCCTGTGTAGCTTAAAGCCTTCTTGCTGCACTGAACGTGTGGTTTCTGTAGGTGGGGAGAGAATCTTCCCTGGAGTACATCAGTCCTGAGGACTCCTGGCAAACCAGACCTCCAAGGCTGAGCTGACCACCAGCTCCTGCCTGGAGTGTTCAGGGAGCATTTTGGGAGCTGTGTGGTTGGCACAGCCCTTAGCTGATGGGCAGAACCATCTGCACAGTGGGGTAATTGCTCTACTTCCCAGTACAGGTTTATTTAAAAAAAAATAAAAGAGTCCTCCATTTTTCTGTGTGCCTGCCCAGGCCCACAGGTGACCTTGTGATGAACAAATAGAACAAACAGCCACATGTGATGTGCTGAAGTTCCAGCCTCCTCCTCCTGGTAACAGTGCAGTGCACTGCACTTAGTTCATTGTATGGCAGGGTTTCATTCAAATTAAAAAAAAAAACAAAAACAAAAACCATCCTTTCCAAACCAGCATTTCTGACATTAGAGACATGTTTAAACAACACCAGAGCCTGAAGCTGCAGGCAGAATTTTATCAATACCAATGGATTGAAGGGAGAGAGATTGCTGTGCTTGCTGTGCAGGATTGCCCGGCTCCCCACATTCAAATGGTGGGTTTGCTGAGATAATGATTGAAATGAAACTTCCCTGCAATAAGCACCTGGGGGGTGGACAAAGTAAGTTATAAATAAAGAATACAGTGGTGACAGGCATTTTTCTGACAAGCTTTCTTCGCACACCCCTGCGGTTCCCTGAGGCAGAGAGGCTCGCGGTGCTGCGGCGGCAGCAGGCAGTCAGTCGGTGCCCGTGCGGTCTCTGCATGGCAGGGATGCTGGGGACGGGGAGCTGAACGTCCCTCGGGCTGCTGGCTGCCCCTGCCGAGTGGCCGTGGCCCTGTCCCAGCGTGTCCCTGCACCCGTGGGGCAGGACGGGCTCGGCGCTGGCCCCAGGCCGCACCCGGTGCTCCTCGCGGGGGTGCTGGCACCAGGCTGTGGGAGCACTGAGGGTAAAGCAAGTCCAGGCATGGCCAGGGTGTGCAGGAAAAGGCTGTGCTTTCTTTTTTTTCCTCTGCATTGTTTTTACTTCACACACTCTGTACTAGTATTTTTTTTTTAATGTGAAATGGCTCTTACTCCAGGGTGGATAATGCCTGGTAGCCTGCAGCAGCATCCAGGGCAGACCTTTGATCTCCTGAAGAGCAATAACCTGAGCCAGCATGATGGGGGCTACAGTGGGGAGCAGTGGTCCTGAGCATACAGATAGGCAACTTGTTATTCAAGTGTGTTATTGTACCTTAAAATTATATCTGCTCGTTACTGAGAGAATAGTAAAGTTAATTTTTGTTAGATTAATGATACTTGAGTAATATTTTTGGTTGAGCTGAGTTCAAATAATTGGCCATTAATTGAAAAAGGAAATTGAAATGAATTTATCTTACACATAAATCCTGTCGTAGTTATTAATGCGTCTTAGAAAATATCGTCCTGTTCCCAGAAATGGATGGTGTACACTGATTCTCTCGAGCTTATTAGCTCTGTCAATTTAGAGTTTGGTTAAGTAAAAAAGATGATTTAGGAAGAGAGCTGTAATTGAATTGAATATTGAGGGAATTCACATGGTGATGAGTTCTCAGCCCACTTCTTCATTAACAGTGTTACAGGAATGTTCAGAGTTGGCAGAAAGGCAGGATTTCCCCAGGAGATGGAGCTGGAGCTCCAGGCTGCAGTGCCCAGGTGCGGGCGCTGGACACCCTGCAGGATCCCCCGGAGCCCCGCACTGTGGCGGGGACAGGCTGGGGACACGCTGGTGACACGCTGCCAGCGGGCTGGGAGGGCACGATGGGGACATGCGCTGCGGCGGGGACACGATGGGGACACGATGGGGACAGGCTGGGGACAGGCTGCCAGCGGGCTGGGAGGGCACGATGGGGACATGCTGGGGACACGCTGGGGACACGATGGGGACACGCTGCCAACGGGCTGGGAGGGCACGAGGGGGGCACGATGGACACACGCTGGGGACACACTGCCAGTGGGCTGGGAGGGCATGATGGGGACACAATGGGGACACGCTGCCAGCAAGTTGGGAGGGCACGATGGGGACACACTGCCAGCGGGCTGGGAGGGCACGCTGGGGACATGCTGGGGACACGCTGGGGACACGCTGCCAGCAAGTTGGGAGGGCACGATGGGGACACCCTGCCAGCGGGCTGGGAGGGCACGCTGGGGACATGCTGGGGACACGCTGGGGACACGCTGCCAGCGGGCTGGGAGGGCACGCTGGGGACATGCTGGGGACACGCTGGGGACACGCTGCCAGCGGGCTGGGAGGGCACGATGGACACACGCTGGGGACACACTGCCAGTGGGCTGGGAGGGCATGATGGGGACACAATGGGGACACGCTGCCAGCAGGTTGGGAGGGCACGAGGGGGACACGATGGGGACAGGCTGGGGACAGGCTGGGGACACGCTGCCAGCGGGCTGGGAGGGCACGATGGACACACACTGCCAGCGGGCTGGGAGGGCACACTGGGGACACGCACACACACAGGGTGTCTTTCAGGGGCAGTGCTCTGCCCTGGGAGGCTCTGCTGCTGCTGCTGCTGGGATGTCGATCACAGTCTCAGATTTGTCACTGTAACCCACTGCTGAACAGGAGACTTCAGAGTGTGTTTTCTTGCTTCTCGTTTACTGTAATCTTGAAGTGAATGTTCTTTTACTATTCACATGAGCCTGTTTCCAACTTGTCCTTTTCTCCTCCCTCTCCTTTCCATAGGAAGATAATTTGTATATCAGTGTTTATTTTTATACTGTTACCTGTAAAAATTATGCCAACCCAGAGAAGTAGGAATTTGTCTGAGTGGGTGGCAGCAGCACTGCCTGGCAGGATGTGATGATCTCTGGAGGGAGGGCTGGAGACTGGGCTGTTCTGCAAGTGCAGGTGATGCCACAGAAGGAGCCACGAGTGTCGTTGAGACTCCCTTCTCAAATTAACTCCTACGAGGTTCATCCAGGGAACAGTCTTCTGGGATGGAGAAAAGTCCAGGCTCCTTTCTAAGAGGCACATACGAGAAACCTGCAAGTGTTCTCTCATCATCAGTCTCCCACATCACTCCTGAGCAAATGCTCCCCTCTGTCTCACTGTTTTTTGTTTTCCCTAAGTGATAAGTTAGTATGAATCTTTTTAAACAAATCTTACTCTGCCAGTCCTTTGGGATTTTTTTGTTGGTACTCAAGCACGTGTAAGGCTAGTGGCAGCGAGAGGGTGCTCAGGTGCAGGGCTGTGTGGTAGTCTTGGGCAAGAGCTGGCAGCAGAGCACTGGTTGTGTGTGAGTGCAGTGCTGGCTACTTGGGTACTTGTGTGATCTTTGCTTTCTCCTAGCTCCACTTCCTAGGCAGAATAAAAGGAATCAAGCCGTTTGAAAAACATGTTAGTATTCCTTATAAAGGCCCTAAAATGTCAGAGGCAGATCTCCAGCCATGTGCTTGCATGCACAGAAGTGCTTCTAGCGAGGTGTGTGTGGTAGAAAAATGGAAAAATGAGAATTTTAAACCTGTTTGTAGGGAAAATGCAAAGCAGGATGGAGCCTCGTGGTGGCAGTGCCTGCCAGGGATCAGGGCTGGTACTGCACTTGGTGGTTGTGCACATGTTCCAGCAGTTCTCACCTCACTGTGTCCTTCCTCATCCTGTTCATCGTCTTCATTGTAGCTCAGAATCCTTTCCTTTTACAAATTCTTTTAAAAAGCCTCCTGCTTTTTCAGGAGTTTTGGTCAAATGCACGTTTGGGAGCTTCTTGAAATGTGTGTCACGAAGTTTGACCTCTTCATTAGCTTCTGTCTTCTTTTAATTGAACAAAAATGAGTTTGTGAAGAAAGCTGGTGAATGTCAAAGTTAATCCTACAGCTTCTGACAAAATCCTGGAGAAATGGTTATAGAAGTATTGTCATTCTGTGACATGGACATTTACTTACAACCACCTGAAATGAAACCTCCCACTTAATTTCTTAGGGAACTAAGTTGTCTGTCAGGTAATGTCTTCCAGTCTCTTCTGGGTGGGAAATGGAATTTGAAAGGTGTTGCCACAGCAAGAACCTTCCTCTGGTTTTGAGTTGTCTTTTTCCTATGCATTTTTTGAAATATATCTCTTAACTCATCAACACAGTTCTTGTTGGGAGGGCATGGCTCATCTTCCACCTGTTTTCTGACAGTTTTATATAATTATGAGAGGAGGAATAATTACAAAACAGTGAGGGATTTCACAGATCAGTAGCCCAGTAGTACAGCCATGCATGCATGTCTGTTGCTTACAGATGTGCTGGTGCTGAGAAAATCGGTTATAAAGTGGCTTCTTTATCCACAGAATTGTTGCACTGTTTTGTATCAGCTGTGGAATTCATATATATAATTGAATTTTCTATGGGCTGTGGATTTTACATTCAGAATTTCATCCTGCATTTGTGCAACAGATTGCTTGGTTAGGGAAAAAAAAATATTTGTAAAGAATAATTGCAACCTGTTTTTGTAGGAATACATCTATTTAAAAAACAGCTGCAATACTTGAAATTAAATTGTAGACTATAGTCTCTGATCATAAGAAGAAATCAACTATTTTAAGCTTTTAAAGTTTTTTTTAAAAAAAATACTTTTCTGATTGCTGCTGCAGAGGTGGGGCTAAAGCAAAGCCTAGCTCTCCTTTCCGGCAGAGCCTGCTGTGGCTGGAGGTCCTTGGCCGGCGCTCCCCGCACGCGGGCAGCCCCGAGCCGGGTGTCCCCGCCGCCGTGTCCCGGCTGCGGGGCTGGGGGACCTGTGCGGGGCTGGGCTGGGAGCGCCCGGCCGAGGAGGGCGGCTGCCGAGAGCGGCTGAGGGCAGCGAGGCGGCCGCGGCCCCCGTCCCCCTCTCCGGCGGGCCCCGTCCCCGCTCCGGCGGGCCCCGTCCCCGCTCCGGCGGGCCCCGTCCCCGCTCCGGCGGGCCCCGTCCCCGCTCCGGCGGGCCCCGTCCCCGCTCCGGCGGGCCCCGTCCCCGCTCCGGCGGGCCCCGTCCCCGCTCCGGCGGGCCCCGTCCCCGCTCCGGCGGGCCCCGTCCCCGCTCCGGCGGGCCCCGTCCCCGCTCCGGCGGGCCCCGTCCCCGCTCCGGCGGGCCCCGTCCCCGCTCCGGCGGGCCCCGTCCCCGCTCCGGCGGGCCCCGTCCCCGCTCCGGCGGGCCCCGTCCCCGCTCCGGCGGGCCCCGTCCCCGCTCCGGCGGGCCCCGTCCCCGCTCCGGCGGGCCCCGTCCCCGCTCCGGCGGGCCCCGTCCCCGGCCTGCCCTCGGCCAGCCCTGCCCGCGGCTGCTGGAGGGAGCCCGCGGGCCGGCAGGGTGCCGCAGGCGGAGCGGCACAGGGGATGTTGGGGATGCACAGTGGTTGCGGTTTTGTTTTGCTTGTTTGGTTTGCTGTGTGTCGCGGTCGGAGCAGCGGGAAGCCCTGAGTGCTCGGGCAGTTGCCCGCCCTGGGCCGCCTGCGGTGGGTCACCTGTGGCACTGCCTGCTGCGCGCGGGGCGAGCTGCTCTCAGTGCAGGAGCAGGTGGCATTTGTGTTTGCTTCTGCCTTGTTGCATGTTTAATTACTGCATGTTCTTAAAGTAATTTGACCAAAGATTTATGGAAGGAGTTATTGGTTGGCTCAACACATACCTCAAACAGTAAATCTTGTCAATCATCTGCCATTTGTTTGACAGCTCTGCTTTTGACAGTCCAGTGATATTGCCAACATATTTCCAAGGCTTTGACTTGGAGTCCATGGCAGCTTAAGACTCGTTGCCTGCTTTTTGTGTGAAAGTTCTCCATTTTTACTTAGCTTTTCCCCTTTTGTTATAGTACATGGTACTTGAAGAACATAGAAGTTAAAGAAGTACACGTCTCTTGAAGAATAATTTGGTTTGATAAATTTGTTATGTTCAAACAGTAAAGAATTTTGAGGCAAAGCATGACTAGCAGAGATTCTCACTTATTGTGAATGGAATAAAAGTTTTGTTTTCTCGCCATTTATTTTAATACAGTTTCTTCGCAGCCCAAGAACACAGCAAATCTTCCGGAGGTGGAAGGAAGGAAATTTCTGCGGCAGGGGAGCTGGGAGCGGGCTTTGCAGGGCTAAAGGCTGTCTTGGTCCAGGCACAAGGCTCACGGCTTTGATCGTGGCAGCCATCCCCTCCCCGAGCGCAGGGGCTGGCACTGCTGTGCCCGGTGTGTCTCTGCCGGTCCCCAGGCCCCTGCCGTGTGGCGCTGGGCGCAGCGGAGCAGCACCAGCCTGGAGACGCCACCGTGCCCCGCTGTGTGCGGGGCGGGCCCGGTGCTCAGCAGCGCGGTTCGGTGCAGGGCCGGGCTCAGTGCGGGCCCGGTGCTCAGCAGCGCGGTTCAGTGCCAGGACCGGGCTCAGTGCGGGCCCGGTGCTCAGCAGCCCGGTGCTCACGGCCCGGTTCAGTGCGGGGCCGGGCTCAGGGTAGGGCCGGGCTCAGTGCGGGCCCGGTGGTCAGCAGCCCGGTTCAGTGCAGGGCCGGGCCCGGTGCTCACGGCCCGGTGCTCAGTGCGGGCCCGGTGCTCACGGCCCGGTGCTCAGTGCAGGGCCGGGCTCAGTGCGGGCCCGGTGCTCACGGCCCGGTTCAGTGCGGGCCCGGTGCTCACGGCCCGGTTCAGTGCGGGGCCGGTGCTCAGCAGCCCGGTTCAGTGCAGGGCCGGGCTCAGTGCGGGCCCGGTGCTCAGCAGCCCAGCTCAGTACGGGCCCGGTGCTCAGCAGCCCGGTGCTCAGTGCAGGGCCGGGCTCAGTGCGGGCCCGGCGCTCAGGGGCCCGGCTCCCCAGCGGGCGCTGTGGGCACAGGGGCTGTGATTCCCCACCCGCTGTGGGGGATGTTCACTGTGAACATCGCCGGGCCAGGCTGGGCTGGGGGCGAGGGAGCTTCCCAGGCGCGGAAAGGAGAGCAGAGCGTTGCTCGGTGCCCGTGGGCAACAGCTCATCCCTCAGCAGTCTCTTCCCGAGTGTTTTGTTCGTGCTGCGTTCGGCACTCTGGAAAACACCTGCTGGGAAGCGTTGTGGGGTGTACCCACTCGGAGCCGACCCTTCCCTTGTAACGCGCGGGGATCCTCCCCGCCCTGTGCTCGGGCTGCGGGGCAGCGCTCGGCCGCGCTGCCGCTGTGCCCAGCCCCTCGCTGCCCAGCGCTGGCCGGGCTCCTCGCAGGGGCTGCGGCTCCAGGGCATTCTGAGTGAAGGCTTGGGAAGTGCTCAGAGATGTGCTGTATTTAACAGAACAGAAGGAATGGTAGTGGAAAACAACGTTACCTGCTGAAGTAATCGAGGATCTGACACAAATAATGCAGGAAATACTTTAAGTTTTCAATGCCTCACATGGGAGTCCTCTTTAGAAATTTGGGCACTAGTTCTCAAGTTTTGTCTTTTTACAGAAAAAAAGCCTAAGGTATGGATCAGTTGGAAATCCTGTTTGCATTTGTGTGTGGTAGGGCGAAGGGCAGGACCAGTTACACAGAGCTTTCATGTTATTAACAGCTCTTTTCAGGTAATGCATGTGTGGAATTTGGTTTGTGTGACGAAATGTTTGATGTGGAACAGCTCTGGCTTTTAAGAAAAGATGTGAGATTGGAAAATATGAAAATAATTGCTTGAGAAATTATGAAATGCTGCTTAAGGCACTTGGTAATGTGTTTGTCTGAGGCACTGAATTAATACTTAAATAAGATCGGTGTGACTGTAGAAAAATCAGATGTATGGTGTTTACTGACAGAAATTAATGGGTTTATTAGTGTTTGAAATAACGTTATAATGCAGCGTTTGTAGCCAAAAAGAAAGCAATCCACGAGGCTGCTCACACCCTGACTGTGGACGTCGTATGGCAGTCGGGTTTCGCTGCGCTGCTCAGCGTGCAGAAAGGCTGGGAACGCAGCTGTTATTTCACAATGAAATAAGAACTAACGGGAGCAGAAGATGGGGTTGTGTTGTGTCGCCTGACCGTATCTCAGGGTACGGCTGTCGCTGTCAAAGCCGCTGCACGTGCAGTTTCCGAGGGAAGCGCGGCAGGGTTCTGCACAGCTCTGGAGTGTGCTGAGCGGGGTGAAGCTGCAAGCTGTGCTGGCAGAGCCCGCTGGGTTTCGGCAGTGGAGCCGTTCCCAGGGACAGAAGCCAGTGACACAGGCCCAGCAGACAGCGTGTGTGCCTTCAAGGGCCGTGAGTGCTCCGAGGTTTGGGCACGAGTGTTGAAATGCCTCAGACTCACTGACTGCTCCCTTACAAGGTTTGCAGCATACAGACCCAAACTAGAACCCTCTGACACTGAGGAAGTGTTTCCACTTCGTTTTAGAGGGCTTTCCAAGTATCTATTGATCAGTGTTCCCTAACAGCACAGAAATAATGTGTCTAATTTAACTGGCCACATGGAAGAGTATAGAAAAAACATTAGTTATCCCTTGAAAGGCTTGGAACGTCGATAGGAGGACATAACATTAATGACTTTCCTATACACAAGCTTCAAAAATGGCTAAATGAGGAAGAAATTACAAATTTATTTTCCTATAATTTCAGCAGTTGTCTTGTTTTACTGCACCAGTAAAGCATTAAGCAATGAAATGTCAAACAAGGAGTATTTTCCTGATAATTTGTCTGACATGCAAAGTGTGCGAAACAAAAGAGGAAAAGGTAAAAATGTGGGGTTTAGTCATTTTGACAAGTCTAGTGATTTTTGCTCATGAATTCTGGCTGAGACACTGCTGTCTCTGTCCAAACAGTTCCAAATATTGCTATTTACTGAGTGGCTCACTGTACAGGAGTAGCTTTGTGTCCCAGTTCTGGCCTTTACACTGAACACAGATTGCCATATTGGCCATAATTTATTAACATAAATAAATGTAGCAAAACAAAAGCAACTGTTCGTACACATTTTTTTGAATAAACAGGATAAATACCAGGTCTCCAGAGCTGGGTAATAGCAGTTCCAGTTGGGAAGGGTTGTTATCTGTTCCCTTCTTTTAGTTGTGCATACCAAAGGAGTTTGGGATTGGTTCCATTCTATTCCATCTTTTCCAGGCAAATAAAATACGTGTTTGGAGGAAAATGTAAAATCTGATTTCTGAATGAAGTAAAATCACCGTGAAGATTGGTTCTGGGCATTACATTGGTGGGCATGACTCCTGGATTACCCACAGAGCCTTCCCAGCTGGTGTGTCCTGTGCAGGGGTCCCTCCCTGGCAGGGCTGCTGGGGAGGGCAGGATTGCCCTCAGGGTTTGGGTGTGCTTGTGCCACCGTGGTCTGGGCGTCCTTCCAGCTGGACTTTTCAGGCTGTGCATCTTTCACCTTTAGGTTTAGTGGAGAAGCACTCATCCTAACGTTTGGAAAAGGCTCCCATCTCTCACAAGGAGGCATGTTTTTGTTGAAAGTTGTTGCTGTACCAGGGTTCAGAGACATCCATGTTATTTTTCCTCAAACTAGAAGGTTTCTCTTATACCTGCTTTGTAATGAGCATAGGAAAAATTGTGTATAAACAGGAATTGGCATCTGAAAAGGGGATTCCGTTTCTTCCAAATAACAAGGTCAGTAAAGGAGCAGTTTTGTTGGGGGCAGGAAAGGGAATCAGCTTGTCCAAGTGGGAGCACCAAATGATATAAATACCATGGAAGGTGGAAATTTGTCTCGTACAGTGTTAGGGCTGATCTTTAATGTCTGTGCAAGTCAGCAGATGTGCCAGTGGTGAGCCAGTCCATGTCCCTGGAAGCAGGCTGGGACAGCATGTGCCTGTGGGTACAGCTCATGGTCATGGAAGTTGTGGGAAATAGGGCTGTCCAGAATCTGGGCCAGAATTCACATGGGCCTCCTATTAAAATTCATAGTTGATGGTTTGACCACTTACAGTGGAGCAGTTTGGGGGGTTTGGACCATGGATTAAGGAATTATGTAAGGACAGGAAGTCTGCATGGGTGGGTAATGTGTGAGAAAGTTGGGAACAAAGTCCTAGTGGTCATTAAATGTATGTGCCCTGGGGGGTAGAAGAAGACTATGTAAATCATAACTTTAATCTCAAAACCCAATCAAACCAACACATACACACACACAAATAACAAAAACTCACAACAAAACACAACACCCTCTAACTCATTTTGCAAGAATTTTTGTTTCTCTCAGCTAATTACAGTAATAGCTTACTAAACCTAGGCTCGGAAGGCTGCAGTCTTATATGCCTTGCATTCTTGAAAAGGTCTCCAAAAAAGATGGAGTATTTCTGCACTGACTCATTTCTTTGTGAAACAAAGAGAGTGCAGATCTGCGCACTGGGACGCTTGGGCTGAACCGAGCTGTGTGCTGCATGCACTCTGGACCTTCACTCCATGGGAGTGTCCTCCCTCCACTCGCCCTCTGGGCAGAACAAGCACTCCCTTCTGGTGGTACCTCTGATTAGCTTTTGGCCAGCAGTGGGAGAACACCTGCCTGTGGGCCAGAGACTTCAGAGTTGAATGGGCAAGGAAGGGATGAAAATTTAATTTGGAAGCTGCTGTTTTCTGTGGAAGTGCAAAACAGCTTGCTTCTTTGCTATAAATTTGTATTGACTGGCAATTTCTCCATGTAGACAAGGGTTATTCTTCTGTATGTGGAAATGATTTTTTGATGGACAAAAAAAAAAAAAAAAAAAATCTCCAGTGGAGGAAGGGATGAAAATTTAATTTGGAAGCTGCTGTTTTCTGTGGAAGTGCAAAACAGCTTGCTTCTTTGCTATAAATTTGTATTGACTGGCAATTTCTCCATGTAGACAAGGGTTATTCTTCTGTATGTGGAAATAATTTTTTGATGGACAAAAAAAAAAGTATCTCCAGTGGTCTTGAAAGAGTGAGAAAAATCTGAGCTAAAAAAAATCAGAACACTTGGAAAATACAAACTTAAAAAAACTTAGATGAACCAATCCTAAACCAGGCTGTGAAACTGGAGACAGTCACTTGGCAGTCATTTCTTAGGATTTCCAGTGCACCACAGTTCTGCTTCATTTTTGTGCCATTAACTATAAACCAACAAAATACCACTTGCATAGGGTTTGTGAGTCTTCTCAAGTCATGCAGCAGGTATTAACGTGCCAGTAAAACGCTGTGTGTCTGTACTGGCTGAGTGGGAAGGATGTGTCCCTTAGCAAAGGTGGCATAGTGGAGAAGTCTGAGGAGTGTTATCCAAGGTATGTGTCTGCATCAGAGCACATGTAGTGATGGATGTTTTCCAGGGGCCTTGGACATGTCCTCCATTTTCAGCCTTTCTCCTAGGTGAGAGATAGCAACTCACAAACTTGTTCACTGCGAGGCTTCCAAATAGCCCCTGGGAATACCAGGTTCCTAGGGCTAGTGTCAGCCAGGTTTTAGTGTTTGTTTTCTGATCTCCTAATACTAACATAAGAGTAAAAAATGTCATTTATCAGCCTGTCATTTATCCTTGGTTTCTGACTGACCGAGATCAGCAAACCGGAATTACTGAGTTGCAAGATTTAATTTGGAAATTAGATGCTTTGCAGTGGAATCCAAGGACTGTTCCTTCTAAACAGTGTCACAAAAACACAGGTGACCCTCCACACATTTGGGATATTTGTCAGTCACTGCAGTTCTCCATTTCCTGAATCTAGAAGAGCTTACTGACTGGAATGTAGAAGTGGGCATCAGTCCCTCTCCATAGAGAAGAGGCATACTGGGAACAAAGTGCTTGGGAGCTGTGCGTGTCCCCATGAGTCCAGGGAAGTCTCCTTACCCTGACTTTGTAGTGCTGCTGTCAGTAAGCCAGAAGCTGCTGGCTTTCAGTTAATGTCATTACATAAAGCTGCTCCTTTAATATGACCTTTAGCTCGGATACATAATTTGGAGAAATAGTCCTGCATTTACTTTTCAGTTAGTATTCTGGAACACACCCCAGGAGGATGAGTGTCATTTATCACTCTTCCAAGCACAGGACTTCATGAAGGCAATTTTTTAAAGAGTGTGAGCTATTAATTATGCTGAGAAAAGAATGTGTTCCTTGGAGCAGTCCATCTTGCAAAGACACATTTCTTCCTTGTCTCTGCTGCTTATTTTCTAAGACACACTAAGAAGAAAGTGTGAGATGTCCTCATAAATGCTTCATGCTGGTAGATGCTTTTCCCATTTTGGTATCCACCTGGTTTCAAGTGAGCTGTGCTTATAAGGAGCTGATTACTGCACTAAATAACAAGTAACAGCTATGTTATGGTATCACCAATGACTTCTCGGGGCTGGACATCACCATTTTGTTACAAAATCAGTTGTGGTGTCCAATTAGTGCTTGAGTTTGAGTTGTGGTTCTGTGATCATGAGAGTACTTTGTCCAGACAGCCTAGTCAGCCTGCAGCAGGTGCTTGTGCAGTGCATGCATGCCCAGGTAAACTCGAGTCTTCCAAGCTCTGCCAGCCGCAAGTCCCACAGGCCTGCTCTCATGCCACCACACATCCCATCCCTGACCTCCATGTCACTGACCTGTGTACAGTAAAACCTGCAGTTAATGCTCTTCTCAGTATTTAGAAACACTCGTCCTTTTTCTGAAGCGCTGTGTTGGTGTCTGTGCAGAATCTGAGTGTCCTGGCCTGGAAGGGCGGTGCTGCTGTGGAAGGGAGGTTTGGAGGCTGTGTGTAAAAGCTGCCTCTGAAGCCGCTGTGTCCCAGTGGAGGGCAGGCAGACCCTGCCAGGCTCCCAGGGGTGGCTGTGGCTCCTGGAGCAGGGCAGATGTGGCTCTCCCGGCCCTGCAGCGCCGATCGATGGAGCCACCGGAGCCCACGAGCAGCCCCTCGTGCCACTGGGATCCTCCCTCCCGCTTCCCCTGTGCGCTCCACTTCTTCCAGCCACCAGAACAATATTTTGAAATTTATGGAAAATTAATTATCGATTACAGATGTGCCCTGGTTCAAGGAAGGTAAAAACGAATGGATGCATTTACGATGAGGGACGTAATCCGCTTTGTGAAACTGATTGTCTTCGGCTCTGCTCCTGCCCTCCCTCTCTTCCCTGCTCTCTCATCCTGCTCCCTCCCCCTTCCCGTACACCGGGTAAGAGACAGGCCTGATAAAGTGGGAGAAGCAAGATTGGTTTTCTAAGGGCACCAGGCCCTTCATGACCAGGTAAATCATGGGCTGTCTGGAGCTGGGGCTGGGTGATGACCTGCTCCCTGTGCCGCGGCACTGCACCCCCCTGCGGGACGCGATGATGTGCACCCGTGCGGCTGCGGGGGGCTGCAGTGAAGGTGAAACTGTCATATCGATCTTTTTAGCACTAAAATATGAGCCACTTTACTCCACTCCCCGATGCTGTGATGTGAAAAATAATAACTCGGATCCAAATTAAAAATATTGATCTCTGGAAGGTGTTGAAAGTAAATAAACACCTTCCGAAGTTTTCGGGTCAGCCAAGAAATGGTATTCAGCAATAAATGTGTCGGCATGTCAGAATCCAGGGTTCTTGATCTGTTTTTCCTTTCAAATTGATTTTTCATTACTTACTTCCTAAAAGTGTTGGAATTTGGTCCTCTACCGTTAAATCTCAGTGTTTGGGCAAATTATTTCTTTGGGGCTTATGAGGTGCTCCTAATCCACTCGGTCATTGATTGATTGATTTTTGACTCAATAAACTTGCATTACCCTTGCTTTATTTAAGGCTTCCATCATAATTTTTTGTACATTTAGGCTTGACTTTTTTATTTCCTTCTAACAGATGAGCTGACATTGGTCTATCAAACATGTGGGAAAACAATTGCCACAAGGTTAATTTTATTGCTAGCTCCATGCATTTTAAGTAGGTGCCAGGTATTTTCCACTCCAGGCTGATAAATTGCAGTTGAACCACTAAAGCATAAGAATGAACAGAAGCACTGTAGCAACAACAATAGAAACCCTATAGAAATGCATCACAGAGCATAAGCATTAAATGGATTATTTTTGCTTCATTGGTTTAACTTCATTTTGCATCCGAGCAGCAGTAGGTATGCGGCAGTGTAATGAGCTCTTTAAGTGGGGCTTGCTGGGGCCCTGGCGCTGCAGCATTGCCTGCTCTGGGCCTGGAGGTATTTAGGTCGTCCTGCTTAGTGGAAAGGATAAGATACAGTCACCTGCATTTTCAAAAAGTGTTTTCTCTTAAGAAGCAGCCAGTTGAGTTTTAGATATCGAGGTGTTCTTCTGAGCAGGTTTATTGGTGTTGCTGCTCTCTGGCAGCTGTTGCGGCAATAGCAGAGCAGCGGCTCGGTGCTGAATGCAGCAGGAAAGCAGAGTTGCAGCGGGCATGGGAGAGGCCTGTTCCACGAGCAGAGAGGAGGTTGGTCATTGTTAAAAACCACCATGGGTCTGCCCTGCGGAGCCCTCCCTGCACCCCAGCTGTCCTCGAGTCACTGTTCGCCCCCTCAGGTGTTTCCACAGGCACAAGTTCCCGTTTTGCAGTGTTCCTTTCCTGGATCCACATCCTGGATCATGTGTTTATTCTGTTTAATTCAAGGCAACATCATCAATTAAGAGGCATAAAAGTGGATCTCTGTAAATTACTTGCTGGAGCTAATGGCAGTTTTGGTCATTGTCCACTTCCCTCCATAACTGCATTTCTTCAGCCAGGTTATTCATCAGCCATTGTTAGTGTGCAGGAGTTTGATTAAAAATCCTGGGGTTCATGCTATTTGGTTTTTTTTTAGACCTGTATCTGTTTTTGTGCTATTCCTGTGACATGGCACATAAGTGTGCTCCCAGGGCTGTAAGGCTTACACATAGGAATCTGTAGGTACCACCAGCTCACAGGTGGGGTTCCCCATGTACTGGGAAATCTGGCAGTGTGTTTCATGTTCTTTCAGATCACTTGTGGTGAGGGAAAAGGGGAAAAAGAGAAATTTGACTTTTTACTAATGTGAGTGTTGTAAATGCAGTTTGTAAACCTGATACTCTTTTCTTTGTGTGTGCTAAATAGCTAAGATCCTGTGTTTATTTTCAAGGACATTTTTTCACTGCGGGTTAATGGAAATTCTTAGAGTTTGTTCATAAAAGATCCAGTTCAGTAATCAAGGGAATAAAAGTCTTTAAGAGTGTAGGCCAAGGAACCAGTAAAAGAGCAAAAAACCACAGGTTTACATGCAGTGATGTAAAGATGGAAGGCAAGAAAGAATTTCTGACAGTCTTTAAATGTTGTCTCCCTCCTTCATAGCTTTGTAGTCATTGTCCTGTAGGCATCTTTGACAGCTGTGTCTAACACAGCAGCACTAATACTTTTCTCCTTTCCTATTCAGGAATATTTCCAAGTGGAAAAGCAATATTAGATTCTGCTTTACTTTGGAAATTAAAGAGAGTACAGAATAGACTATCTATTTGGGTATTTTTCTCTATTTTCAAAAATGTTTCTATTTCGTTGGCAAAAAGGAGAACTTTGAACGTCATTGTCCTGACACCTGAAAATACCAGTGCCAGGGTTTAGAGATCACATGGCAGGAGCATCCTCAGCTACTGCAGCACTGTGGCATTACCCTGTAATGCCACATTGTCCTTAGCAACCTTCCCCTGGCTGTGATATTAAAAAAAAAGAAGTCAGTAGCTGTTTAGGTCTTGCTGGTTTTGTTTAGTTTGTCTGTTTATGATAAGATCAGTGTTATGCCCAGATTGTCTTTTAATTCAATCACTTGTCACTGGACTTTCCTAAAGAGTACGAAAAATTTGTAACTGACAGGCTGGCAAAGGTTTGACCAAGTGTACTGTGGTTGGACCATATATCAGGGCAAAAGAGAAATATGATTGAGTGCTGTGTCATGGCAGCACGTGTGGGAAACAAATATTCCAAACTAAATCTATAGGAGCAAACTGAAAATTTGTTCAGCTCTTAAAGGCTTGTTAGCATTTCCTGACAGAAGCCCACTGAAGCAGTGCACAGAAAGAGCCAGAGTCACAAAGGCTGATTCAGAATTCAGATCTGTGGTTCTGTTCAAGATCCTGCTCCCTACAGGCACTCGTGTCCTGTGCTGGGACTGGGACCAGGATGGCACCTGGGAGCCTCTTCACTCCGTGGTTTGAGACCCTCTACAACTCAACAACTGTCACCTGTGTTCAGGGAATTCATCAAGTTCCTTTGTGTCAAACTGTAGAAAAGTCTTACTAATTTCTTATAAAATGCTGCTGTTTTTTGTGTGTTTGGGTGGGTTCTGCTGAAGTGGCTGAACTCAGTGTTTGGGTCTAACATGGCCATCTGCTGCCTCAGCAAAAAGGGTTTGTTTGAGTTTACTTTGCCCAAGATGGGTACCTGATGTGAGCAGCTTCTTGTGGAGCTGCCAGCAGAGGACAAAGACCCTCCACCACCCAGATGAAGCCCCTCATTACTGCAAGTGCTGAATGAACCAAATATGCATAGGAGGAATGAAGATCAAGTTAGATTAGTAATCTGTTGAAGCACTTGGTTTTCCTTGTCTTCTCACAGGTTAATAAAGGCCTCGTAGAAAAAAATCAGCTCATACTAGGTATAGTATTAAAAAAAGAGTGGTTTTCAAATAAAACAGTGATGCAGATAAATAAATCTGATGGACTCCCAGTAATGTTTGGTTTGTTTCTACTGACCTGTGTTATTTCTTTAAAAGCCTGCCAGTGCAATTTGAAAAGCAAAGTGAGGTTGAACACTTGTTCTATCTTCAACAGCAAAGGTTAGTTCAATAATACTGAACAAATCTGTCACTTGGGGAAAATTTTACCAATGCTTCCTTCATTCTTCAGGCACTGAGATCAGTGATGATTATTAAGCTTTGCAAAGCCAACGTGGGTCAACATGTGCAGGATAAATGGAGCTATTATTGTACATAGGGAAACAATTAATGTGTTGCTCCATACGGTGGGATGTCCATTAACACGCCCTACCAGTAATGCAAGCCAGAAAAGCAGCAGTGGCGTGTGCCCAGGTTTTAGGTGGGGTACAAAGGGAAGCGTTCTAGTACTCTGTTCAGGCACTAATGTGAAAGTTGTATCTTTCTGTCTTTCTTTCTCTCTCTCTCTCTCTTTCTCTCTCTTTCTCTCTCTCTCTTTCTCTTTCTCTCTTTCTCTCTCTCTTTCTCTCTCTCTCTTTCTCTCTCTCTTTCTCTCTCTCTCTTTCTCTCTCTCTTTCTCTCTCTCTTTCTCTCTTTCTCTTTCTCTCTCTCTTTCTCTCTCTCTCTTTCTCTCTCTCTCCCTTTCTCTCTCTCTTTCTCTCTTTCTCTCTTTCTCTCTCTCTCTTTCTCTCTCTCTTTCTCCCTTTCTCTCTTTCTCTCTCTCTCTTTCTCTCTCTCTCTTTCTCCCTTTCTCTCTCTCTTTCTCTCTCTCTCTTTCTCTCTCTCTCTTTCTCTCTCTCTTTCTCTCTCTCTCTTTCTGCTCTGAACAGTGGGGTTAGGCACTGTCCTCATCTGTACCCTTGGTTAACCATGCTCCCACTCTGCCTTGTGGGAACGAGCTGGATACTTGAGGAGAAGTGCCTTGTTCAATCCTCTTAGAACATTACTCCTTTTTAATATATATTCTATGAATTCTACTGGCTAGCTGTAGAATCCATATGTGGACTCATGTCTGGATTAATTTTTGGTATGGCATAACGGGGAATATTTCAAGCTGTCAGTACAGATACTGCATAATATTGTTAGGGGTGATAATTTCAATTGTTAGAGGTGGTATGAAAGCAATGGTACTTCATATTTCCTAATTTAATTTAAAAAACCCCCCAAAAGATGTATGTTGAATTTCCTCTTTCATGTTTCCTGAAGAAGAGTAACCCCTGCCCAACACATGCATGCTTCCCTGTGCTGTGGCAGCAGCCAGGTCTTGTCACTGGTGTGAGAGGAGAGAGGGTAAAGCAGCATCTGAAGGAATTGGGGAATCCCAGAGTAACAGTGGCCTCATTCATTTGATGTGCTTTCTGGTCATTTTTTCAAAGATGGCACTTTGGTTCTGTTTTGGTGCAGAAGCTTTATAACTTAAATATTTCATTATCAGAGCAAAATGTAATTAACTCCCGTTAGCAGCATTCCTGTAGCCTCCCAGTTTTGACTCTGCAGCCCTTCCTGCAGGAGGCAGATGTTTGTCACTCCGTCGAGCAGCGCTCGGGGCTTGGGTTTGCGCTGTGCCAGGCAGCAGCTGCGGGGTGTGGGGAGCGAGCCGGGGAGCACCAAGCCTGCTGCAGCTTGACTTCATTGTCATTTCAGAACTCTGTGCTAGAGTTCATGAATTTCATTTAAAAACTTAGGCTTGTTGTTAAAGCTCAGTTCTTTCAGTTTTCTTCATCACTGTGAAAAAATTTTAATAGTCTTTGGTTACTCTTTCAGGGTTCTTTGTTAGACAGTTCATCTGAGAAGGTCTGCGGGTTGATAGATTTTCTGATTAAATACTTGAGACACAGTAGATGTTTTAATTGTCCTGAGATCCATTTTTCTTGAGAGTCTGTGGCAATGTGCAGTCTGCTTTTTAGAAACACTGATTGATGAATTCTGCTGTAATTTAAACTAAAAGTTAATAAGACAGGCCTACATGGATCTGATGCAAGTTATTAGACCTGTAAGGCACTTTAATATATGCCATTTATTATTCAAAGAAGTGAAAGCCAAAAATGTTTCATGTGCACTAATAAAAATTCAATATAATTATTTCAGAGAACTTCGGGAAATGCAAACGGTCAGATAAACTGAATTTATTAAACAATATCCAGTGACAGGAATGCTGATGGACCTCTCAGGCTGGTGGTACCTTTGCAATAGCAGTGTGATGCTGTTGAAACTTCCTGTGCAGAAGAGGTTTTTGACTTTTCCTTACCAATGAGTTAAAACCATGACAGTCAGTGTTTCACTTTTGCTCTCTGCTTCAAAATATAAAACGTTGATGGCTCTGTCCAGTGTTTTGCCTAAATTGCTGTGGATTTCTGTATCCCGAGGTTAAAGATGAGCTCAGGTAACAATAGCTTGACTGCACTTTCCACTGGTCAGGCCTGAAATCCAAACCCACTCCTGTGGCTGTCTCTTAAAGTTTAGGGTTTTCTACTATTAAAATCTTCCTTTGAAATAATAAATGACTACATGCTGTCAAGGTAGGGTCTGGAAAGGCCAGCACGGAGAATGGGCTGAGATTTCATCTGAGTGTAGTTGAGTTTTATAGATCTATTTATGAGATCCAATACTGTAATGATGTAATTTTACTTGTCTAATAAATGTAGCTGTACAACGAAGGATAGCAAACATTTCCATTGTGACCAAAATCCTTTAAACTGCAGCCACTTTGATCTTAGAGCTCATGCTATTTAATAAATGCTGGCCATTCTTCTAACAATCACAATTATTTAAAGGGTTTTCAAAAGGGATAGAGCAAATCAAATAAAACAATTACTGTTGTATCTCATTCTGAAGTTAAGTGTATTTTTTATGTGAGTCTTGTTTAGTGTCTCCTCCCAGTTTTCATCCATTATCACAATAATTGAGTTTGTAGCTGGAATTAAATTTATCAAATTGTGTTATCCTCTTTTGAAATTGGATAGGTATCCTGGCAGTGGGAGCTAGAAGTTAATCTGCTTTGCTAAAGCCTCCAGTGGCACAGCGGCAACAGGATTGAGAAGGCTCAAACATTTTCCTGTCACCCTGGACACGATGTAATTTCTCCTCAATCCCTTGTGCAAATAATGACATTTGAATCGAGCATTAACAGGCTTAATTACTTTAAAATTGTCATTTTAATTTACACTGATATAGTATTGATCATACAAGCAGAGATTAAGCTGTTCAGTGGAGCAGATGATGGGGAATTAAACATTAAAGGGTCCTCGTGGGGCTGAGAGGCCGCCCAGAGAGTGCCAGGAGAGGAATGATATTTCTCCGTAATGAACTGGCGGCATGCAGGGACATGAATCTTTGGCCTACTGGAAAAAGGGAAATAATGGGGTTTGGGAAGCATTTGCAGGTTATTCATTCGCTGCCATGCACCAATTCTCCAGTGATTCATCCACCTCACCAACATTTATTTATCTAGCAAATTCAGGAGCTCTGACCTTTCTGCTAAGTACATTTAGCATAAGACAGAGTGGAATATTTCAGGTGTAACTTTTTACAAATATTAGTTATTGTTTCTTATTTCTGACTAATATTAAACAGAGTTATTTAATCTGCCATCCATGCTTGCACCCATTTGCGTGACTCATGATGAGCAGACGGACTTCATAAAGAGATCCAGGTTTTGTGGCACTCGATGAGGTCCTCAAAGTCCTTGACCTCATTTAGTTACAGTCTGATTTTCTTCTTTGGCAAACCTGAATTAAAGTTAATTTAAGGCAAGCTGACGGGAGTTTACATGGGTGATTATACAGCAAATCATAGCAAAAATGATGACTAATCCTTGTAAAACCTCCAAACAAAAAATGTCACCACTCTGGTACTGAGCATGTTTTAAAAGACCAGGCAGATATATATGCAGTATTTTAAGGCTAAAAATTTCATTTCAGTGATTTGGATTTGTCTAATAATTTATTGAAATGTTGCTAGGAAACAAGTATTGCTGTTTTGATAATTTACAGTTTAAAAATTCAAAACTAAACATGGGTACTAAATTGAACAAAATCGATTTTGTGTTTTTATACTGGGCAGCAAAGTTATTTTTTTTCCCTGACCTGAGCTAGTAGGCTACTTTTCTTTATGTCTTACATTTTATTTTTATCAGGGAAAAACAGAGCCAGTAGTGTAACTATACAGGATACTGTGTGAGTCAGGGCACTTACAGTCATTGCAATTCAAAATCAAGAGTCTTCTTTCTGAAAATGGACATTTTTCTTACTTAAGAGAGCAGTAGGGCCAGATCGCCCCCACTGAGTCCAGGCGTTAATTTTTTTTAATTTGGTAAATATGTAAATTCCCAAGGAAGCCCATTGAAGTCAATAGCATCTGTGCACTTGTTAGTGCAGCTTCCTTAGGAGGTCATTTCTCTTGCCTGTTATCAAGGGATTGATCTTTAGGAGTGAGGGAGGTGATGCAATGTAGGAAGTTGAATTTTCTTATGACTTACTTTTTTTTTTGCTTTCACTGGAAAATGTTTTGAATAAAACTGTAATCTGTTGCTAGTCAGAAAAAGGCATGGGGTTAGGGTTCTGAAACACATAGCAAAGATTTGTGCTTGTTTTTTTAAAAACAGCCTGATTTTGAAAATTAAGGAAATTTGTATTTACCTGTTCTTTTATCCGAAAGGATGTTTTGATTGGGATTTGGGGGAAGAGAAGATCTTTGGGTCTGTTTTTTTTTTTTTTAATTACTTAGGAACATAGTTGGTTGCTGTCAGTTCTCTGTGGCTTTGGCTGATCGTATAGGTTTAGTAGTTTTTGTTTTAAAATGTTCCTGTTTTCCTTGACTCCTGCAGTGCAAGCGAGGGGGGATGTGCAGGCACAGAGCTGCCCCAGCACGGGCGGCCAGGCGCTCGCTCCCTGCAGGGTGCCTGGCAAGAGCTCTCTGCCTGGCGTCTGTCCGTCTGTCCACGTGTCCGTGTGTCCGTGTGTCCGTGTGTCCGTGTGTCCGTGTGTCCGTGTGTCCGTGTGTCCGTGTGTCCGTGTGTCCGTGTGTCCGTGTGTCCGTGTGTCCGTGTGTCCGTGTGTCCGTGTGTCCGTGTGTCCGTGTGTCCGTGTGTCCGTGTGTCCGTGTGTCCGTGTGTCCGTGTGTCCGTGTGTCCGTGTGTCCGTGTGTCCGTGTGTCCGTGTGTCCGTGTGTCCGTGTGTCCGTGTGTCCGTGTGTCCGTGTGTCCGTGTGTCCGTGTGTCCGTGTGTCCGTGTGTCCGTGTGTCCGTGTGTCCGTGTGTCCGTGTGTCCGTGTGTCCGTGTGTCCGTGTGTCCGTGTGTCCGTGTGTCCGTGTGTCCGTGTGTCCGTGTGTCCGTGTGTCCGTGTGTCCGTGTGTCCTCATGTCTGTGTGTCCGTGTGTCCTCCTATGTGTCCCTGTGTCCATGTGTCCTCACGTCCCTGTGTCCTCATGTCTCTGTGTCCCTGTGTCTGTGTGTCCTCATGTCTCTGTGTCTGTGTGTCCTCATGTCCTGTGTCTGTGTCCCTGTGTCCGTGTGTCCTCATGTCCCTGTGTCTGTCTGTGTGTTTGAGTATCTGAGAGTCTCTGTGGCTGTGTCCTCATGTCCTGTGTCTGTGTCCCTGTGTCTGTGTGTCCTCATGTCCCTGTGTCTGAGTGTCTGTGTGTTTGAGTATCTGAGGGTCTCTGTGGCTGTGTCCTCATGTTCATGTCTGTGTGTCCTGTGTGTCCGTGTGTCCTCATGTCCCTGTGTCCGTATGTCCTCTTGTCTGTGTGTCCCTGTGTCCGCATGTCCCTGTGTCCCCATGTCCCTGTGTCCGTGTGTCCCCATGTCCCTCTGTCTGCGTGTCCCCATGTCCGCGTGTCCCCATGTCCCCATGTCCCTGTGTCTGTGTGTGCTCGTGTCCCTGTGTCTCCATGTCTGTGTCCCCATGTCCGTGTGTCCCCATGTCCCTGTGTCTGTGTGTGCTCATGTCCCTGTGTCCGTGTGTCCCCGTGTCCTCACGTCCCTGTGTCCCTCTGTCCGCGTGTCCGTGCGGCCGGGCGGAGCCGCTGCTCCCGTCCTGGAGGCAGCAGTCCATCTGCAGCTGTGTGCAGGCTAACGTATGGCTGCAGACACTGGTATAGACATCTGAAATACAATTAAAGGGCAGGAATGCTCTATTTGTCTAAACAAGACAGAGCACGCAATGGGTTCATTTGACTTGAAACATGTAATTAGCATAACCCTTCTGGATGCTTGTTTGTCCCCATGTCCCTGTGTCCCCCTGTCCCTGTGTCTGTGTGTGCTCGTGTCCCTGTGTCTCCATGTCCGTGTGTCCCCATGTCCGTGTGTCCCCATGTCCCTCTGTCCCTGTGTCTCCATGTCCCTGTGTCCCTGTGTCTCCATGTCCCTCTGTCCCCATGTCCGCGTGTCCCCACGTCCCTCTGTCCCTGTGTCCCCATGTCCCTGTGTCTCCATGTCCGTGTGTCCCCATGTCCGCGTGTCCCCACATCCCTCTGTCCGCATGTCCCCATGTCCCTGTGTCCCTGTGTCCGTGTGTGCTCATGTCCGTGTGTCCGCGTGTCCCCATGTCCCTGTGTTCCCATGTCCCTGTGTCCATGTGTCCCCATGTCCCTGTGTCTGTGTGTGCTCGTGTCCCTGTGTCTCCATGTCTGTGTCCCCATGTCCGTGTGTCCCCATGTCCCTGTGTCTGTGTGTGCTCATGTCCCTGTGTCCGTGTGTCCCCGTGTCCTCACGTCCCTGTGTCCCTCTGTCCGCGTGTCCGTGCGGCCGGGCGGAGCCGCTGCTCCCGTCCTGGAGGCAGCAGTCCATCTGCAGCTGTGTGCAGGCTAACGTATGGCTGCAGACACTGGTATAGACATCTGAAATACAATTAAAGGGCAGGAATGCTCTATTTGTCTAAACAAGACAGAGCACGCAATGGGTTCATTTGACTTGAAACATGTAATTAGCATAACCCTTCTGGATGCTTGTTTTATCATTTGCAATATAGTAAATGATTGATTATTGTACTGTACCTTTTGAATGTCATTAACAGAATTGTTTTATCCACTTGATTAATATGTTGCCTCAACCTCGGAATAATCAGATTAAACCAGGTTGCCTTGTTCTTTTTGGCTTGGAACATTCCTATTTCCATGCACCATCTTCTCACGAAGGTCCCATGTAGATTGGTGCATTTTGTTAACTCCAGTCTTTCAGGATCTATCCAGCTGTGAATCTCTCCTGATGTATGGAATGTTGCTATAAAAGTGTATTTTATAAGTTATCTAACTCCTATCTTCTAAGTTCAGACAGTGGAGGGGGGTGGAATTGGGTGTTTTCACTACAGTTCCTGTAACAGATCAAGCATCTGGTGTCCATACATGTCTTTCACATCAGGGGTCTCCAATTTTGAATGTGTGAGCCATAAGACATTAATGGTTGGTTTATTTTTTGTTGAATTTTCTAAACCAAACCAAATTACACAAAATCTGAGCCTTGTTCTTTGCAAGAGTCAGTATTACAGGTTTTCAGTTGTGTGATAAATCACATTTGTGATCCATAAACTGTTGGCTGCATTAAATTGCTGACATCCCAGCAGCTGAACAGCTTTTGCTGCAGTGGTATTATCTGATCTCAGATTAATGTTTCTTTTCATTGAACACATGCATATTAACATATTCAGGCATGAAGGCTGTTTATCAGATCTTAGTCCTAAGTCCAGGAGAAGTGGAAATCTTTGAGGCAGGGCCAGGCTGTGGCTGAGCCTCGGTGCTTGTGCTGGGAGAACCTGCTGGGGTCTCGTGGGCTGGGCAGAGCCAGTGGGACACAGAGCCTGAGCCCAGGAGTGGCAGTCTGCCTCTGGCTGGGAATGGTGTGCACACACACACGTGTGCATTAGATGTAAAAACATATGAAGATTCCAAATGCCTTGACAACAAAATGTGAATGAAGCATAAACTTATGCTCCAGGATTAAGATTTAAGTTTCTGTCTATCTGGGTCAATGTTTGAGGTTACTAAGTGTTTGAGTCATTGAACTTTAAGACTGCATTCATCACAGCTTCCTAGACTAATATAAATTTCTTCCCATTAAGTCAATAAGCGTGGTTACATCAGACAGCAGTTCTGTCTAGAAACTAAGATTAATGTCCATCATAAAAGTGACATGAAGAGACAACTTGCTTGATTTATACAGACTATTTTTATCTTCTCAGTTTTAAAATAAAATTCAAGTTATTACTTCTATTTATATAGAGGTTTTCTTTCTCACTTCCACTATTACTGAAGCATTCCTTTCAGATGGTGGCTGCTTCGTCATCCAGGTGTGAGCCTGTAGGACAAGAAGCTCTTCTTGTGGGTGTGCTAACAGCAAAACTGGCTGATACCTTGCACTCCTTTGAAAGAGCCCTTTTTTTTTTTCAGACCTTTTAATTAATCTGTTTTCTGTAAGAAAGCATATTCCATTTAAAAGCAGAAATTTGATTCCATTCAGTTGTGCTCAAATGGATGTGTAAAAGCACAGTAATCCTGGCAGTGCAGCAGCACAGGGTGGCTCCTGAGCCCAGCTGTAATCCAGGCTGGCTCAGCACGTGCCTCCCTCTCCAGGGTTGGCAGAGCTCTGGGCATCGTCCTGAGCAGGAGCAGATCTGCAGTTAATGCCCTGGCAAACCGTAGTAAAGTCAGGCCTCAGCTGCAGGTTTGGAGGCTTCCAGTCCCCATCTCCAGAGTTCCCTTTTATCAACTTCCATGTGATGTTACAGAGCCGTGAGCTTTATTTGTACTGTGGACTTCTTGTTATTGATGGATCAGCTTCATGAGGTGTGTTACAATGCTCTGCTGTTCTTGAAATGCTTAAAATCTATTTTCTTTAGCATTTTCTAGCTCAAAGCTAGAAAACAATGCTGATATGGTGATACTAGCAAGGCCAAAAACAGAAAAGCAAAAACCTTGAGCAAGGCAGTGGTGACAGGACTAGTAAATGAAGTAATCTTAACTCACTTTTCATGTGTTCTATAGAGCCCTTTGGTTTTGTTTTTCTTTTTGAATTTTTTTTTTTAGAAGTTAGGAATTCACATTGAAATGCTAGGTTTAAATGCTATTTACCTGAAGCTGGTAAAGCCTTTGGGCACAGTTGTATTGTTTCTAGTTCAACACCTTGAATTCCCTTGTGGCAGTTCCACAGCTGAAGTTCATCTGAGACTTCCAAAGGTAAAGCATTAATGGAAATTGTGAATTACACTTCCAAGCAAAATGTGGCAAACATTCCTAGCAGGTCCTTCCTAAACTGTTAATGATGTTTTGTTTGTGAATTGAGCTTCTGCAGCAGGGAGAGCGGCATCCTTCCAAGCTGGATTTCTCCTTCAGGATAAATCCGAGCTGGCGTGCCTGGGCAGCTGGCAGATGTGGGCACTGCCATCTCCAGGCTCTCAGCAGGACAAGCAATCAGGAAGAGTGAGCCAGCATTTGCTTTCTGCTCACTGTTGTACAGGGGCGGCCTCACCAAATGAGTTCCCTACGCATTACAAGTGTCCCACCTGCAGCCACAGAATCACTGGAGCTTCTTTTCCTAGCATGGCGTAGGTTTTTTTGGGATTTCCAAAGTGAGAAGATGCCTTTGCTGGGGCCCAGCCTTTACTTTCCTGCTTCTCCCAGCTGGTCTTGTCAGACCTCCCCACAGTGGAACAAGGAGGAGGCAGTGGAAACAGGTCATTGCAAGCCTTTCATTCACACTTTGTAGGATGTTGAGGCAAAAGAGCATTAAGGAGTCCTGCTTGATGTGTTAGATGTGAGTCAGAGAGTGGCAGTTTGTTTGGTTTTGAGCAATTTGGTTGCATTGCCAAAATTTTCAAATAATGTTCTTGTCTGCCATCAGAGCAGTGGAACCTGCCTGTCTGTAACAAGATTGCCAAAATTTTCAGAGAATAATGTTCTTGTCTGCCATCAGAGCAGTGGAACCTGCCTGTCTGTAACAAACTTCAAGGGAATGTGCTAAATGCCTTCTAATTGTAATTAGTCAAGAATGAGTTCCTTTAAAATATTACTGTCTTGAAGCATTACATCACATAAACTGGGTATTTGTTCAAGCTGAGATGCACAGCTGGTTTGGGGTGCACAAGGTGTGTCAGCCTTGCTTTGGACTTTAAATCCAGGCTCTGCACTGCCCAGGAGTTTGCAGTGGTGGTCCCAGCAGCTCCTCCATTGCTAAAAATCACAGCCCAAGCAAAGTACTTATGAATGTACAAAATGTACGGTATTATTGAAATTTTAAAAATCAATTAAAGCTTTTTTGTAATTGCCCACAGGCATTGCATGCTCTGCTTGAATGGCAGTAGGTAATTTGTAAACTGGTTAGGTTCATTGTTGGCCATCTCTTAGAATTGATTGTCCTTTAATTAATTTATCTCTATCATGCATGTAATGTGATTCCCAATAAAAATTACAGAATTTTAATTGAAATTGAAAAGTTCTGAAAGGTAGAAATATAAATAATATATATTATATATGTACATACTCCAGCTTGCATGGACATTCTGAAGAGACTTCAATAACAAGGCAGGTTTTCCATGTGATTTAATTACCGATAGACTTAACTGAGTATTTAGATTAGAAGAGTATAATCTGGTTTATTTCATAAAGAAAGGCTTTACATCTTTATGTCCTTATTGATTTGCCAATACCATTTAATGAGTGTCAGTTCACAAAAGTTATATTAGTTGAAATACATCTTTGGGTTTGGTCCATGTAATGTTATTTTGGAAATGCAGCCACTTGAAGAAAACGCTGAGCATAATTTAAATTTAATTGCAATAAAATATTGCTCTGAAGTGTACATGAAGAAATGCAAAATGGCAGCATGCGTTCAGTTATTCTGCATAATACAGTTATTCTGTATAACTCCAGGAAAAATTAATTTTTTTTCAGTAATCCTGATGTTTTCTTATGTTTGCTAAACCAAACATGCTGCACGTTTTCATTTATGCTTTTATTTTTACATTGCATACCCTGAAGTTTTTTTTTAAGATTCTTCGTAACTCAGTTTTCAGTATTTTTACTGAACTGTGACAGAGTAAGCTTGAATTGTTCTACTGTTGGTGCTTTGGTTTATGTTGCTATTCCTTTATGGAATCAGTGCAGTAACTGGTGCAAAGGGCACAAGGGCTTAAAATAACTAATCACTTCAATCACATTGCTCTTCATTTCAGTGAAGTGAAGCCTGTTAGGAAGTACCAGGTTTGGCTCTTGTTAGCAGTAATAATACTTTTTGAAAGCATATAATCTGCATCTTTGTCTGTAGCTGAACTGGCAGCAGACAGAGCAGGGCAGTGCAGTCACTGCACTGGGTCAGCTTTGTTTGCTCAGTCCGTCCAGTGACACAAACAAGGTTTAACACCAAGTCTCTGTATTAACAGCATCAAATAAAAGACAAAGAAAAGCTGGGAGAGAGACTTTTTGATTTTTACTGTAAAATATTTTGTATTAAATTGTAAAAAGTTAGTGGAGATTGCTTTTCAAATATGGGCAATTCTCATTGTATTTGTTAATCAGTTCGTAATGATGGTGATACAGGTAGGCACTGAAAGCCTGAGGTTTTGGTGGTGTTAGGGAGTGTTTTGGTAGAGTTTGGTAGCGTTTTGGAGGCGTTTGGGAGTGTTCAATAGTGTTTTGGTGGTGTGTTCGGGAGTGTTTTGGTGGTGTTGGGTAGTGTTAGGGAGTGTTCTGTAGTGTTTTGGTGGTGTGTTCGGGAGTGTTTTGGTGGTGTTTGGTGGTGTTAGGTAGTGTTTTGGTAGAGTTTGGTAGTGTTTTGTTAGAGTTTGGTAGCATTTTGGTAGTGTTTTGGTAGAGTTTGGTAGCGTTTTGGAGGAGTTTGGGAGTGTTCAATAGTGTTTTGGTGGTGTTGGGTAGTGTTAGGTAGTGTTCAGTAGTGTTTTGGTGGTGTTTGGTGGTGTTTGGTGGTGTTTGGTGGTGTTTTGGAGATGTTTGGTGGTGTTTGGTAGCGTTAGTGTTTTGGTAGCGTTTGGTAGCATTTTGATGGTGTGTTCCGTAGGGTTTTGGTGGGGTTTGGTGGGGTTTGGTGGGGTTTGGTGGGGTTTGGTGGGGTTTGGTGGGGTTTGGTGGGGTTTGGTGGGGTTTGGTGGGGTTTGGTGGGGTTTGGTGGGGTTTGGTGGGGTTTGGTGGGGTTTGGTGGGGTTTGGTGGGGTTTGGTGGGGTTTGGTGGGGTTTGGTGGGGTTTGGTGGGGTTTGGTGGTGTTTTCAGAGGTTTCACTTCTGCACATTGCACAGAAGGCTGAGACAGCTGTGGGGAGGGTGTTCCAAAGGGGGTCCAAGCACATCCCCGGTGCTCTGTGCTGGGGCACCCCAGGTTTCTCCTGTGCCTGTCAGCTCCCTGGTGCCACTGTCCCCAGCCCGAGTCCACAGGAGCAGCGAGCAGGAGCCGTGGGTGCTGAGCACATCCCTGAGCCTGCTGGGGCTGGGGATGGGGATGGGATGGGGATGGGAAAGAATGGGGGGGCCATGCAGAGCCAGCTCACGCTCAGCCCTGGGCAGAGCCAGCCCGTGCTGCTGGCGGGCACTCCCAGCTCCAGCGCTGTCACCTGGCAGCACAGGCAGGATCGCAGGATCCCACACAGCCTGTGTTGGCAGGGACTGTCCAGGTGCAGCCCCCTGGCACAGGCAGGTGTGTGCAGGCTGCCCAGAGCAAGGACCGGGGTGAGAAAGCCTGGGTCTCCCAGCCTGGGGAGGCACCTTCGGTCTGGATGTGGAAAGGAGCGTACTGAAACAGGGCTTTGTGCAGGGCGCTGTGCTGAGGGCTTCTGCTCGACCTCCTGCTTGAGAAGAATAATAACCATTGTGGGATCCTAAACCCACACGCTGCTACAAACCACGTACAAAAATAGCAGAGTAGAAAAAACCAGTAACCTTGTGGTTATTTTTTCTCACGTGGCACTTTGTGCTCACGATGGTCACCAGCAGCATTGCTGGGCAGCAAGCTCGCTGCTGTCGGTGCTGCATTTGCAGCTGTGTTACACCTGCTGCCCAGCAAGACTGCTGCAGAAGGACCAGGTCAGTGTAGCTAGGCCAAAGGCACCTGAGGGGTACAGCTGAAATTGTTAATAATCCCAGCTTCTCCAGCAGATTGCCACAGCGTTGTGTTTTCCTGCTTCATCTGTGCGAGCACGAGAAACGATGAGTTCAGTGTCCTCAAGGTTGATGCCCTTGCCAGAAGCTCTTCTGTGCCTCAAATCTGTGACCCTCTTTTGAGGCTGCCTTGTTCTTCTGCAGTTCATCTTTGTTATGTTAATTTAAAAATTTAACAGGTTTATTAATCCTGCAGAATTTATTATAGTCAAACATGAGATATTATTAAGTTGCTATTGTACGGAGCATTTACCTTTGCTGTTGGAATGACTTGTCCTCTGCATTGGCAGACACAGAAACATTCATTTTGTTTCCTAATTAGGAGAGCTGCAATCAGGAACCATGACAGGGTTCAGCTCCTCGGTGTACAGCATGCCAGGTTCCATAGTGCAGGCTTTATAAAATTCTCTTTAATTCAAGAACAGAATATCATTAACTTTGTAAGTGGATGAATACAATGGACAAGCAATTTAATTAACTTCTAACATTGGATGTTGGACAGGAGACAAAATGAAATTATGCACATATTTCTTATGCAGGCAGTCAACCTTGAAAGGGGCACCAGGGACAGCCGCTGGCCTGGCTGTGTCACCGGGGCCATGCAGAGCCAGCTCACGCTCAGCCCTGGGCAGAGCCAGCCCGTGCTGCTGGCGGGCACTCCCAGCTCCAGCGCTGTCACCTGGCAGCACAGGCAGGATCGCAGGATCCCACACAGCCTGTGTTGGCAGGGACTGTCCAGGTGCAGCCCCCTGGCACAGGCAGGTGTGTGCAGGCTGCCCAGAGCAAGGACCGGGGTGAGAAAGCCTGGGTCTCCCAGCCTGGGGAGGCACCTTCGGTCTGGATGTGGAAAGGAGCGTACTGAAAACAGGGCTTTGTGCAGGGCAGTGTGCTGAGGGCGTCTGCTCGACCTCCTGCTTGAGTAGAATAATAACCATTGTGGGATCCTAAACCCACACGCTGCTACAAACCACGTACAAAAATAGCAGAGTAGAAAAAACCAGTAACCTTGTGGTTATTTTTTCTCACGTGGCACTTTGTGCTCACGATGGTCACCAGCAGCATTGCTGGGCAGCAAGCTCGCTGCTGTCGGTGCTGCATTTGCAGCTGTGTTACACCTGCTGCCCAGCAAGACTGCTGCAGAAGGACCAGGTCAGTGTAGCTAGGCCAAAGGCACCTGAGGGGTACAGCTGAAATTGTTAATAATCCCAGCTTCTCCAGCAGATTGCCACAGCGTTGTGTTTTCCTGCTTCATCTGTGCGAGCACGAGAAACGATGAGTTCAGTGTCCTCAAGGTTGATGCCCTTGCCAGAAGCTCTTCTGTGCCTCAAATCTGTGACCCTCTTTTGAGGCTGCCTTGTTCTTCTGCAGTTCATCTTTGTTATGTTAATTTAAAAATTTAACAGGTTTATTAATCCTGCAGAATTTATTATAGTCAAACATGAGATATTATTAAGTTGCTATTGTACGGAGCATTTACCTTTGCTGTTGGAATGACTTGTCCTCTGCATTGGCAGACACAGAAACATTCATTTTGTTTCCTAATTAGGAGAGCTGCAATCAGGAACCATGACAGGGTTCAGCTCCTCGGTGTACAGCATGCCAGGTTCCATAGTGCAGGCTTTATAAAATTCTCTTTAATTCAAGAACAGAATATCATTAACTTTGTAAGTGGATGAATACAATGGACAAGCAATTTAATTAACTTCTAACATTGGATGTTGGACAGGAGACAAAATGAAATTATGCACATATTTCTTATGCAGGCAGTCAACCTTGAAAGGGGCTTGATTGTGATGGGTCAGACAAGGGGACAGCTTTGTCCAATTATTTGATGTTTAGTCCTAGAATATGAAATTTGAAATTTGGTACTTTGTAAATCAATCATCTCTTATTTTGAAGCAGCTACAGAGGTTCTCTGAGATACAAAACAACCACCAGTGACTGTGACACGCTAAATACAACCTTTTACCACATGGTGCTTTCCTGTTTGTAGATGACCTGTGTAATGCTAAATGAAATGGGCATTAATGCCTCCTCATCAAATTGAATTTGTCATCTTGAGTGTATTATGTAAGAACATATCAATGAAATACTGTATTGATTTAAAGTTTTCAAAATTAAAATTATTTAGCATCAACTCAATGTAGTAGGAGTCACACAGCTTACCAGTTTTCCCCAAGATAATGTGCCTTTTTTTTCACTAGAAGAAAGCTGTGGTGAAGCGTTGAACATCTGTCAGTCTGTCCATCTGCTCAGAATCCATGCAGGCTGGGTCCCAGTGGCAGTAGCACTGCTGAGGGCACACGCTGTCAGTGTGACAGAGGGGACAGCCTGGCAGCTGGCACTGTCCCCTGCACAGCAGGATGGGCTTTTACTGGTGCTGCTCTTCCTGCTGGCTGGCCTGGCTGCAAAAATAAATGTGCAGCAGCAGGTACAATACAGATGAAAAATAATATTCTGCACTTGCATATTACCTTCTGCAACCTGAGATTCAAGCTCTGTTTATTGAAATTCAAGAAGTGTTGCCACTATCCACATGATAAATCTGGATCTTTGGATAATTTTTTGAGCTTGTCAAAAATTCTTAACTTCCTGGGGAATAGTTTTGGTTCTCCATAAGATTCAACAGTGAGATAACTGTGAGCCTTTACCTGGGTGTCTTTTGAGGAGAACTTTGCTTATCCTCTGCTGTGTTCACAGTTATAAATCAGATTTTCTTTCTGTCCCGAGATTCAACAGTGAAATAACCGTGAGCCTTTACTTTGCTTATCCTCTGCTGTGTTCACAGTTATAAATCAGATTTTCTTTCTGTCCCTGCCCATCCTGAGGAGCTGTGAATATTCTGAGCCTGGCAGGGGTTTGTCACTGGCTTTGAAGCGCTGTGGCCTCCTCAGCAGAGGATTTGGCTCTCTGAGCACACGCAGCCCTTGGCGGCGTGGCCGGGGCCGCATGCAGAGCTGGCCCTGGGCTGCAGCTCTGCTCCTGCATTCCTGCAGCCTCCTGTCTGCACTGGGGCACAGCCAAGCTGCGAGCCTCTTATCCTGATTGGGGCCTCCAGAGTGCCTGAGTAATAGAAATATTAAATAACAACGTGATTAATGACTTTGTGAAGGCCTACTTTGCCTCCAGGAATATTGATAAGTGGCGCTCTTTATGAGTGCTCGGCACACATACACTTCCTTTAGCTTGGGCTGGTTCCTTGGTCAGGCACTAATCTCGGTTTTCAGAAAAGAACCTCTGTCTGATATTTTTTATTTAATTGATTTGTAATTAAAATATAAAATCTTTTTGTGAAATATGTCAGTATCAAAAGTGGCATTAAATATTCTTTGTCCATGCATTAGGTTGCATATAGGTTATTCATCTACTCACTGGACATGTTTATATAAAGCTCAGAGGTTTTGTTTGCTAATTTCTCTCTCCTTAAATTAACTGGTCCCAAATAATGTTTTTAAATTGAATATGACTTACCATTTACTGTAACAAAATTATTAAGAGCAGGTAATAGAGGTGGATTATGTTAGCTGAAGAACACTCATTTTTCTGTTAATCTTCAGAATAGGAAAATTAAAACTCCTGGGCTAGGTTTTTGTTCCAGGAAATGTGCCATGCTGGTTGCTATTACCAGAGACCTCTCTGAGGTACCTGTAATGACCAGGACTGCAAGCAAGTTCTTTTTTATGTTGATCTCTTGATTAAGTATTTAAATGACTTGGGATTTAGATATCTTAGAATTTTTCGAATATTTATTCCAATCTGTGGTGTAGACCAGTCTCAACCTTGAATTAAACCTAAATGGATAAACCCATCTGAATATACCAAAACCTTGTGAAAGAGACTAGAAATAAACAATACAAGATACAAAGCTATGTATAAACACTTACAGATCAGTTCTTTCCTCAATTACATTTAATTTGACTATTATAAAAGCCAAATCAAAAAAAAAAAAAACCAAAAGGAATTTTAAAAAATTATTTGTATTTTTTAGTGGTAAATTTGTAGTGATTATCCCCCTCGTTAGTTCCACTGTTACTGCCCTCACGGTTGGAAGGGCTGCTCTGAAGAGAAGAAGGAAGAGCGAGGAAGCAGTGCTAGATGTTTCAGGTACATCTGCTGGTGCTCGGTGGCTGCACAGCAAAGACTGGGGCATTCAGACGGGTCAGGGAGCTCTGCACACCACAGTGGGTGCCCTGACAGCTCTGAGGCCGGGCACACGGGCTCGGAGAGCTGATCCACCTGGCACCGAGCAGTCCGCGGGAATTCCCAGCCTCCTGCAGACGTTCAGCCGGAAGAGTCGGCCTGAAAAATGGGCAGATCCGTGAAACAAATGGATTGCACAGAAATTAGAATTGTTTAAGGCAGAAGAATTTCTAAAGACAAAACCAGTATGTGGAAATTGTTTTAGAAATGCAGAAGGATATTTGGAGGTGTGGTTTTAGCACAGTTATAGTCAGGAAATTCCCAGGATTTAGGGACTCCTAGAGCTGGACACCATTTTTAACCCTACCAGCTGCATGTGCTGCTTCCAGAATCTAATACTCCAGCAAAATTGTCCTAACTGGGAAGTGGGCACTGGAGACACTGCTAAAATACAGCTGCAGGTGGCTTCTTCACAACATGGGTATTACAAATAAAATATACGTGTAATTTATTTATGGACATTGTTTATTTGTATTTTTTAGTGTTAAATTTGTAGTGATTATCCCCCTCGTTAGTTCCACTGTTACTGCCCTCACGGTTGGAAGGGCTGCTCTGAAGAGAAGAAGGAAGAGCGAGGAAGCAGTGCTAGATGTTTCAGGTACATCTGCTGGTGCTCGGTGGCTGCACAGCAAAGACTGGGGCATTCAGACGGGTCAGGGAGCTCTGCACACCACAGTGGGTGCCCTGACAGCTCTGAGGCCGGGCACACGGGCTCGGAGAGCTGATCCACCTGGCACCGAGCAGTCCGCGGGAATTCCCAGCCTCCTGCAGACGTTCAGCCGGAAGAGTCGGCCTGAAAAATGGGCAGATCCGTGAAACAAATGGATTGCACAGAAATTAGAATTGTTTAAGGCAGAAGAATTTCTAAAGACAAAACCAGTATGTGGAAATTGTTTTAGAAATGCAGAAGGATATTTGGAGGTGTGGTTTTAGCACAGTTATAGTCAGGAAATTCCCAGGATTTAGGGACTCCTAGAGCTGGACACCATTTTTAACCCTACCAGCTGCATGTGCTGCTTCCAGAATCTAATACTCCAGCAAAATTGTCCTAACTGGGAAGTGGGCACTGGAGACACTGCTAAAATACAGCTGCAGGTGGCTTCTTCACAACATGGGTATTACAAATAAAATATACGTGTAATTTATTTATGGACATTGTATGTTTAGATTATGATGCATAATATTGGTTTAGGCTTTATGGAGTAAGAGAATCTGCAGTGTCAGTCCTGTCACTGGTTTTAGTCCTTCTCAGTGGACAGTTCCATTTGGTTCAATGGAGATATCACATGTAACTGAAGAGGTGTTTTGAACACAGACAAGGTCAGTTTTGAGAGAGTTTTAGAAGTTTGTCAGTATTTGTGTGTATTTGGAGCCCACTCACTGTGACACTTTATTAAAGGTGTAATTACTCAAATGCTGTTGAAATGCAGCTGATAGCTGTGTTTGCAGTGCAGAGCTGCAGGAGCAGGGTGTAATTGTTTGGAACTGGAGACATTGCTAAAATGCAGCTGCAGGTGGCTTCTTCACAATTACAAATAAAATATACGTGTAATTTATTTATGGACATTGTATGTTTAGATTATGATGCATAATATTGGTTTAGGCTTTATGCAGTAAGAGAATCTGCAGTGTCAGTCCTGTCACTGGTTTTAGTCCTTCTCAGTGGACAGTTCCATTTGTTTCAATGGAGATATCACATGTAACTGAAGAGGTGTTTTGAACACAGACAAGGTCAGTTTTGAGAGTTTTAGAAGTTTGTCAGTATTTGTGTGTATTTGGAGCCCACTCACTGTGACACTTTATTAAAGGTGTAATTATTCAAATGCTGTTGAAATGCAGCTGATAGCTGTGTTTGCAGTGCAGAGCTGCAGGAGCAGGGTGTAATTGTTTGGAATGGTCGGATTGGGCTCCGTCTGTCTGCGCTTCAGGTGGAGCAGGGCTGTTCAGGCAGCCTCAATGGCACTTTAATTGTATGTGCTTTAGCTGATAACTCTAATTCAGGAAATGATAAATTGCTGGACACCTAATTTGTTTGCAAATAAGAAGTGATAGAGTATTTTATAATTACTTGATCGGTGTACCCAGCCTGGTTTTTTAACCTTGAATGGGTATTAGACGGTTGGTGTTAATTTGGCTGTAGTGGATTGAGTGTGCACAGAACCACAGGCAAAAACTGCACCATCCCTCATGTGCTTCATCACTCACTGTTCAGGTGTGCTGGATCCAGCCTGTACTGCAGCCTGCCCTTCCTTTGTTTTTGGGAAAGTGGCAGTTGCATCAAAACCGACATTTTATAGCAAACTAAGAGCAGGTGTTTTTACAGAGTGTTTCCACGCTGCCACAAGAATCCAGGATAGCCGTGGCTTGTTTCGGAGCAGAATTTCGGAGCTGTTTTGCTGTGGCTGCAGCCGTGTCAGGTGCTTGCAGACCAGGTGCCCCCAGTCCCTGGGGAGCAGCGTGGGCCAGGAGAGCACCCCCAGCCCAGCAGCCCCTGGGCATGGGCAGCGTGCTGCTGCTCCAGGCCCTGCTCTCTCCCATTCCAGGATTTGCTGTTGGGAGTCTCTGAGGTGTCTCTGTGCCCTGAGTGAGCCCGGACCGGGAGTCTCCGTGGCAGCTGCAGTGTGACATTGCTGTCAGCCTGTCTGGCGTGGCAGCCACCACCAGCGCTGGGCTGGCCCTGAGTGAGAGGTGGCCACTACAGACTCCATCTCGCTAATGGGAAACTAATGCCTGCTCTTGATGTTCGGGTTTATAAACGTGTGAAATACTTTTTTAATTGTTGGTAGCAAAGCAGGCACACGATCAATAGAGTCAGGCGTGCCAAACTCACTGTTGACATTCAGCAGAGCCAAAAAGGCTGGTAGGAGATAAGGGCTTCCTGTCAGCAGTGCTCGCGCTAATTCATATTCAGACATTGTCATGTTCCATGATAAATGAATTCCTTGAACTATATTGATATAGGAGGTTAAACATTGAAAAAGTTGGGCTGAACTTTGACTTTAAATATTCATTAAAGCTAATTATGGATTTTATGACTACATGAATTACAGTTTCTGTGTCATCATTGGCAATTTATTTTAAATATATTTAAAACAATCTTTATATATTAACTGTCACATTTAGTGAGGTAATGCAGTAAATGTTTACTCTGTACAGTAATTAAACTTTTATTCATCTATTTCCTTTTTGCATTAAATGGCCACAGTTGAAATGGTGGACTTTAAAAAGAAATTATGCCAATTGACTGTTTAAAAAAACCCTATAGCTATTAAAATCTTCAAATTTTTGTGGCAAAATTCCTGTATAATTAAAGGAACAGTGCTTTTAATAATTGCGGATGTGTAATCCATTAGAACCAAGTGTTTCTCTTGCCATGAGCACTAGTTTTCCCAGATGAGTCTTTCTGTATGGATTAATGAAAGAAATCTCTAATACCATAATGAGTATCATTCTGGAACCTAATTAAATGCAATGAATGTTCAGCTTCAGTGTGCTAACAGGGAGAAGATTCCTGCTTTTTTCTCCATAATACTTTTCTGGGGAGATGTGAAGCTCTTGTAATGAACGTGCTCACCTTAGGTTCAGCGTGCCCTCTGTGTCTCCAGCTGCAGCACAGGTGTGCACGCAGGTGTGGTAGGAATGGTCAGGTACTTCTGGCAGTCCGGAAAAAGCATTTTGTTAACAGCAGCGTTGCCTGAGATAAAATGCCTGCCCTTTCCCTGAGTCCTGAGCGTTTCCATAAGGGCCCTTCTCACAAAAGGCAGGATGTGTTTGCCTGTGTACTCTGCAGTTAGTGACCGTGATATCGAAAGAGGTCCTGGGAGTTTACAAAGGAAACTTTCCCTGCTGTGCCTACAGGATCTTGGGTGCTGCTCTGACTGATTTTTGAGGAGTTTAAGCCAAGCTATTGGTTAGAGAGAACAGGGGGACAGCAGAAGAATCAGCTTTACTGTCTTGTGTGTTTCTTAAGAACTTGGCCAAGCTACAAATGAGTATTCATGGCTGTATTCCTTTCTGTTTTGGCACTGAGTTACTTGCAGTGAGTGTATTTCCTCGTGGCCACGGGCATTGCTCTGAAGTGTCTGTGTACTGCTGGGCGTAACTGGGCACCTCAGACTCTGATGAAGTCCTTTCTGTCTTGTCATCTCCTGACTTTATTAGTGGGGTGTAAATCAAGGATTCACAGAATCATGGTTTGGGTTGGAAGGGACCCCAAATCCCACCGAGTGCCCCCCCCGCCATGGCAGGGACACCTTCCCCTGTCCCAGGTGCTCCAGCCCCAGTGCCCAGCCTGGCCTTGGGCACTGCCAGGGATCCAGGGGCAGCCACAGCTGCTCTGGGCCTCCCCAACCCTGCCAGGGAACAATTCCTTCCCAGTTCACCTGGCTGATCAGTCCTGGGAATAACATGTGCTGTCCCTGTATCCCTGAGGCCACCAGGTTGGGCTGGTCTAGAAGCTTCTGTTGGTAGTGAGTACAATGACCTTGATATGGTTACAGACCCAGGGGCTGCCAGGCTGGCCTGATGAGCTGGGGACTTTCTGATCCCAGCCTAACTGTGAGCCAGCCATTCATTGCTCTGCCCTAAGGCTGCTGAAGTAGAATTCACCACGGGTCTGTGTTTGCAGACCGCTTGGAAAATCAAGCAGAGGAGCCCGTGGCTGCTGCCTGCCCTTCATTCCAGTGGCACATCTTGTGAGCAGAGCGTGTGCCGTGCCCTGGGCAGGCCTTGGGGCAGCAGTGCTCCGTTCAGGGGACAGTGTGTGAGCCCTGACCTCACAAACGGGGCGCTCGGAGCCGGGGGTGAGAGCCTGCGGGGCTCTGCTCGGGGCTGCTGCGGCGCTGCAGGGGCCCGGCTGCAGGAGCTGCTTCGGCCCTGCCTCTGGGGAAGTCAGCCGCAGTGGCCCGTGCTGTTGTGGCGCAGGGTTCTGCTCCAGAGAGGCTGCAGTATTGCTGGGCCTGCTGCTGTGCTCTGGTGTCCCTGTAAGTGAGCAGGGACGGGGCACAGCCTGACCGCCGAGCTTCGTTTCAGTACAGCGCTGTTACAGGTGCTGTGGAACTCTGCTCACAGCAGAAGTCATCCATCTCAGCCACCTTCCAAATGGAACAAGTAAGAGCTCTCTTTCCTTTTGTTTGAGATATTTAGAAGTTAAGATGTTTGGGTGGTTTATAATCTGTAATGTGTTCCTGTGTTGTATCACTTAGATTTTTTATGTGCTGCTGCTGCTATATGCACCGGTTCTGCTTTTTCCAAAGGATACTGAAGTTGTAAATAAAAAAATAAAGCAAAGCTCTTCAACTTCAAATTAATCTCTTTTAACTTAATTGTTAAACTGACATTTTATGAGAAATAAATTGAATTAACATAATCGCCTCAACCAAAGGGCCTAGGCAGTAGGCCTTGGAAGGTTTTTTAAATATATTTCATTGTGTTAGGGCGCAGAATTATAAGTGCACTCCATCATTTTTGCAAGTTTACATTTATGTACCTAAGCCTGATTAAGTCTATAATAATACGGAAGATAGTGATAGCTGTAATTTCCATTCCATTATAGTTTTGATTGTTTTTAGTGGGGTGTTTGGAATTGCACAGTCCAAGCCAGCCTGAATGTTAGTGGTATCAGCTCCTGAAACTTGGCAGAGTTACTTCATCACTGTCACAGATTCATTGTGCATGAGTAGTTGATTCTCAGTGCCACAAGTGTACTTTCAAACTGAACTTCTGCTGCATGTCTTAAAAATTAGTTTTTAAAAATGTGATTAAAACTGTACAAAGTCAAGCAATGAAAAAATTGTGACACTCAGAAATGAAGTTGTAGCTTAAGCATGAATGGCAGTACTGTTTTTAAAAATAGAGTTATGACACCCTAAATGAAATGGGGTTCAGAGCATCGCGTTTTTTTTCTTGGTTTACTTGTTGTTATGCTACATAGAGAAGCTTCCGAGTTCACAATTTTGTCACCTAGATTTAAATAGTCACCTGTTATTAGTATTATTCATACCTGAACTGGATTGGTCACTATTTCCGATTACTTTTTTTTACTTAGTCATAGATTTCCATCTCTGCTGAGGCATGGGGAATTCCAGTGAAATGAAGGGAAAAGTTTACCAACTTTCGGGGTCAGACACAGGAGCGGTAGCTCAGAAGGGAAGGCAGGAACTCTCCTGGACAGTGCCCTGAGCAACCCCACTGACAGGGGTGGGACAGGGCTTGCACTGGAGACCTCGGAGGTCCCTTCACAGCATGATTCTGCTGCCCTGCATTGTGGGCAAAAAGGAAAAGCTCACTTAAAAACATCACTTAGATGTTACAGGTAGGCTGGATTGCCATGTGTTACTGACATAGCCTAGGATTCCTGTTCCAGGATCCCTTTTTCATTTGCTTTTACATTTTTCAGACAGTATGCATTTGGGATGATACTTTCCAGATGCTTGCCAAGGCTCCTTTCTTTTTCTTCTGAAGGCCATGTAAGAAAAAAAGCTTTATCCTTATATTGAGTTCTTAAAGAGTATTATTATTCTATAGCAAATGTTACCTTTATATATGTCAGATTTCGCCCTATGCATTGAAGAAAGAAATGGGCCAGATGGGAATATTAGGTGGCAGTGTTTTGTCTTGTCCCAGGATTTATTTTCTCCTGGCAATGTGTCCTTGTTGCAGCACACTTCACCTTGAGTCCTTCACAGGGATGTCTCTTGCAGTTCCTTGTTCTCCTCCTCCATGTTATAGAAAAGAAACCCGAAGGCCTGAAGGAATCTGCCTGGGTCATAGGGATGTGTACTCATCAATTAAACATGTGGCACTGCTTTCTGTTGGATGGACTGATACGTCAAGGAGATGGGCAGGACCTCATGTTTGTGCTTTTGACAAATCAGCAAATGTCTAATCTCTGGATGTGCAGCATCTCACAAATAATGCAGCAGTCGCCGAACCAAGCTCTGCCGTGCTGGGAGGGGCTTTGTTGCTGGAGAGGAAAAGATGCAATGAAACTAAATCATCCTTTTTGGTTAACAAGTTGCTTCTTTTATTCTTCTTAGTAAGAGTTTATCCAGTAACAAGGTGGGGATTTTTTAGTTTCTTTTGGGTGCATCAGATGTATCTAAAGGCTCATCAAGTTGTCCTTTTAATTTTTTTGTTGTTTTGTTTTTTTAAAATACTCCAGCGTAAAATCTATTTGTCCAGTTTTTTTTCTTTCTTACTTGATTTCCATTTGCTCTCTTCTAATGTGTAGTTTTCCTCTCATTAAGTGGGGAAAAGCAGTAAATGACATGTCTGTGGAGAAGACCCAGCAAGCAGCAGGCTCGTGGTGCCTGTGTGTGTCACCGTGTGTGTCACAGCTCCTGTGACACCAGGAGAGGGACTGTGAGCCCCGGGGTGGGCAGCCCTGGAGGGGCACGGGGAGAGGGGCCTGCTGCAGGGAGGCAAAGGGGGCTGGCCCTCTTGAGGAGCTATTTCACTTCCAGGGTAGGGAAAAACCACTTCAGGCAGTGTCGGGAGGTCCTGGAGCCTCTTCTGCAGAGGCTTTAGGTGTAGGTTAGAAAACTCAAAATTCTCCGTGTTTCCTGTACCACATACTCTAAGAGCTTTGGTTTTGCTTTGAAAGTGAAGAAGAAATGGTCAGGTTTTTATACCAGAATTGAGGGTCTGGCTTTGGGGCTCAGAAGGGCATCTGTCTGTGTCACCTATCACATCCATCTGTTTGATGCTCCAAGGTACACCTGGCAGTGCCCTTATCATGATCAGCTGCTACAGGTCATCTTTATAATGACGGATGAAATCTCAGAGAAACAACAAAAGAAATTAAAATTTTTGTAGATATTAGAAAATGTAAACATCTGTTTATTTATTAGCATTTAATTTCTTGAGTTTGCTTTTTTTTGTGATTGTAAAGCCTGATGCTCTTTCAGGTTTTGTTAGCCAAAGTGCATATTTTTACTATTCCATGTTTTATTGGGTTCTTTTTACAGGCTCTAGGAAGTTTTTACTTTCTTCATGAATCTTTGAAAAACATCTACCAGTTTGATTTTAAAGGTAAGCAAAGGAATTAAATGTTTTTAATGGTTAGTTTGCTTTGTACATCAAGGCAGCTTTTCCATCTTTTCTGATGGTGGTACCTGGCAGTGTTTCCGTGTTATGCAGGCTCCTTTAAAATGCAGGCAGGTCCCTTGGTGACAGGTGTTGCTCTTCTTACCTTTTGTAGACCTTTTAGAAGAAGTCAGTGGAGCGGCCACAGGCTGCAAGCCACAGCATTAATCATTCCCATGCACCTTTAGGTCCATAGTGATCCCTGAGGATTTCAGAAGAACTCTGAATGGCCACAAGGTTCTTCCATGTAGATCAGATACAGGACCAAGACCTTAACTGTCCAACAGTGATGGTCCTTTTGCAAAGCAGCTGAGGTAGATTTATGGCTTAAATTACTTGGGAGCAGAGCAGGTCAGCAGGAGGGTGGCACTGTTTTAACCCACAGTGATCCTTCGGGTTGGAGGTCTTGCTGTGTCTCACAAGTTTGAAAGTAATGCTGGGCTATATATGTTAAATACTAGGACTATCATAGAAAATTATTGAATGCTTCCTGAGGTGAATGTAGAAAAGGTTATATAAAATTTATGTTATTTCAGTTGAGAACTGTATATATTTAATCCAAAAATATCCTGAGCTTCATTTAGCTTACTGAGCTGAATCACATTAATACTATGTCTAGCATCCCATTAATGTGAGGCACTGTTCAAATGGTAGTGACTATGGACTGAACTAATTGTCATAATTATATAGATTAATTATTTTTGTTCTCAGCAGATTCTCTCTGCTCATGTAATTGAGGGTATAGGATCTTCCTGCCCTGAAATATTTGAACAGTAGCACTGTGCATGTACAATTCAAGACTTAGCCTACATAAGCCCTGCTGTTACCATTGGTTTCAGTGCTGAAGGAACATTTTTGCTGTAATATCACAGACAGTGATTTTATTTCTGACAAACCATATGGGAGCACTCCACAGCAGAGCTGGCACTCCTGAGAGCTCGTAGCTGGGCTCTGTCCCGCGAATGCAAAGAGCAGTCCTGCTCAGGAATGAAGTGCACATGGTGGGGAGGCTGGGGGCTCCCAGGCGGTGCCAGGCCTGGCTGGGACAGCTGGCTCTCCTCTGTGTGCCTGCTTGTCATTCTGCATGCAAATGGCTGTGTGTGCCCATGACCTGGGAGCTGTCTCAGCACACCTGGCTCTCAGCTCCATCCCATCAGCACCTGAGGAGAGCAGCACCCCAAACTGCACCTGGAGGTCCCTCCCAGTGGTCACAGACAGGAGGTGTCCTGCTCCTGACAGGGAAATGACAGCTGCTTTAGGAGAAGAGGAGCTTTCTGGATTTATTAGTCCTTTGTTGGCAGCTTATTTGCTACTGTACAGCTTTTAAAGAAAGTATAAGAATTTTTAAAAAGTGAGAAAATTGAAGAAAAAAGTGTAGAGAAAACAATTCCTAGAAAAGCAATAAACAGATGCTTGTTTCAGAAAATAAATGCTTTAAATGGTTGCTGCTTTGTTTTGCGTGGCAAAACCTTAGCAGAGCCACCTTGCCAATGTGAACCATGCTCATAAAGATGGGTTTGGCCCAAACATCTTTTAGAAGGAAAAAACTCTTAATAAAAATCAAGGAAATGGGTGAATGGGTGTTGTAAGTCACACAATGTTCTTGTCAGAGCAGAGTCCGTCTCCCAGCATAGGGCTTGTAAAATATGACCCCAAAGGCTCCCATCTTTCAGGGGAAATGTAAAACTTGCCTCTTCTCTCACGACTATTGACATTTTCACAGTGTATTAAGCTCTTAAATCAGAAGAAAAATCCAAACGAATACAAACATTCTCTGCACAAAAATCATTATGAAATTCTGGTTCTACTCAAAAGCATGCAAAAAATAATGTTTATACACAATTCAGTATTCCTGGAACATCACTGTTGCTTTTCAAAATTCACTGCACAGTTGGATGTGACTGAATACAGACTGGAAAAAAAAGATTGTCGCTGTTTTTCAGATCTCAGGAGGACATATAGCCATTTTGTGAAAGGAACACTTTTCTCCTGCAGCCTCACATATTATATGCTATAGTGTAGATCTGTTGAACTGTTTTCACAGTGGTCAGAGGCCCAAAAGTTTGCTTCCAATTCAAGCTAGCGCCAAGCTGTCTGTTCTGAGGGGATGTCCTGTAAGAGAGGGGTTTGGCCTTGCAGCTGACCCCGTGTACTTACAGACCTTGTTCTCGGGGCTGAAGCCAGCAGTGCCGCGGGGCTGGCGGTGGTTGGGCAGGCTGTGCTGCCCCGGGCGCTCTGCAGCGCTGGCACAGCGGGCCCCTGGCTCTCGGCGCTGTGGCGGTGGGCAGGGAGCTGTGCCTGCCCGGGAACCTCTCCCGGCAGATGCCTTCAGGCCTTACAGTCCTGCCAGGCCTTTCTGGAACTCAAAAGGCATCAGGATCTCTTTGCTGACACTGGTCAACTTGCTGAAAGAGGCACATCCATCCACAGTCTACTTGGAATGACGCCAGATGAGTTTATCAGGGTATTTGTTCAGTCGTCCTGTGGGAGCCAGGCCTCAGAGGGGTTGGCGCACAAGGAATTACACTTTCAGGGCTGCATTACAGTAAATGCTTGCTCAGATATGCAGTAGGACTGAACAGTGCCAGATGAGTTTATCAGGATATTTTTCAGTCGTCCTGCGGGAGCCAGGCCTCAGAGGGGTTGGCGCACAAGGAATTACACTTTCAGGGCTGCATTACAGTAAATGCTTGCTCAGATATGCAGTAGGACTGAACAGTTTAGCAGTCTTGATAATACTTGGAGTTTTTCTCTTATACATTCCCAGCTGAAACAGAATTACACTTTCTTTTTCCCCAAAGACACAGGGCTGCGTTACAGTAAATGCTTCCTCAGATATGCAGTAGGACTGAACAGTTTAGCAGTCTTGATAATACTTGGAGTTTTTCTCTTATACATTCCCAGCTGAAACTGGATCCAGGCGAGTAGGCCCAGCACAATGGCAGCTGTACATCAGCTGCCCGAGCTCCTGTGTCAGAGGAGTTAAACTAAGTCTGGTTCTCACCTTAGATATGCCAGTACCTTGTTCTCATCAGGTGAGAAACCAAGTAGAAAGTGGATCAAGAAGGAGAACCTCTCATTCATGGGCTGAGTAGATCCATAGGAGTCTGTGTTGTTTCTGTCTATGATGAAATTGTTCATTAGAGACTTTGGAAAGTGCTTTGCATCGCCACTGAGTCTCTTGTACTAGTCCAACTCCCATTCCAGCTGTAAAAATCCATGCCTCATGTGCTGATGGCTGGAAAGGGTTGATCTGAAGGAGCCTGGGGGCTGCAGGGTCTCAGAGCAGCTGAGGTGGGATTTGAGTGCAAGGGTGTACAGAGACCAGGCTCACAATTAGAGCTCCACACTTCACAGGGCTCTGGGTAGTAGAAATGACAATATAACTGTGTAACTTCAAGATGTCTGATATAAACAGGGGTGTTTATTTTCCCCCAGAACAGTTCAGTGCTTGCACATTTTTGGTAAGATCCTGTTGATTTACCAGTTGTTTTGTTGATGCTTTGCCAATAAGTGTGAGAAGATGCTCATAATGTTGAAGTTATGTGTGTTAATTTTGGCTTATCTCTCTTCCTAGCTAAGAAGTATAAAAAGGTTACTGGGAAAGAAATCTACTCTGACACTTTAGAAAGCACACCCATGCTGGAAAAAGAGAAGTTTCCACAGGATTATTTCCCTGAGGTATGTACAGAACTGTGAAGCATTCCCAAATACTTTGATTCTGATTTCCTCTGACTACTCTTGAGCAGCTTCTCTCAGTGATAAGGGCAGAATGGAATCTTGGAATTTTGTCTGTGTGTTTCTTGACACCTGTAGTACATGTTTTAAGTCATGGTGTGACGTACCAAAATCTAGTAAGAAATCCTTGTGGAGGGTGAGGACAGTGAAGAAAGGACTGATTTGTGCGTGTGAAGGCCAGGCAGTGTGGCAGTGTGCCATGGCAGGGCTGTCTGGGAGCTCCGTGCCGCTGGATTCTGCCAGCCCAGCTGGGACAGGGAGCTCACCCTGCTGCCAGGGACACCCGACCCAAACACACACTGGCACTGTCCTCCAGGGTGCCCTCACTCTCCCTTCTGCACTGTTCTCAGAAGAACTGGGAGGTGCTGGACGTTTGAGATTGCTGGTCTTGTCAAAACCAGGAACACAAGCAGAGCTCAGGCGTTGCTTGCGCTGCACCTGGAAGTGCAGACTCTCTTTTCTTTGATGTTTCCTTTAATTTTCACAATTTTAATTTCTTAAAAACATCTAGAACATGGGTGTTTAATGGTTAATGTTCTCCTCAAACCAAGTGAATGAATTTGTTGAACTCCTGTAACACTTGTGGATCAAACAGGCATGTCACTACTTCAATAAAAGGAAGAACTAAATAAACTCCTAAAATTAATTTAGGATTTGTAAATATACACAATTAGAGATATTTACACAGTGTTTGTGTGCTTGGCAGAGCATTGCATAAATAGTTATGGGATTGATAAGATGAAGGTTGTTCTTTTTCTTGACTTTGATACTAAATGATTTATTTTTATATCTCAGTCCTGGAAGGAAAAGTGCCTTTGACATAATTTTGCAAAGCATTCCCTTCCTGTGAATAAACATGTCAAATACTTTGAAGCTAAGTGTCAGATCACTTTGGGGGAGCTGGAGCCATAGCTCAGGTGTTTGTTTTCCCTCTGTGGCAGTGCCTGGCAGTGCTGTGCCTGGCTGAGAGCTCTGCCCAGCAGTGTGGGCACTGCCAGCAGCATGGTGCCTCACAGCGCCGGGACAGGCTGTGCACTGCTCATTGATACCCAGGGACAACTGTTTCCTCCTTTATTTACTTCACTGCTGTTGCTTCGTTGTGAGAGTGGCAGAGCTGTAACTTGCTCAGCCTTGTTTATTACTCCTCTTGCATCAGCAGTTCTTCGCAGTCGCTTGGAGCAGTGGTTGAGTCTTGGGGCTCTGCCACAAGGTGTTGTGGAGCAGGAATGGTGCTCATTCCTTCATTCCTTGTGGGTGCTCGGCCCTATGGTGTTCCCACCTCATTAGCAGCTGCAGCTCCTCAATACACCCTCCTGTGCTGCTTTTAGGACGGGACCATGGGGACTGTGGGGACTGGAACCCGAGGAGCAGCCTTTGGAGGCTGTGACGCCCTCGTGCTGCTCCCATTGGTTCCAGTGCCTTAAACAATGGTTCTGAGCAAAAACCTCTGTGTTTTGGTTGTCAGGGATAGTGTTTACCTGGAGGAGGAACTGACAGGAAAAGAGAAAATCTGCAAATATATGCAATTAAGTAATGAACAAATCTCCAAAGCACCTTGAAAGTTCAGTTCTGTTCCTGCCCCCAGCAGAATTCCTGGGAATGCTGTTGCAGCCAGACCCATGGGACAGGCTGGGGCCATGCTGCTGCAGAGCTCTGCACAGAAGCAGAGGGAAGGGCCACGGGCTCTGCAGGTCTGCAGTGAGTGCAGAGCACTCACACTGCAGCTCTGCCCCTTGTGTGCTCGCCTGGCCTGCACCCTGCCTTGTGCAACCCAGCCTGTTTCCGTGTGACTTAAGAGTTAGAAAATAACTGCTATGAGTTTTAGACCATGCTGTTTTTCTTTGGAACTGGAGACCCAAAAGTGTCTCAAACACACAGACACAGCAAGAGCAAAAAACAACAGGAGGATAGTTTTGGTTCTCATATGCATGTTTCTATATGTAAAGCTAAAATTAATCTTGCTATCACATGTTTTCTGTCTAGACAAATGTTAGTAATAGCAATAGCAATTAAAAGGCCTCAAAATAGTGTTTATTTTGGAAATTTGGGTTTACCCAGCAGAAGGCATGAGCAGCATATTTGCCCAAACATTGCATTGACATGCTCTTGTGTGTTTTAGCCAGACCTTTCATATCACATCTGCAATTTTTTGTGTGAGAAATGGTTTAAGACTGATTTCTTTTTATTGCAGCTGTTTAAGGATGATCTAAAAGTAATTACAGTGATTGAGGCATAATGCAATTCAAAATAATTACAGCCCACTGCATATAAAACTAACAAAACTTTCTGCTTTGATTTATGGGTCCTCTTGGCAAGGCATAAACCTCAAATGATGCCTCTGGGAGCAACACTCTAGATAATGTTGGGCCATTTTAAAAAAAGCAGATTTGTGTAGTCTATCAGGCCTGAGTAATTTTTTTTTTCTCATAGTGAGAAATTGGTTGTTATCATAGATCACAGATACTGCTCAAAGCTCTTATGAAAGATGAATTAATTTCACTAATGCTTTAATGCAAACCTTTCATGGAGGAGGCTGTATGGTGATAACCTTACTGCGGTCTCTCCTTTCTCAATTATGATTTATGTTGTCTTTTAGTAGATGAAACTGCCTGTATTCACAATCCATCTGCTGGCTAAAGGAATCCTATTAACAGAGGATCTGAGAAGAGACTTAATAATATAAGGTGAAAGATGTGGTATCCCCTTTCTGGGACATGAAGTAGAATTTTTTTTCCCTATTTTAAAATGTAGATCACTCTCTGAGAGCATAAGTAGAATTTTTTTTCCCTATTTTAAAATGTAGATCACTCTCTGAGAGCATAAGATGACCTATGTCATCTCCACCTGGTTTTATGCTGGCTTACAGATGGTGTAGCAGCTAGTGACTATTTGTTAAAGTAAAAATAAAGATTGTTGCTTTGAAATCTGCAATAGAAAGCAAATTTCTCTTTCCTCCTTCCCAAGCTATAACTCTTTTTTACATTCTGTTTCCAAAACTTTCTGCATTCCAAATACTTCGTTTAGAAAGACTAAAGCACATGCAGGATCCAAAAGGCATGTTGTTCAGCAGCAGTGTGTACCCCAGGCTGAGGATGACTCCTCATATCAGAGCTGTTGAGCTCCAGCTCCTGGGCTGCATTAGGAGGCCTGAAGCCTGCTAATGTTAAATAGACTAGTTATTGATAAGTGAATTATTTACTGAAGTTAAGTGTGTTCAAGCTATGAGTAGCTAAAGGTAGTTTGTAGGTTGGGGGCACAATGAAACAAGTGTTGTTTTGCAGTACAGAGGCACAGGTGTCCCTGCTTCAGCTAAAGGTAGTTTGTAGGTTGGGGTAGATACCAGTGGCGCAATGAAACAAGTGTTGTTTTGCAGTACAGAGGCACAGGTGTCCCTGCTTTATTCAGCCTCAGCTGTGTGACCTTTTCCACTGTGAGCTGAAGCTCCTCCCTGGTCTCCTGGCTTCCCTCTGGGCCAGGTAAAAGGCCCATACCCTCGTGGCTCTGTCCACCACTTGTTGCTTTTTGGCAATGACTCAGTCTGGACCGTTGTGGAGCCGCTGACTTGAAGCAGTTACTAAAGCAACTGATGTAAGGGAAGAAAGGAAGTATTTAGAGGTAGGAACTCCATTCTACATGGTTTTTCATGGCAAGTTGCCACAATACAGCTCTGTTTCCTGTGCCGTGAGCACGGGGGACGTGGGCTCCTGTGTCAGGCTCTGAGAAGGAGAGGCTCTCACCAGGGCAGGGAAGCCTGCTCAGTGCTGGGTATTGCTCAGTACCTTGGTTGCTCTTGCTGCCAGCATTTGGCTGATTCCTGATTCAGGTTTCCCTCTGAGCTGTGGTGCTCCTTTAAGGAGCTGCAATTACACTGCAGTCATCACCACTTTAATATGTCTTTCCTTCATGCCCTGCTTTGTATGGTTGAATAAACCCTTTCTGGGTCACTATTTAATTTGATATGGTCCCCCTCAGTAAAATGATGGAGAAAAGATGAATTAAGGCTCTGTGCTGGTCATTATCAATCATGGTTTGTGTGCATTACTTATTGCTCACAGTGCTTTTTGACATTAGCCCTCTCTAACCTCTCTCTTCATGTTAATGCTGCCTGGAGGTCCTTTCCCCTGATGTAGCAGGGGTTATTTATGTAGGTGGTGGTTCTGGGGGGTTTTAAAAGGTCAGCACAATCTCCTCAGGGACTCTATTCACAAAGGAAAAGCTGGCAGAATGTAACTATCAGTTTTCAAATTGTGATTTTAAAAACTGTATTTTTTTGGGTGAGGACTCCTGACAGCGAGGTGTCAGAGCCCCAGTTGTGGGGCTGGAGCAGAGCTGTGGCAGGACACAGCAGAGAGCCTGTCTGTGCCCCAGGAGAGGGAGGGACAGGCTCAGAGCATGGCTGTGCAGGAGCAGGACGAGGGACAGCGGTTGCAGCAAGGGAAAATCTGATTTAATCTGGAAAAAGCTTTCACCGTGAGATTAAACAGCCTGAGATGGGCCCAGACAGGTTGTGGAATGGCTGTTCTTGGAGATGCTCAAAACCCAGCTGAATATGACTCTAAGCAAGATGATCTGGTTGGGCCTCTTTTGGTGTTGCATCTTTTGAAGTACCTTTGCCATTTTGCCAGAGAGGAAAATAGCAAATGAGAAATGGCAGCCTGATTGAAAACATTATCTTGGACCACATCGTAGGCTTGGACTACTTGATTTTAAGTTCTGTGTCGTTATTTTTAAGAAGGAAATTACAAAGCTTCCTTTTAAAATCAAGATTAAATTTGAGCCAATTTTGAATGCTTTTAGCATTTAATTTTTTTTTCATTAGTTTCCTTTTGAATAAGTGTTGACATCTCTACTTGTAACTGTGCCCTCACGAGCATTGTAGAAGAGACCTTACAGGATTCTGGGATTTGTGATCCAGCTGTGGATCCTGTTAGGAAGGATTAGAGTGTTTGCTTTCCAGCCAGCCATCCCCTGAGAGGTTGCTGGACCTGCAGAAGAGGATAATTTTTCACTGTTAAAAAAACTTTGCAATAAAGTAGATTATTATTTGAAATATAATTATTATGGTGTTGTTTCTGGTTGGTCTCGGCTGCAGTCACTGTGCTTGTGCCTAAGGAGAAGGGGAGGGAGATGGCTCCCTTTTCCCTGAGGGGTGGTCAGAAGATGCAGACTAGGTTGGACAGGGCTTGGAGCAACATTGTCTACTGGAAGGTGTCCCTGACCACAGCAGGGAAGCTGGAAAAGGCGAAGGTCCCTTCCAACCCAGGCCAGTCTGTGATTCTGTGATCCATTCTAGGTCGGCCTGGTTTGGTTTGTTGAGGCCCTTCACTGTCTCAGTGTTTAGGACTGAGAACTGTCTGCTTTCAGAGAGGAGAATAAATACACCTGGCCAGTGCCTCAGGAGAGGGCTGGGGAGTGGTACCTCTGGCTGGGGATGCTCTGCTGGACTGACAGTTTATTCACAGTAAGGAATCAGTCTTTTGGCACCATTATTTAGGCCTGTGTGGTGCAATATTCATTCCCAGAGCACACCAGCCCGGACACACGTGCATTGTTAACAAGGAATAAGTAGGATGCAGAATCATGTCTTTTTGTGGGAGGTTGTAGATTGTGGAAGTGGTGCTGGAAACTGGAAGTGGTGCTGGAATTCCCCTTCTTGTATGTGAGTGACAGGTATGGGCCCGAGCTGAACTGGGGCTCTCGCTGATGCTGTGGTTCTGATGAACAGAATCTTGAAATTCTTAACTTTTGAAATTCTTAACTTTTATAAAAATATTGGTGGCTGGGCTCAGCAGGTCTCATTCATTTTAATTTGATGTAAATCTCTGATGACATTTTACAGTTCAGGTAAAATTACAAAGACAACATTTGTGCATAGGCAATAATAATTTGCTGGTTTAAGGTAAGCATAAATATAGCTGGAAAGCTTTCTTATTTGGTTACCTTTCATCTGTAAACAACTACCGGGACTTTTATTAATTTTACATGTAAGCTTGTAACTGCTGCAGGATCAAAAATATAATTAATTCCAGGATGTATAAAAGGCACAGTATCTGTTTTAAAGGTACCTCAGTTTGTGTTCTGTGCTTCTCGGTTATAATGTATGGATGAGCTCTGCTTCATTTTGTTCTTTGTGTGAGTGCATTTCATTTTCACAGTATTCTTTACCTAAGGTGACTGGTTCTTATTCACTTATTTTTCAGTGCAAGTGGTCCAGAAAAGGTTTCATTCGAACCAGGTGGTGTATTACTGATTGGTAAGTTGCATCTTAAAGTTGTTTCTGCTTACATTTGTTTTATGTACGTTTGTTGACAGCTATTTCAAGAAGGTATGTTCTTGTGTAGATTGGTCCGTTCGTGGAGCAGGTGGGTTCCACACTGCTTTCCTGCCTGCTGAACAGTGCTCAGTAGATGGTGATGGTGCATAAGCAGATGTTGGTGTGACCCTGTGCAGGCAGAGACTGGCTCAGGGACAGCTGGTGCCCGTGGGCAGGGCACGGGGGTCAGGCACAGCTGGAGCTGGCACCTTCCCCTGCTGCTGCCACCACTGCTGCTGCTGGGGCTTGCAGCATCTCACTGGCTCAGGCACAGCCTGGCTGTGTGCAGCCCTCACCTCTGGCTTCTGCAAAAACAGCTTGTTCTCTGGGCACTCCTTCAGATTTCTCTAAGCCCACCTGGAAATCTGGCCTTGCTTTTTTTCCATGTAGTCACAGCTTTGGTCTTCACTGCTTATTTCTATTATAGTCAGGTATATGTACATTCAACACTTTTCCCTTCCTCATGTGGCTGTTTCATGCCTTACAATTGAAAGCTTGATTTTGAAATCTCATGAATGTTCACATAGGCTGACTTGTGAGTACTGAACAGTGTTCTGGCTTTATTGGCATAAGCATATTTATTTAATTAGGCAGTCTGTGAAAACAGAAAAGGAACCAGGTTTATTCCCTTTATGGACTTCTGAGCCACAAATTGGGCAGGCAGTTGCATGATAATGTAGGTTAATGTTAGTTTTTCCAGCTCTTTCTGCATGGGGTGTGATTCCAGCACTAGATAATTGCAGAAGTGGGTGTTAACATCAGATTCTAATCTGGATTTAGCTCTTGCATCATGACTTCCCTAGGTCTGTCTCTTCTGTCCTCTGGGATTTCCTCTCTGCTGAAAAAACAGCATTAATTTATTTTTAGGCCTTTCCAAGAAAAAAAATGGTTCTTTTCTTCAGAGATGGATTTAAATGTAATGTTTTCTTGCGGGGGGTATTAAAAAAGGACAGTCCTTGGCTGTAGGGGATGTTTGGGTGAGTGTCTGTCAAGGCTGTGTTGGGCAGTGAGGATCAGGGAGCTCACAGCTTCTCCTAGTCTGTAATGAGCTGGGCCATGGTGGTAGTTCTGTCTGGAGAAATTTGCAATTATGACCCACGTGATCTAGCAAGGTCTCAGATGTTTCTAATGGGAAATTGAAGGGGCGAGTTGCTATGTATACTTTCTGAAGAATTAAGGTGAAATACTATGGGAAATGCAGGGGGTTATAAAATACACCTAAGGAGGTCTGAGTGCATAATGTGACTTTTCAGTGATGAATGTTTGCACCCAGTCTCTGCATATGAACAAAGTTCTGCCCATAATCATGAAAACCAATTCTATAAATCATATAGATTTAGAGAATCAAAATTCTATAAATCATGACTTTTGATCAATGCATTTCTACATTCTAATAAGTCAATAAAAATAGAGCCCAGGCACTTGTTGTTAGTACTTTTGTGTGAGTCCTTGAAGGGAACTATTCATTTTCCCTACCTAGGAATGTATTGTTACAGAATGCATCTCATGCCAAAAACAAGAGCCTCCCAAAAAACCAGAAAAGTGACCTTAACAGACTTCAGAGAACTGTCCTTTTCTTGCTCTGTGATCAGTGGTCTGCCCCAGTTGAGTTTCTCTGTGAATCCAGATATTTCAAATCCATTATTCTTCATTAACTTAACTTTAGTGTGGACAAAGAACTAAAGAATCCTGGGGCACTCATGAGTTTTCACATTATGCAAAAACGAGAGAGAACTACATAATTCATGCACTTTCATTTTGTGGGGTTTTTTTAGTATCTTGACTATAAGGTGAAGGTGTTTGTTTCTACTCCAATTGTTCTCAGTGTTTTAGGAGGTGCAAGATAGTGCACTGAATGCATTACAGTCTTAAATATAGTTTACATATGTAGTTCATATTTGCTAGGGAGAATGGAGTAGAGAATTTAGGTAGGGCACCAAGCTTGGGAATGTTTGCAAGTGTATCAGTGGTCAGAATCAGCAACCAGAATCATGTTGATATTCTCGAGGAAGTAGTATTGGAAGATGACAGTCAGGGAAATGCAGAGCATTGCACTTCAAGAGGAGAATTTTAAAGCACCAATACTATTTTGGGAATAACTGACTCATTACCCCTGCTGTAGAAAAGGATCGAGGGAGAAGGAATTGAGTATGGATCATTATTATCTTACTGAGATGTGTTAATAGGTAGATGCTGTGAAGGACACGAAGGGAGAAGGCACAGTAATTGAGTGCTGCCAAGGCCTGTGATAGAGTGTTCTCTTTGGCTTTGAGTGCTGTCTAGCATGGGCATGGGCTCTAGGCACGCTGGAAAGAGGAGTCAGGAGTGGTGGAAGGGTTTGGCTGGGGGGTGAGAAACGGGGCTGACCACAGCAGGGAAACTGGCTGCTGTCAGCCCTGCACAAGGGGCAGAAAGCAGTTTAATTTGCAGGAAAATAGGTAATCTGATGAAAATCTGAGTTTAAGGACAAGGAAGTTGCAGGTGGAAAGTCCTTTGTCAGTAAATTTTAAGAGCAAGTATGTTTTAGACACTCGGGGTGGGTTATAGGTAGCTTTACACGCCGGGTGAGCTGGTGACGTGGGACCCTCCCTGTCCTACAGGGACTCTTTCTGTTTGTCCTTCAGACAGACAGGACTGGATGTCTCAAACTGTCGCATTTCGTAGTTCTGTGATCATTACCTCTTTATAAGAAGGTTAGTGGGCCTGCTCTCCATCAGTGTGGGTTCACTGGACAGGATGTGCTGCTCCCTGGAGCCAGAGTTTTTCACCAGGATCTCTGGCAGAGCCCTTTGTGCTGCGTGTCCTGTGTGTCTGACCGTGCTCTCACTGTTCTCACTGCCATTATTGCTGTGTCCAGGTCCATTCCCAGCTCTGCCATGGTCTGGGAAGCCTCCCTGAGCATGGCCTGGGCTTTCTGCTTGGTGTCTGTCTCAGCCAGAGCCTGTCCACGCGCTCGCTGGCCGGCTGCAGGCAGGCTCAGGGGGCTCTGCTGCCCTGCACAAACCTGTCTGTGGCCTCACAGGCATGGGCCGAGAGAAGCAGCAGGTGTCCTCTTCCCAGCTGGAAGTGCTGTGTGTATTGACTGCTGCTGTCTCAGCATTCTCTGCACAGGGACAGATAAGGAGTCACAGTGATGTGATTTAGTCCTTAATGTCAGTAACATTCTCCTCTCAGTAGATTTTCGTGTTGTTTATTGCAAAGCCACAGTTCTACTTGACACTTAGTAGCTTTGAAACTTGCAGCTTTGAAACTGGAAGTTGTTTGTTTACACATTGAACTTTGTTTTAAAAATATTTTAGTGAAAGGGTACTGCCTGATTTCCAGAATTGTAACTGGCAAATAGCTTTTCATTTTCATGTTATACGTCCTTTATGCAAAAGACTTGATGGAGTCTTACCTGTGGATGAGCTGTAAGCTTGATGGCAGTCTGACAATTTTCTGATTATGATAGCTTAATCTGCACAGTTCTTGTGAGTAAATATTAAGGTAACCTAAGAGTGAATACAGTAAGTGCTGTGTTGAATGCTTTGCTGATGCAACAAATGTTTTTTTTTTTCTTTTATCCTGAATCATTTTATTTTTTTCCTTTTTTTTGTCATAGTGCCTTTGACTTGGTAAACATTCATCTTTTCCATGATGCTTCCAATTTAATTGCTTGGGAAACAAGCCCATCGGTTTACTCAGGAATACGGCATAAGGCTCTTGGCTATGTACTTGATAGGTATGTATTAGCCTTTCCTGGCCTCTTTCAATCTCTGTGTTCATAAGCAGCGAATGAAGGATGTTTCAAATGGCACACTCAGAAATGCAGAGGGTTTTATTCTGTCACCTGAAAGTGGTTACTGCTTGCCAGAGTTCTCTAGACAGTGCTGGTTACAGATCACTTCATGACACTTATTCTTTAAAGCCAAATAACTGATCTCAGGGAACCACTCTGAACTCACCAGAATTGCAGAGCAGGTACCACACTTATTTTCCAAATGTGTTAGGTAGATTAGCTTATTTTTAGACTATGTGAGCTCTAATGAAGTGCATTCAAGTGTATCTTCAGTTACAGAATAACAGAATAATTCCAGTTGGAAGCAACCTCTGGAAGTCCCTTATTCATCCCCCTGTTCAGAGCAGGACTGGCTTCAACAGCTTGTCCAGCTGAGCTTTGAGCAGCTCCAGCATGGTGGTTTGTAGCTCCTCTGGGCCACACATTGCTGTGTTTGACTGCCTCACTGTGAAACTTTCTGTCCCTATTATCCAGCCAGAATTTTCCTCAAAGTGGTTTGTGTCCATCACCTGGATCTTTTGGCGCGCATTGCTGAGCAAAATCTGGCTTTTACCTCTCTGTAACTACCAAACAGGCAAAGCCAGCAACAGTCCTCACGTAGACAAGTTTTCTGCAACCTGAACAAACCCAGGTCTTTCAGCCTCTCCTCGTGAGTCCCTCCACACAGAGCTGGTGTGCTTTAATCCCCAGGCCAGCTGGGTGCAGCAGGCAGCTCATCTCTGCAGCAGCACAGCATTTGTGTGTAGTCACTGCTGGTGTTGGCAGCTCTGTGGGTACCAGTGCTGTTACAGAGCTGGCTCATCTGATGAGTGGTACAATACAGAGGAGTCCCAAAAATACCCAGAAATTTACAGCTGCCCTAATTTTAAAGTCAGGAAGAAGACAGCTTTCTCTTGAGTAAGAAAATAATGTTTCTGTGTGGGCATTGGTGTGTTGGCAGAGTAAACAGGTATTTCTCTTAGGAGGTGCCAGCCAGCTTCGTGTTTGCCTGAGAAACAGAGCTTTAAAGTGTCCTTTCAGAGCAGCTGTGGCACACGCTGCAATCCACGGCATAATGGGGAGCTTAAAACAAACTGCTGAGCCTGGGAGGAATACAGAACCAGAGCACTTGGTGCACTGCTCCTGCCCTGAGCCCTGCTGTCCAGCAGCCCCTGGCCATGAGCCAGGGTGCTGCATTCAGAGGACTTTTTACCAGGACCCCCAATGAGCTTGGGACCACTGCTGCTGTTCCCTGGCCAGTGTCACTTGGTCAGGGTCACCTCTGTCCTTCCCCAGGGCGAGGAATGGGGGTCCCAGGCCAGCCAGGTGTGCTGAGCCCCATCCTGCTGCCCCACGCAGCCTTTTGGCTGAGGCCACTCCACTGGCCAGGGCCAAGCCCTTGCTGGCTGAGGGGAGGGGAGCACATGCCTGGCTCCGTGGGCATCCCCTGCTCAAAGCAGCCTGCTGCTCCTCTCATGCCTGGCTCCGTGGGCATCCCCTGCCCAAAGCAGCCTGCTGCTCCTCTGCAGCCTGGCCCCGTGGGCATCCCCTGCCCAAAGCAGCCTGCTGCTCCTCTGCAGCCTGGCCCCGTGGGCATCCCCTGCCCAAAGCAGCCTGCTGCTCCTCTGCAGCCTCCCTGTGCAAGGCAGAGGCATAGGGCATCCCTGTCCACAAGAGCTGTCTGCTCTTCTGGCTCTCTCTGGCAGCAGCCTGGAAATTACAGACTCTCCTGAACAAAGCAGTGTATGTGCTGGGAAATACCTCGTTGCCGTTTTTCTCTGTGTAGCTTCTCACTGGAAAGGATTTGAAATGTTGCAGTGGCATGTAAATGCCTTTCTGTGGGTTTTCTGTCCTGTAAGGGCGGGTAGGTGGGATAATAGAGACTGCCTTTCCCCCAGCAGGGGGCTAAGCAGGAATTTCTCCAAACAGGAATTTACCATCACCTTTGGGTTGACCCAGGGGTGAACAGGAAAAAGCCAGTATTGCCTTCCTCTTGTAGCACTTGCAAAACCTGCTCAAACCACTTGGAAGTGCTGGAGGCAATTGGAAGGTTTGCATAGATAGCATATGTATAAAAGATCCCTGGTTTAGAGAACAGGGACTCAGGAAGATTAGGATCTCAGTGGAGTCTGGGTGCATATTCTTGAGTTCTGTTGCATAGAGCAGTATGGGTTTTTTTTTTCATTTTTGCTTGGCTCCATTGGTCTCTTTTCCTTTTCTAACGCTTTGCATGAGGGAAACCTGTGCAAACCTTTTGCATTATTTATTGCACACTTGTTTGCATCATACAGTGTGCTTCATTAGCTAATTTTGGCTTTGGACCTCCCACGATGCCCTGGCAAGGGTAAGGTAATAAGACTGTAGTATTAGTGTCAGCTGTGGGTCAGGGATGTCACGATGGTGTATCATTAAAATGTGACACTGCCAAAAACTGCCCCAACTCCGCTGTCCTTAGAAAAGGAGCCCTTGGATTTCGGGTTGCACAGTGGCACAGCCAGCTCGCCGTGCATGAATTGTTCATTTTGAGGGAGCAGCCAGCCGCAGATCCGGACCTCCACAGTGTGGTGAGGGGCTGGCGGGCACAAAGGGGGAGTTCTGTAGCCAGTGAATAATGGGAAGCCCCTTTCATCGGCAGGACTAACCTTTTGGCAGCCACCAGCACACTCTATTCTGATCTGCTGATTGGGGAGGACAATACACTGAAGCTTACTTTGAATGAATGCTGCCACCAACAGTGTCCCCATTCAGGGGCTTTGGGAACCATCTTTGGCCATTGTCCCCCAGCACTCCCTCAGACAGCAGGAAAAGGGAAAGTGAGAGCAGCTATAGGGGGAAAAGTGCTTCTTTTCTTGGCTTTAATCTCTCTTTAAAGCTTCATAGATCTACATTTCCAGCTGAGCTACTGGAACTATGCAGTGTCAGATAAATACAGAAAGAGAGAGGTTTCAAGCTGAGCTTTCAAATCCCCTTATCTGCATGAACTAATAATGCAGATTTAGTGCTGTTAAAAACAGAGACTGATAAGTCTTTTCCTTTAAAGCCTTTAAACTGCTAAAGAGCATTTAACAGCGATGCAGTTCAAACCCAGTGAACAATGCTGAGAAGGAAAACAGTTTATTGAGCTAAACCTTCACTGAATGAAACAGAAACACCTTCTCACAGTTGATTTAGGTCACTGTGGGAGTCAGTGAAAGCTCAGTTGTGTTCACGCTGCATCTTCATAAACATGAGTTATGTACAGCCTTTTATCTGGGCAGCAGCTACCACAGGAGTTTGGGATGCAAACCAGAAGAGGGTTGGAAATAAAGCTAAAATGGATCAGTTTAACTGTTCAGATTGCCAGGGAAGTTGCTATCTAAAAAGCTATTTTAGCCACAAAGTTTTAACGCATCAGAAAAAAGCTGTGCAACATCACAGCGTTGGTGAGAAGGGGGAGGTTGGGGGAAAACCGAGGAAGAAGCATTGGGGGAATGATACAAAGTTGTGCTAAAAGCTTTCTCCTGGGAAAATCTGTTAGTAATCCTAATAACATGTTTGAGGAGTAGAAGCGTTCATTCTTCTAGCTTTAATAAAGCTTCTGCTTTAATAAAGTTAATCCTGAAATAATTTAGCTTTAATAGCATTAAAATTAGTTAAATAGAAAGAACACTTTAAAGGCAGTTCACTGGTATGTGCTGAGCCAGATTGCATTTAATATTTGCCATTTAGCAAGGGAGAAGATGTGGTGTCGGATTGTTGCTTTAAAGACCAAGAGGATTGGAATCACACTGTTGTTGAACAGATATTTGCTTGTACCTTTACAAATACATATACAGTGTGTATGTAGAAAACTGAGGTGTGTAATGAGTCTCTGTCAGCACCAGTGTAAACCCAAACTGAGCCCCCAGAAGTCAGTTACTTGTTCCAGGTAGACACAGGACTACAGTCAAAACTGAATTTGCTTTAAAATGAGATAAGAACGTCTGCTTTATATTTTGTGGGGGGGAAAAAATTCTTCAAAGCCCATTTTGGATAACTCCCATGTACAGTTAGCCCTATTTGCGTGATACTTTTTTTTTTTGGTATTTTCTGAAGTTGGAGGGTGTAAGCTATACATGAGAGTAAGAGAAGAAACTAGTTTACATTTTGGTTTAATTTTTCACGCATTCATTGTAACTAATGCTTGTGCATATTTCATATTAATTAACCATATTGGCATATTAGTCATGTTCTGTAGCCACTTGATGGGGAAAAGTGTATGATTGCAATACCTGGGCTGGGGAATGAGGAAAAAGCTGCAGGATGGGGCCCTGCAAGAGTGGGAAGGAGAGTTTGGGAAGGACAGGACGTGAGGTGTTAGCCTGATCTCTGGCTCTGGTGTGCCAGCCATCTAAACTTCCTGAAATTATCTCGAGCATTGAGATCCATAAAATGAGTGTGGTTTTTTTTTTTTTTTTTTTTTTAATGAAAGTGACAGTGCTCTTCTGTTTTCCTATTGAAATGTTCCCTGGCCTAGTTCAACAGAAACATTTTTACATTACAACTGTGAAATCTTAGCATAAAGCTTCCCTTTGTGCCCTTCATTATTTTCTCACAAATATAGTCCATTGTCACATAGCTGAAGTTAATTTGATCAACATTGGGACATTTAACTTTTATGTCCGGTCAAAGGAGCTGTTTCATGCTGATTTTGAGTATTGAAAAGAAATGATTGCCAGAAAAATAATGTTACTATTAACAATTCAGAGCAATTAGTTTCCCAGGGAGAGGCGATGTGATGCACCGGCTCCACACAACTATTCTTTGTCATTTTATGGATGCTCATCAGTCAACTGTCACCTCTTCTCAAAGACCCCTCCAATCTAAATGTTTCTCTTTGGGCTTTTCCCAGAACTAGCAGCTGAATGAGCAAAAGAAAAGCCACTTAGTTTCTAGGCAAAGGAAAACTTTGCTCTAAAGATCTGGGTCATTTGGGAAGATCCTCAAAGCAGCTCGCTTTAGGAGGGCTTGGGATTTTTTTGTTTTGGTTTGGTTTTGTTTTTACTTTATTTGTTTTTTGCCACAGTGATTTTAACATGAGCCTTCAAATGCATAGTGAAATTTCTGTGTATTCAGATAGAAAGCACTCTCAGGGCAAATAAACCTTCCAGCCAAATGTTTTCTAACAAAGGTTTAAACCCCTGGATCACATTCAAATCGACAGCTTTTCATTAAACACCCGAAGCTCATCTCATTAATATTCAGTCATTCTCCCCCTTAAAGGAAGGTTAAGTGCTCTCAAAATTAGCGTGTTTGGATAATATGCTCTTTAAAGAGTAAATCCAGCAAAATTGTCTTGTTACTTTCAGCCTGTCAAATACAGCCAAAGTCACTTTTCCTTGCTCCTTGCTTTTCTGCTGGCTTGAGCTTTGGCGTCTTTGATGCAGTTGTCAAAAATTCAACTCGTGTGTCCTTCCTCTCTGCACAGTCCTATTGTGAGTTTTACTTAGATTGTATTTTTAGCAGGAAAATATTTTTGTACTGGTATGCATTGTGATGGAAAGCATGCACTAGTGTAATTTGAAGGACACAACAATTGCAGCTCCATATTAAGCGAATGACAATTTTTGGTCATCCTAATCAGTAATTTTGCCCTTATTCTGTTGTTTTCAGCATTTGGAGCTCCTTTTTTTCCCCATTTTTCTTTTTGCGTTATAAACTGAACAGGTTATAATGAATTTTCAGTATTCATTGTTCAGATGGTAAATACCTGGTGTTTCTCTTGTGATAAATCTGTGTGAACAATACCAGGTTTGGAAGTGGAAATCCGAAATCCAGAACTTTAGGTACTTGAAGGTATCTGAAGATACACAGAGAAAGGTGCCATTTGAAGTAAAAGTGGAGTAGATGCACCAAGCCAGTTTTTGCTGTACCTGGCCAGTGTGAACAGAATTGTGGCTCTTTCAGAAGAAATGCTGCAGTTAAAGCTCTGAGGATTCCTGGAGAGGTTTTGATCAGTTGTTAGCCCGCGCAGTCCCTGTCCGGCAGTGTGGCTGTGGATCATGGCACTCGGAGCCTCCACCTCATCTTCCCTAAGGGCTTTACTCCTTTTTACCTGTTTTCCATTAGCCGGATCCCCTGGAGCTGCACTGTTGGCTGCTGAGTCTTTCTAGTAGAATGTAAGTGCTGTAAGCACAGGCAAGGTTGGGTTTGCTGCAACAGTCTCTCTCCCAGGAGAGCGTGTGTAATTAAACATCAGATGCAAGAAAAGAGAATGCCTCTTAAAAAAGAAATTTCTGCAAGGAACCTGTTGCCTGCTTGATTTTGCTCAGAAAGTGGCTTTCTATGAGAATGTGACACACTCTGCACATTCTCATTGAGTTATATTTCTCTCTTTACTGTAATTTGTTCCTTAGAGAGCCCAGAGCTGGAAGAAGATAAGTCATTAGTGTCCAGCTAAAGGTGACACTGACATCAGCATCCATTGTGGTCTGCGCCTTTTCAAATCTCCTATCCTATGGCCATATCTTCTAGAATAGCTGTGATTCAATTAAGGAGAATCTATATGGGCTGTTGATCCAATTCTTATTCATTTGCAGAGAAATGAAAATAAATTGCTATTGTGATTTTATTTACAATGCTGGCTGTGAGCTGATAAAATGGAGAATGGTTGAAAGAGCCTCATTCTGCTCCCATTGGAGCCTGTGGGCACCAGTCCAAGTAACCACCTTGGAGATTTTGACTCCCATGAGGTGGGAGCACTGTGGGAGGAGGTTGTGAGCTCTGCATCCTGTGTTCCATGTCCTGGAAAGATTTGGATCATCCCTAACAGGAGAATGCCAGGATGGGAGGGACAGCGTTTCCAGCCACTGGTCTGCCTGTGCAGGAGCTGGAGAGGGTGTAGCTGGCTGGGCAGACCCTGCTCAGGGCTGGGTAGGCCAGCTGATGTGGCTGCCTTAACTGTTGCAGAGCTTCTTTATCTTCATTTCATCAGTGCTGGGTTTATGGTGCAACCAAGATGAGTCAGTTTCTCACCCCGACAAGGAAATGGGTCCTGCTGCTGTTATATCCACTAGAATTTTCATTGTTCAAACCTAATGTTGACAGTCTTAACTTTCTTGATCACCCTGCTCTTTGGAAAGAGGGTTGTTCCCTTTTCTTTAGCACTTCAAACGTTTCTGTCCTCGCCCCTTTTTTGTTCCCTCTCTTAGCTCCTGGTGCTCCACTGCAGTGTGATTTTCAAAGGGATAATGTAAAATTGGTTGCTCATGAGCTGTTCTCAGCATCGAGCATTGTTTAGTCCTTTGTTAGTGAATTCTCTCTGGGTCTGAGCCATTTGCATTGCCCTTTTCTAGAAACATTTGGGTTTATTTTAAATTCACAGTTGCCCTGAGCCCAGCTGTTACCCAGTCCGAGTTGGAGCCTGCAGGTGCCCATCCCTGGCAGCTTGCTGTGGATGACATGGCCCCTGCTGCCATGCAGCCATCAGAGGAGATGGAGCTGGAACAGATGTTTGTTGTAGGTCTGACAAGACCCAAATCTGGCAAAATTCCGTAACCATCGCACTGCCATTCCTATCAATGAGATGTTTAGGACAGAGAGTGTCTTTAGTCTGAGTTGCTCTAAACATGTCACCAAAAATACTTTAGTCAGCTTAACAATGGATCAGTATCCTGTTGCCACTTATCCTGTTATTTCTGTCTCACTGTTTGTGCTTTTGACACTAAGTGACCGCAGGATTTTGGCTTTGCTCCCCACATTTGAGCCCTGCGGAACAAAAAGCAAGAATTGGGATGTCTTGGGCTTCATGCCCAAAGACTGGGCAGTTACCTGCTGTCTGCTGAGCACCAAGTGCCACCAGCACTGAAGAGCTCAGAAACTATGTGGAAGAATGTTAATATTCCATGATAAAACAAAGATCCAAAGATCCCATTTCTCTGGTTTCTTCTTGTAGTTTTCTCTCGTATCAGCTGAAGAGCATGAAAATTTCTTTGTATGGTAACGCCAGTGTTGTAGTGCTGTGCTGTCCTGTAGCAGAATTGACAAGTCCTTACATCATTATCCAGGGCTGCTATTTCATTAGGCGAATGTCAGTGTCAGGTAAGATCATGGGTTTGTCAATATAATGAAAATACCAGTCAAGTGAGGAAAAAGTCACAATTTTCCAGCTCTAAAAATTGATTTTTATTGCTCTTCTTGTAATCCTTTCTTTGGATTAAGTATTTATTATTGATGTGGTCTTTCTTTTAATCTTAATAGCTGCTGACATTGTAATTAATTAAAAAATACAACATTTTTGCCCAAATGGCACTATATTGAAATTAAAAGTGAACATCACATATTAGTTAAACAGCCCTGGCAAATGTCTTGAGTGCTAAGATGATTGCCTAAGCTTCTTGACAATTCCCTTCATCTTGCTGTATGGTGCTTGACCTTTTGAGATATTTTGGTGTTATTAATAGGTTTTAGCCATTATATCAGAAAGAACAAGGCACAAAAATATTATAGACTTTATCTTTTTAATGACAGCACTACACCACCTTGGGCATGCCAATGAAGGCACTTCCCTTGTGGCTTTTGAGGCACACTTAAACTGTCAGTCAGCAGGTAACTTGTACTCAGAATTGATGGGGATTTTTCTGGAATTTGTCTCCAAATGTGTATTTGAAATTGCAAAAGTGTGCAAGCTGAGCACTGTCAGAGCTGCAGAAGAGAAGGGTGGTGGTACACAGGAGAAGACAGGCTTCTCTTTCAAAACTGTCTCTGAAACCTCTGCTGGAGGGGATTGGTTCTCAAGGTGCAGATGTTTGAGCTGATCTCTGGAGAAAACTTTTAAAAAGAGAAAGCAATGCAGTTAGGAGCAGCAGAAATCGGAATGGTCTGGGTTGGTGTAAGCCAAAACCTATTTCCATCCTCTGGATCCTCAGTTCCTTGACGTGGCTGTGGCAGGAGACAGCGCTGTCGTTCCTTAGCTTTCCAGCAGAAGTCACTGCGGGAGCTTTACAGCCCCTGGCGCTGTAGATCCGTGCAGAAGAAGGTGTGTATGACCTTGTTATCCACAGGTCACCTGCCTGCTTCTGCCAACAGGATGGCCGTGCTTCTCTAGGCATTCCCTGTTGGGTGAGATCCTGCCTGGCCAGGGAGGTGAGCTGGTGGTGCCTTTGTCACAGTCACTCCTGCCTGGGCAGGGTCGGGGGTCCGGCTGTCTGCGCTGTGCGCAGCGAGTGCCCCACGGGTGCCCTGAACATTCACCCGGTGGGACAGAGGATTTTCAGAGCCCCTGTGGGGACACAGCCAGCACTGCTTCTGCTGCACCGACTCCACTCAGAACCTGTGGCTCCAAGCTCTGCGCAGGTCAGCAGCAAACAGTGAGCAGTTTGTCCTGAGAAATGATGGTCGCACCAGGAATGAGCTGATCCTCTTGTCTCGGTGTGTTGGTTGTGATCTTCATATCCCTTCACTTAGGAGAGGACATTTTATGTAGGCAGTCATATGTTAAGGTCCCTTCCAACTCCAGCCATTCTTTGGTTCTCTGTCCTTTGTAAAAGCTTTTGTGTCTGTAGCTCCCATGTGCAGATAATGCACAGAAATACATAGGCTGTGGAGAGATAGTATCTTACCCCAGAAGATGTATGAGAAGGATGGAATGGCTCATATTAGCTGGTATTTATCTTAAATACATTTAGTTATTAGAAAAATTTGCTCACTGAATAAAATATGGCTTGACCTTTGGATTGTTTCTTCCCAAGAAATGTGACAGTGTCCCTCCTTCTCCCCCATTCAGCCTGCTTGGCAGAGCTGCACGGTTTTTGTTTTGTTTTGTTATGTTATTGTTGTGTTTAAAAAAAAACCCAAAACCCTCAAGCCCCTCTTTTCAGCAGTGTCAAGTTAGGATGAATTGGCCAGGGAGGCATGTTTATAGACTGTGTGAAGAACTTTGTCTTTGTGTGGGAATGCTGGTGACACTGGTATGGCTTGCCTGAATGAACTGCGATGACGCGGCTAATAAGGTGTCCTGCTGAGCGTCGCTGCAGCCTTTCTCAGACCTCCCACCTAATGCCATTCAGCTCCAGCTCAGTGTAGCTAATTTTTCCCATTCCCTCAATTCTTTAGGCCTCCTTACAAACAGAAAAGTCAACTTTCACACCGAGGAGAAGATAAGTGCTTTAGGAAATAATCGTGTAAACAGAATGTTACCTTCTGACCTGATGCTGATACCTTGGTCTGGGACAAAACCCAGCTGGCTATTGCATTCGACATGGCTATTAAAGGAATAATGCTGCTGATCCTCCTTACAAAGTGCCCTGAGAAATGGTTTAGCCAAATCACAGTGCCTCTTGTCACACTGAATCATGTTCAGCTGCTCTCTTCCATGACCAAATTGCTGATATTTAACCGCTTCCTTGTCTTCTCCATTCTGTGAAGGGGGGACAGTATAGGAGAGGGAAAAGTATGAAAGCAAGGGGAAGCTGATTCTATAATTATCTGGCTGAATTTCAGTGCTTTGAAGTATGTATGCAGTGCCCCATACAGCATTTATAAAAAAGGTGCATTTCATCAAATAAATTTATTTTTAGCTACTACAAGGAATACTTTAAAATATATTGCAAAAGGATTTCAGGGATTCTAATAACACAGAACTGTTCACTTTAGGACTGCACTGAACCCTGTTATGTGTAGCAACTGAAATTAGTAAATAGGCCCAGATTTCCAGCAATATTGAGAAGAGGAACCTCTCTGTCTTCCTTGTTTTAGTCTGGGTAGGGATCTGACATTTCCTGAGTGGCTTTGAGAAAAAGCCTTCACAGTCAGCATAGCTGGCACTGCCACCCAGGCTGAGAGGTCTGTCCTTGTGGCAGAGGAATTTGGGGCACCCAGGCTCCTGCCATGGCTTTTGAGCCACCTCTCCCTCGAGCCTGCTCCCATCCCAGCCAGGCTGGTCAGCCCAGGCTGAAGCTGTTCAGCAGCACAGCTTGGGGAGGTCAGAGGTTCCTATAATTCACCTGATGCCCCCAGAATAGCAGATGGTTTTGTCACAGGACAGCGTGTCAGGGTCTGCCAGGCCAAAGGCTCTGCTGAGGGAAAGAGGCTTGCTCAGAGCCTGACTGACACAGCAGAGCATGGATGTCTCCAGTGCAACACAAGAGCTTCTTTCTGGGCCTGTAAAGATCTTCTGATACCCACAGTGAGCCAAATTGCAGTTATTAGACCAAAATAAGAATTATACGTATTTATTTTGCAGCAAAGAAATTGTAATTTAGTGTTAGTTTGCAGTGACAGCCAAGTTTACTCCTTAAAAAAAATAGAAATCATGGATTTAACTCATCAAAATTTTCATTTCAGCATGGGGATAACTTGGACTGTGAACTCCACTTGAAAGTAACAATTGCTTGAATGTTTCCTTCTCTTACTCTACTGTCATGGCTGAAACATTCTTCAGCTCTTTCATTCAACTTGTCTGCCACTTCTCAAAATACAACAAGATGTGAATTCAAGCAGGCAATAACCCATTCAGTGCAGAAGACTTCCAGTGTAGTGCCATCAATTAAAAATGTATAATGTGTTTGAAACTGGCAGAATAATTCAAGTAATGTGTTCCAGGTGTGAAGAGTCTGTTATCGAGGACTCTTTGTGCAGTGACAAGTTCTGTGGTTTTGGAACTGGTGAGGACAAATCATCTGTAGTGTTTATAGTTGTGTGCTCTGAAGTTCACAAGGGACAGCAGAAAGCCCAGATGGCAGCATGCTTTCTTCCCAGTGCAGCTGGTTTTCCAGTTCGTTATACTGATCGATTTGTTACATTGATTTCCAAAACATGCAGAAGTAAAGATTTTTCTTTGGTATGTTTTAAAATGTTAAAAAATGCTTTTCCTATAAGCGACTCCTTCTGGAGCAAGAGCAGAGGATGAGGAGTGTGAATGTGTTCTCCCACCCTTTCCGAAATGAAGACTTCTCTTTCTGGAAAGGAAGGGCTGGCTGTCATCTGTTGGAAAAGTTTTCTGCTTCATTTGCACTTGAGTTTTGGGTCCAGTCTGAGCCCCTGTCCCCTCCTGATGGCCCTGCACAGGTCACAAGCAGCAGCATGGCCAGCAAAGGCATTGCTGACTCGTGTGTGCTGGCGTGTGGAGCTGTGCAAGGGAAGTACCTGTGCCTTCTGTGCACTCACGAGTCACCTGTTCTGTCATAAGCTATCTAAAGTTGTACAGGAACAGAGCCTTCAGGTGGGCTGAAACCCTTTGGCATGAGCTGGTAAAAGTTGTTAAAGGAAATGGCACTGGGTCCTCCCACTAAAACCATGGGCTGGCTGCTTTCGTTTTATATGGTTCAGACTTATTACTTCATTGAGTGATTCATGGTGGCAGTTTTAAGGGACTATTTGATTCCTAGTTAAAGGAGGGATATTTTTTTAGAAACAAAAAGCCAAGGAGAAAAACAGATTTAGAAGCCTTCCTAGTTTTTCTGCAAGCGCTCATTCTTTTTTTAAAAAATTTGTCTTCAGAATTCTCGGTTGCCTGTACACATGTTGATCTGTACATTTTTGTGGCTCAGAACATGGAAACACAAGGAAGAGAGGACTTCTGTTTAGCTCTCACCCCAGTCCTAACACCTTCCCTGTGTCCCTGGCCAGACTGGCTGTGCTTGCAGTGCCCCATTTCTGTCCCAGTGCCCTCGGTGACAGGCAGCTTTTCTGCACGTTCCCAGGGGAGGGGACATTGCTGTACTCTTCTTCGTTGCCATCTCCTTTGCAGACTTGGGCTCTGACTCTGAAAGTACTGCTTCTTGTGCCATTGGTTCAGGGCAGTTTTAGGTACCAGGAGGCATTTCAGCACAAAGCTATCATAGTTCCAAACTGCTGAAAGAGATCTAAAATTCGGGAACTCTTGAACTAATAGTAAATTCCATTTATTAATAGTAAGTAGTGGCAAGGACATTAGGCTACATACATGTATTAAGTTGAGTCACTTAAAGGAATTTTCATTGTAAGGTACCCCTCATCATTTAGTAAGTACATAAATCCTTTGCTGTGCCACTGTTGCAAATTTTCTTATACACCTGAATTAGTTTCACCACCTGTGAAAAGAGATGTGTCAGAAGGCACTTGGAGCATCATTCTGGAGAAGTAACATTTGGACTCTTACTTTAATCTATCATGAGGCACTCTTTCTAAAATGTCCAACAAGACAAGCTACGAGGGGAGAAACTGGATGAAATTATCAGTTGTAGAGCTGGCATTGATTTGTATGCAAATCACATTTAAATCAGGCAATGCTCAGGACTGTGAAATGGCTGACTTTTCATTAATTGATCAGAAGCAGACTAATCAGCTGGTTCAGTCATCAGTTTGGAGACGTTTTCACAGACTATTTTTTGAATAGTCTGTTTATTTGGAAAATCTGTCTTTGCATAATTCAATGACAGGCATGGTTCTCATAATCCAAATTTGTTTCTAGAGGCCTTCGGTGGACCTTGATGTCATTCCTGCAATGTCTGTCATTCCTCTGTCAGCAATAAATGGCAATGAGCAGAGCCAAAGCTGATCCTTGAATCAGGACAGTTGGCAAAGCAAAGACTTGTTCTGATGTGTGAGTTGTGTGTTTTGCAATGATAGTGTTAGCAAACTGTGGCAATGTAAATGGTTTAACTTTTAGCAAACTGTGGCAATGTAAATGGTTTAAGTTCTCATTTTCCTTCAATTTTCCGTGAGGGCACTAATCAAACTAATGTTTTGTGCAGGTCAGGAGTGACAGGTTTTTCTCAGGGCTCGCTGGGAGCTGACAGTGGGCAGTATTTATTAACAGTGCCTGCAATAATCTGTCAGCTAAATGGAGGATTGGAGATTTTCATAGCGGAAACAGATAAGTCTTTGCAAGAGATTTTCTTCAAATGATCAGTGTCTTAGGCCCAATGCACATAATTTTTTCCATAGAATAATATTCCTTATGTAATAGATTACTGTTGATGAAAACTGTGAGATGTTTTCAGAGGAGAAGCAGTCTCTCATTACAGATCCAATGTTACATCTTTCCTTACAGCTTTGAGAATAAGTGGGTGTGATGCATTAGAACACTGAAGCCATGTGAAACAATTTCCTGCTGGTGGGCAGCAGGGCCTCCTGACCAGCGTCGCTGGATTGTGCTTTACCTGTCCATGTGTGCCCTGCCCACCTGGGGCTTCTGACAGTAATGCTCACGTGTTGATGTGTTCCAGAATGTTCACAGGGTATTGCCTGCATTCATTCCTCAGTTCTCTCACCTTGCACACCCAGGGCGGTTCTGTGCATTTTGTCTCTATAAATTCTTTGTGCCTGTGGCAGTTGAGTTTTGAGTGTTTCCTACCTTCTTCAGCCACTGATAGGAGATGAATTCTATTGATTCCTGGTTTGAAATTAAGCATGACTTGGTGGATTTCTAAATGCCAAGATCTCTAGAAGCTGTAAAATTGTGTATTGTTGAGAGTACCTTGCAACTGTTGCTAATAATAGATTAGCTAATAATATGACAGTTTTTAATAATACAAGATTTGAAAGATGGGTAGTAATGCTGGATCTCCCTGGGTAGGACTGAGCAAAGGCTTGGGGAAAAGTCAGTCTTCACAGCTGGAGCAATTACTTGTTAGGTGTTAGCTACAGCCTCAGCAAAAATCTGCTGTGAGCAACACAGAGAGCTGTGGCTGCTCTGGGGACCTCAGGGAGGCTCAGTCTGTCCGATGGGATGACTGATGTCTAGCCCAACCCTGTCACTTCTTGTGTGGTTCACAAAGTACCCCAAAACACAGGTGACACTGCTTATGTATCAGTAAACTCAAAATAAACTCAAATGTACTCTGAACTCCCTGCTAATTCAGCATTCCTAATTCTTACCTGCCCAGCCCAAAGCTATATCCTTAAACTTTCCAAGGTGGGAAGGACCTCCACGGTACCGTCAAGATTTCCATGGTCTCCAAATACCACTTCTGCAAGATTTGTATGAACTGCTGCAAATATGCTTTCCCCAGCTTGCTCTGTCAGCCAGGCACGGAAAATCAGATGCACTGTGTTACAGGGGCTGGAGATAAAATTGCCTAAACAAACAAAATCAACTGAAAAGATATGGTTAATATATTGGTCCAGTATAAACTGGTAGTTTTGATGGTTCCAATAATTATTTCTGAGACTGTGCTAAAAGATAACGTGTGTCTTTACATATTCTTGCATGTTTGTAAAGCCAAATGACAGGTTTGTTCTGTTTTCATTTTTTTCCAGAATTATTGATCAGCGATTTGAGAAAGTTTCATATTTTGTGTTTGGAGATTTCAACTTCAGACTGGATGCCAAAGCAGTAGTAGAGGTAGGACTTCTCTTTTTCTTCTGTTGTAGAACCTACCAGGTTTGATTTATCTTTTTTTTTTTCCCTGTAGAAAGCCTAAAAGTGGCTTGACAAAGTAATGTTAATATTGATATCAGACTTGGCCAAGACTACTTCTAGCAGGAACATCCAACAAGTAACTCACATTGTGTGGTTGTGACTTTTGCCATCTCCTTATAGCTCACAGTGAATCAGAGTAATTTCCTGCAAACAGGGGAAGTGCTGCATTACCTTCCTACTCTGAGGAAAAACAGGAGGCATTTCCTGAATGCCCGTGATAGAACTCAAAAGTGCAGGCAGTCACCAGTACTGACCTTTGTGCCTGTAGCATCTTGGTGTGGAAGGGTGACTAGGAGATTTGCATAAAGACAAAATAATGTACTAAACCTTTTTCATTATGAGCTGAGATAACCTTGACCTGAATGCTGAAGTTCCAGGTAAGGTGGTGTCAGAAATAATGTCCAGATTGAAAACCAGTTTAATGTTATGGATTTCACACTTTAATTCTCTGAGGTGCTGCAAGGTCTTTTCGGTGTCCTTGAGGGTAGGCATGTATCTTTTGAGCTAGAAGTTTTTATTTTGTAAATCTAACTGTGGGAAATGTCCTGTGTACCAAAGGCTGGCATCCCCCCTTCAGGTGCAGTGCTGTTCTCCTTCCTTATGTGATCAGTAGTCCATCCATTGAAAAACTGGATTTTGATGTTACATTTCATATGGAACAAATACTTCTTCTTGGAATCCTTTCTGTAATGCAGTCAGTTAGCCAAGAAGCTTAAAGCATAGTTGAAATGAAAGTCAAGTCACTAATTCAGAATATGCAGCTTCATACTGCATATGTTAAGGGTTAAAACCTGCTCTGCTGCCCTGTGGCTGCCGTAGTTACCATCAGTGTTCAGAGATCACTTGCTGGTGATCACTCCAAAGAACTGTTATGCTTTTTCTCTTCACTGTGATGGTATTATTGAGGAGGTGGCTGTCTGAGAACCCGTCAGTCACACTGCAGGAGTTACCTCCTGCACTCAGTACTGATGGAGGGTGCTCCAAGTTTTTCCTGGCTCACATACTGCTAGCAGTCTGCAGGACTGAAAGTGCAGAGGATGTTTGCTTTGGTACCAATAGGTTGAGATTTCTACGTTTATATCTGTCAGTTTCAAAACCATTCCCATCAAACAAAACAGTGTCACTAACCTCAAATGATGGAAACTGGGTGAGCTGCAGGGCAAGTAGGGTGGGCCCATCAGTTTCTGAGCCTGACACAGCAAGGGAGTCTTGGGAGTGTTTTACCCTTACTGGTTTATGTTGCTGCATGTGAGCACAAAAGGTGTAATTGGAAGATTAATCAAATTTTCTCATTCTTCCTACCTACAATGCAAGCCTGTGTGAGTGTACAAAGCACTAGAATAATACAGATTTTCTACTGGGGTTTTTTTTTTGGGGGGGTTGTTTGTTTTTTTTTTTTGTTTTGTTTTTTTGTTTGTTTGTTTTTTGGGTTTTTTTTTGAGAAGTAGCATACCCCAGTAATGAGAACTTCACCCAGCCATTCTGCAATGTTAATTAAGCATAATTGAAGTTGATCCAGAAACTTGCAGTTTATACATGAATAGCTAAAGTCACAGTAAGTTTGTTCTGTAGTATTTTGTACTTGGTGTAGTTGACAGATCTGTCAGCAGAGCCCTGTAAGAAGCTGTTGTCTGATGTGTCTGGGACTGCCTCCAGGCACTGGGACAGTGCTGGGGGAGTTAATGGTCAGCCTGCAGCACTGGCAGTAAGGGCTGGCTCCTAGGGGACAGATCTGTTCCCAAATATAATCTGGAAGGACACAGGGCACTCTAGAGGGAATTGTACTAGACAGGACTTCATGGTCTGATTGTGTTTAAGATCAGGCCCAAGTCACCCCACGAAGTAGCTTGTGAAGGGTGTGACTCAACATGCTGTGCCCATGGCTGTGCCCAGAGCTGGCAGTGGCAGGACAGGAGCAAGAGCAGGCAGAGGTGCTTCTGTCCCAAACGCTCAGTGCCAGCCCCAGGCTGAGCCTGTGCTCAGCTGGGAACCTCCCACTCCAAAGGCTGTCCCAGTCCCTTCTGCTACTTCAACATATACCCGTGCAAATGGATATTAACCACTCTTTGGACTATTCAGCAGTAGAGTTAATACTGGGAATTGTAAGGGTTAATCCATTGACCTGTCATCTTTGTGTACGTTACTAAATTTATCTCTGCTTTTCTTGCTGACCTTTTGAATTCCCTCTTGAGATCACAGATGCTGAACACTTGAACACTGGGATGCTACAAGCAATACTTGTGTAAATGCAGACTGTGCTTACATCAAACATAAAGAATAAAGTGTGTTTGTAAATAACTTCCCAATTAAGCTATTTAAAGGGAGAATCTGAGAGCTGTTCAGAATGTAGAGTCCAGACCCTGATGTGCAGTGTCCTTTGTCAGATGCAAAAAATGTCGTGCATATTCATTCATAATTAATATACTATAAACCATTAATGTGTAATTTATTGAATACTTATGGGAGCCTTAATTTAAAGTCACGTTGATTTCCTTGCTAGGAAAATCTGCTTTCCTGTTGCTGGTGTCACCCAGGGGAGGTTGTTACTGGCACATGGGCAGTGCCAGGGGCTGTTGCTGAGGCAGCACCAGTGAATTTTCCAGGTGTGTTTGCTGGCCAGTTCCTGAGCTGCATGGGCAGCATCACTGGGGCCAGGTCCCAGCACATCCTGCTGGGAATGTGCAGCCAAAGATGGGGCAGTCTCTCACCTTGGGGAAGGTGAATGCCAGTGCTTCACTCTAGAACATCCAGAAAATCTTCCATTAGAGTCCAGCCTTTTGGAGGACACCACCCTGCTCCAGCCAGCAGAAATAACCCTTGTGGTTACAAAATGTCTTCAGTAAGGCAGTAACTGCATACATTTCCTCGGTTTTGGTCACTCTAAGATGTGCTGTAAGACCTGAATCTTCTGTATGACAGCCAGGTAAACTCACTTAATCCTATATTGGCAAAAGTGGCTGTTTGAATTCAAAGTTTTGCCTACTGATTTTTTTTTTCATGCTAGACTTTTTTGGGTGTTACAGCATTCTGGTTATTTGCCTGCAGCTTTCAGATAAGTTGATCCAGAAACTTGCAGTTTATACATGAATAGCTAAAGTCACAGTAAGTTTGTTCTGTAGTATTTTGTACTTGGTGTAGTTGACAGATCTGTCAGCAGAGCCCTGTAAGAAGCTGTTGTCTGATGTGTCTGGGACTGCCTCCAGGCACTGGGACAGTGCTGGGGGAGTTAATGGTCAGCCTGCAGCACTGGCAGTAAGGGCTGGCTCCTAGGGGACAGATCTGTTCCCAAATATAATCTGGAAGGACACAGGGCACTCTAGAGGGAATTGTACTAGACAGGACTTCATGGTCTGATTGTGTTTAAGATCAGGCCCAAGTCACCCCACGAAGTAGCTTGTGAAGGGTGTGACTCAACATGCTGTGCCCATGGCTGTGCCCAGAGCTGGCAGTGGCAGGACAGGAGCAAGAGCAGGCAGAGGTGCTTCTGTCCCAAACACTCAGTGCTGGGAACCTCCCACTCCAAAGGCTGTCCCAGTCCCTTCTGCTACTTCAACATATACCCGTGCAAATGGATATTAACCACTCTTTGGACTATTCAGCAGTAGAGTTAATACTGGGAATTGTAAGGGTTAATCCATTGACCTGTCATCTTTGTGTACGTTACTAAATTTATCTCTGCTTTTCTTGCTGACCTTTTGAGTTCCCTCTTGAGACCACAGCTGCTGAACACTTGAACACTGGGATGCTACAGGCAATACTTGTGTAAATGCAGACTGTGCTTACATCAAACATAAAGAATAAAGTGTGTTTGTAAATAACTTCCCAATTAAGCTATTTAAAGGGAGAATCTGAGAGCTGTTCAGAATGTAGAGTCCAGACCCTGATGTGCAGTGTCCTAAATCAGATGCAAAAAATGTTGTGCATGTTCATTCATAATTAATATACTATAAACCATTAATGTGTAATTTATTGAATACTTATGGGAGCCTTAATTTAAAGTCACATTGATTTCCTTGCTAGGAAAATCTGCTTTCCTGTTGCTGGTGTCACCCAGGGGAGGTTGTTACTGGCACATGGGCAGTGCCAGGGGCTGTTGCTGAGGCAGCACCAGTGAATTTTCCAGGTGTGTTTGCTGGCCAGTTCCTGAGCTGCCTGGGCAGCATCACTGGGGCCAGGTCCCAGCACATCCTGCTGGGAATGTGCAGCCAAAGACGGGGCAGTCTCTCACCTTGGGAAGGTGAATGCCAGTGCTTCACTCTAGAACATCCAGAAAATCTTCCATTAGAGTCCAGCCTTTTGGAGGACACCACCCTGCTCCAGCCAGCAGAAATAACCCTTGTGGTTACAAAATGTCTTCAGTAAGGCAGTAACTGCATACATTTCCTCGGTTTTGGTCACTCTAAGATGTGCTGTAAGACCTGAATCTTCTGTATGACAGCCAGGTAAACTCACTTAATCCTATATTGGCAAAAGTGGCTGTTTGAATTCAAAGTTTTGCCTACTGATTTTTTTTTTCATGCTAGACTTTTTTGGGTGTTACAGCATTCTGGTTATTTGCCTGCAGCTTTCAGATACCTTCCAGCACCTCTATTCCCAGCACATATGGAAATGTTTGCAACGTATTAAAAATGATGCAAACCTTTATATTGGTTCAACTATGAATTCTAGTCTATATCTATAGCTTCTCTGCAGTGTCTCTACTACCAGTATTGTCACAGCATTTCACGGAAATGTGAATGGTGGCTGTTCAAATTCAAAGTTTTGCCTACTGTTTTTTTTTTTTTTTTTAAATGCTAGACTTTTTTTGGGTGTTACAGCATTCTGATTATTTGCCTACTGCTTTCAGATACCTTCCAGCACCTCTATTCCCAGCACATATGGAAATGTTTGCAACGTATTAAAAATGATGCAAACCTTTATATTGGTTCAACTATGAATTCTAGTCTATATCTATAGCTTCTCTGCAGTGTCTCTACTACCAGTATTGTCACAGCATTTCACGGAAATGTGAATATGTGATGTTTCTTCGTGTAGGAGACAGCTTTCCTATAATTTTTTCAAAAGTTCTGATCTACCCTTTCAGAGCTAACAGAGGTCACTGTAATCTTTGCACTTACCAGAAGTACACTGCAGATTTATCATTGCATGTGTGACAAAGGTACTTTCTCTCTTTCTGGAAAACTGTCTTCTAAAATTCAGTAGAAAGGAGATTTGATGAGGTGACTTCAAAGAAATCTGCAGTGGCAGTGAGACGTACTGTGGGCTGAACTTGAAGAATATTCCAGAAATTTAATAATTATTATGAGTTAGTGTTTTGGTTCTTTAAAAGGTAATACATTACATGTTTGAAAGTTCTGAAATAAGACAACTTGGCTGTCACCTGAATGAAAGCAGAATACTAAAATCTCTGAACATGTTAAGAGGAGGTTGTAGAGGGATGAATGAGGGGGTTTATTACCAAGAACTGAGGAGGTCAGGTTATTTTTGTTTGAGGTGAGAAAACAGAGAAATTAAGTGCCTGTGAGTGACCACATGGAAGGAGTAGGTTAATTTTCTCTGCTGTGGTGGCTGCTGCAGAGCTTACGGGGTTTCATGCTGTGATGGATCCAAGGCCATTCTGATCTCCACTTTTACCTTTTTGTAATGTAAACAGCTTACTAGCATCTGCTATTTTCTGTAAGCCCCACGAACACTTGCTGGCGTAGGTGTGGGAGCTGAACTGGCCCTGTGTCTCCCTGTGTGGCTCCTGGATCCTGGAGCTGTGGGAGGGCTGTGACCGCTCCCGTTCTGTGTGCGAGGGCACCCTTTCCTCTTCTTTCTTAGAGAAGGTGCTGAATAAAGAGAGATTTCCCATTCCAGCTGGCCCAGGCACTGTGCTGGAACTTGGAGGTGCTTCCTCCTGTACCCTGCCCCAGCCCAAAGCATCTCAGCTCCCAGCTGTGGCCGTGCTTGTCCAGAGGAGTTTCTCCTTCTGTCTCAGTGAGCCAGACACTCTTGCTCTGTTTTAGTCACCATTCAAGTGTTCTAGGTGTGTCTATACCAAGGAAGAGTATTTTTTTAGTCAGCTGGCCATAGTAACGATCTGTATTAATCTCTGAGAATTACTTTATTTTAATATTTAAAGAAGTTATTCATTGAATCTCCATACTGTAAGTCTTCCTCGTGCAATACGTCCATTTTAAGAAAGTATAAACAGGCTTAGGAAGCTGGGCTTATTTTGACTGTTTGGGAGTAAAACCCTCTTTCTGAGACTGCTGATTCAGGAGTCTCTTAGAAAAGTACCTTGTACTTCCAAGAAAAAAAAATTAAAAACTGTGTGTTCTTCAGTCCCAAGAATGGCAGCTCAGTAACAAGTTCAGTTTGTCAGGCTTTAGGAGAAAGTCACATTAATCACAAAATCCATTTGCTCAAGGTAAACCATGCCTTGTAAACATAGCCTTGCCTTGTATCCAGGAAAAAAAAAACATGAAAAAAAACCCTTTTTTCATTACAAAAGCCTTGTTAGGGTTGCTGGTAGCTTGGTAAGCTGAAGAAGGATTAAGTGTATCGTTTATGAAAATTTATAAAGGTAACAGCAGAAGTGGTTTTTCAGGATTCGAGACATTTTGGCCTACAAAAAGCTTTCAAACTCTACCTGCAGAAAAAAAAAGTGATGTCCTCATCTTAAAACTGGGAATTAACCTTGTCCACCTGCCCTGTGTGCCCCATGGGTTACAGTCAACCAGAACATTTCCTTTCTAAACTTCTGCCAAGCAGCCCTTTGATAAGCCAGGACTGGAATGGCTGATTAAATGTTTTTTAAAAGGTAATAACTGCTCATAAGAATGTACATGTCTGGCTCCATCATTCACTTGCACTGTGCCTCTCTGCCACCTCTGACCATGTGATTTTATATTATCTGATAAAATAGGAACGACTTCATTCTGGCATGACTTTTTAGCTCACACTGTATTGCTGATGCTGCAGGGAGTCACCTAATTTCCATTTGATCACACTGTCTTGGCACACCTTGGTCTTTCATTCTGAGCAAGCCAGTGGGGGCATGGTGTCCCTTTATGCAGTGTGCTCGTGCCAGCAGAACTTGGAGGGGCACTCCTGGCACTGCCACAGTGTGTGCCTGCAAAATGGGGAGCTCTTCCCCTGGACATCACTCGCCCTCTTTGAACAATCATCTCTTGTTCAAAATAAAAGCTGATTAACATCTTTTCACATCTCAGTAATTGATTTAGACCTTACTCAAATCTGAAGACATATTTTAAGTTGAAATTGTTTCATTCCATGTATGGACGCTAACCAGGATCCTTGCAAACTCCAGCCAACAAATGATCCATTAGTAATTGTCATGAAAAAGATTAATAGTTAATTAGACAATTACCACTGATTTGAAAAACTGATTCAAGTGAGGTAGTCAGGTGATGGATGGATGTGGAGACTTAATTATCTCCTCCTTGGTACAGATGTGCTTCCCTGGACAGAAACAGGTCACCTGTCAGGATGAGGCTCTTGCTCTCCTGGTGCATTCAGGAGACACCACCACGCACCTGGCTGTCTTGTCAGGTGCAAATATTTGTGTGTGTGTGTGTATATATGTATTTTTAACCTAAGTAATATTTATAGAAGATGCTTTGAATGCATCAGGAAAAGGGCATGAATGAATTGCACATTCTTGTTGTTACAAGCACAGAAATATATATATTTTTTTAATTCTGACTAATTTTGCTTTGAGACACGAGTAAAGTTCCATGCATTAAAAATACTGACAATGGCATATAAAGCAAGTGTATGTGGTTGTGGGTGTACTCAATTGTGCCTCCCTGTTCCAAACCAACCAGAGTGTTACCTTTCCTGGGCAGTGATGCTGTGCAGGTGCCCACATACCCATTTGGGATATCAGGTGCAACCATTTAATTCATGGCCAAGTGCTGAGCTCCGGGAGGTCCTGCTCCATAGCGGCTGGTGGTTTAAAACTGTAACAGGGTCCCCTTCCTCCTGCACTAAAGTGATACTAAACCATTCTTGTAAGAGAAAAAACACATTGCTTTATTTCTGAGATGGAATAAATCAATAGCTTACAAGTTTCAGATCGTGTTTTCATTCCAGTTAGGAAAGCATGTAAAATCCTGGATTGGTTTCATAATCTCAAACAGTTTGCTGTAAATACCTTCCTCTCATAAAGATTTTAACGTTTCTTACAAGCTCAAATGTTTCTAGGAAATGCTGGAAACAGCATCCTTTGTAAAAAGAAAGTGTAATAAAGATTTGTTAAATTAAAATGCATACAACTTCAGGTCTAATAAGGAGAGCTTTATTAATGTAGGTAAATTGCAGCAACACATCTGAGGCACCTGCTAAATGTTCATTATAAATTACTCTCATAGACATTGTGATGAGTTTTATATTGTAGCCAGACTTATAAAAGCATGCAGATTGCTTCCCCGAGGGACTGGATATATTTACTTAACAGTGTAGTTAATTGCAATTATTTATTTTCCAGTGATTGCAAATGGCCTCTGCGCTAAAGGTACATGTGGCTACCAGGAATTATTCAATTACGTCTCTTCTTAGTAGTCTAAGGCAAACCCGAGCTTGGATTCCCAGAGGCCAGACAGCAGTGTATTAACTCAATCTGCTCCACAGCTTTCTGCTGGGGCCAAGCTCTGTAGCCATGAGTCCTCTCAGCAGAGCAAGCTTGAGAAATGCTCATTACCCTGCAGCTGATTTTTTGACATCTTTCATTCCATACTGATGCTGCCACACGCATTGGCAAGATTCATAGGAGGTTAATTAAATCCATCTTCAAAACAACGAGGGGCCAATGAGGCATATCCCCGTTGCAACAGTAAATTAAATGATGCAATTGTTTCTACTTCCATCATAGATAAGGGGAGAGATGAGTGAATGGATTGTTCTCTGGCTGCCTCCTCTGGGGCCCCGCAGGGTCTCAGAGCATGTGGTCATAAACCTGCTCTTGATTTGTGGCTGCAGGAGGGATGCCCTGCTGTGGGCGGCGTGCTGTGGAGGATGGCACGGTGAAAACGGGGCCCCTTGGCAGCGGCGCCGGGCGCGCCCCGGCCTTAGATGCAAATCAGCGCAAACGCGGTGACAGAGCAGAACGGAAGAGATGATACGTTCATCAAACTTGGCACTGACCGGTCCGTAATTAAAACGTACACAAATTACATACAATTATCTCGTGCTTTCTGATAGGGCTGGGCGTCATGAAGCCAATGAATCCCGCGGTGTGCGCGCCGGCCGCGCTGTGCGGCGGCAGCTGTGCCCTCAGCTGGCAGTGCCGGCGGGGACAGCGGTGCCAGCAGCGCCGGCCCGCACCTGCCACCGCCACCGTCACCGTCACCTGCTGGCGGCGGGGCGGCCGGCACCAGGGGGCCTGGTTGTCCTGGCACGGGGGTCTGCAGGGTGTCTGTTTGTCCTGGCACGGGGGTCTGCAGGGTGTCTGTCTGTCCTGGCACGGGGATCTGCAGGGCACCTGGCAGCTCCCGGGGCTCCGTGCGCTTCGAACGGGCCGGGCCCGGCCCGCAGCGGGCGCGATCGCGGCGCCGGGAGCCGGGAGCCGCTGCAGCCTGCCCGTGACAGCGCCGTGTGTCTGCAGGAGGCAGGCGCTGGCTGCCCGACACGCGGGGGTTGTCTGTCCCGTTGTCACACGCCCGCGGGTTTCCCTGTGCCGTGGGGAGCGCTGGAGTGGGAATACGGGCAGCGCTTCGTCCCCCCTTGCCTCTGGCACGGGCGGCCAGCCCTTCTCAGACAGGGCAGGGGGCTCGCGGTGCAGCGGGGACTGGAAAAACACACGTGTAACCAACCACTAATAATGTCTGACCCTCAAAGGTACTCTTATCTAGGCAGGTGTAGTCTGAATAATTTAGTGGAGCACTGCAATGCATGATGCAAATCTGTAATAAGTACTTTAATAAAGCCACCTGTTAATTGGTTTATTGCTTATTTCTAGAATAGAAACTTATCTGCTCAAATGGGGCAGAATACCATCTGGGTAGATGCTATAAAATCCCCCTTTTTAAGAATTATTTCATTTTGGAAGGAAAATACGTACCTGCAAAAAGTGCATTCTTTTTACATTTCAGTTTCTTCCTGGGTGTTGCTGCAATACAAATTTTTCACATCTATGTATGAATCGTGCACTATATTTAGATCACCCACTGATCTAAAACAAAGGGCAGGGGGAAGGAAAGGTTTACACTCTGCATATTTGCATTGAATTAAAAGACTGTGAATACCTATTTTCATTGCCATAAATGGAAGCCTAGAGGGAGTTTTTTTCCAAAAAATTATGCTGTGTATTAAAGAATGCTATTTTGCTTGCTTATCAGGAAAAAAATGGGTAAAAATAATTTGGTAGCTATTTGAAAATCAAGGAACAGGATCATATTTGCTTCTATCATCAGCAACTGCTGTTACAATGCAAATTTTATTCTTGAGTAGGAGTCAGAAATATAGTGAGAGTGGATGAACTGAATGCACAAAATCTCTGAATGTGTGTGCAGCTATGTTAACACATTTTAAAATTTCTTTATTTTACCTGAAAATAGTAAGTCTCAAAAGATGTAGAAAAGAGCACTAAGAAACCAAGATGGATATTTTGTTAAAAAAACCCACTTTTTTAAAATTTAGATTTGACCAGTGGTAAATGTGGTCAGCCTCAGGGAGAATGGACAAAGGTGATGCCTGAAGTGTGCAAAGCTCATTTGTGGCAGGATATTGCAAGGGCCAGGCAGCAAATGGTGGTGGTGAGAGACACCGGTTGCTGCTGCACTAGATCATTCGGCTTGTGGCTGAAATGCTGATCCCGTTTTCATTGCAGTGAAAGCCACCTTTCCAAAGTGCGATGATCGGAACTGTGCTGGCAGGGAGAGCCCCTCGGGCTCCCGGCTGGGGTGTGTGCCTGTCACCGTGCTGCAGACCCCCTGCAGGACAGCCCTCTCTCCTTCCCCCAGGCACACGAGGTTCTCAGTGGGGTCTCTGCCGTGAAGCTGGCAGGACAGAGGTGTTCAGAATGGTGTTGGATTGTACCTTACAATGCAGGCATACACGTGCATACACATGCTCCTCTTTGGCAGACAAATTTTCTATTTGTTTCTCTTTGTTCCAGCTTCTCCTGCCCTCTCTGCACTAACTCAGGCAAATGGACCTGGTCCTCCTTTCACTGTAAATTAGCACAGACATCAGTATTAATCTTAAGAAAGTTCAGGGTCTGTTTCCTGAACTTAGCACATGGAATAAGGACTTGCCGCGTGTTACTTTTCTCTCTTTCATGGTTCTTGCTCTCACAGGTTTTTAGCAGAGGTAAGAAACAGGACAGCAGCTTCTGTTCCTCAACCCCTCTGAGGAGAACGCACACAGTGATAATTCTGAAAAAATTTATCTTGGATGCTGGTCTCCACTGTATTTTATCATGTGCATTGTTAAAGGAAACTTTGACTTTCTGATCTACATGATGTGTTCACAAATCTGCCTTTATTAGTACTGATAATTCAGACAGCAGTTTTACCTTTGTCAGAATAGGATTTCCCATAAAGTATCATTTTTCCCGGTCCCAGTTTGAGATGAGAATTTGACATTTCAAAGCAAAATATGCAAAGTGGCAATCTAGGAATCTCAAATCAGCTGTAATAATTGCTCCTTCTCCAAGGAAAGAAAGATAAAGCTTCCTGGCCCTTTATGTAGTCATGCAGAAATGGGTCGCCTTTGCCTGGTACCACATGGCAGAGAGGTTCTCGCAATCTAGGAATCTCAGATCAGCTGTAATAATTGCTGTAACATTTAGGTTGCTCCTTCTCCAAGGAAAGAAAGATAAAGCTTCCTGGCCCTTTATGTAGTCATGCAGAAATGGGTCGCCTTTGCCTGGTACCACATGGCAGAGAGGTTCTCCGTGTCCTGCACTGCATGAAATACCTCTTCAATCTGCACCCTTACCAGGGAGATCAAACTCCTTTCTTCTCACACAGAGGTCAAAAGAGTGGGAAGGGAGCAGGATGCAAGTTCTAGCAGTGACTGAGACATTACCTCCTGTGAAAATTTTATCATCCTGTCTCCACCTTATTCAAATCTAATCCTGAATTCTCGCGTTACTGCTTACACAAGAAGTGTGTTAGGATGTAATTTAAAGCTCTTTCAAGCTTTCACAAGGGTCATCAATGTGTAATATTTTAATATGTAAAGCTGTTAAGGGGTTAAAACCAATTGTATGAAAAGAGATTATAGGATCTTTATCACATGTTGTTTATCTGATCAACAGTTAACAATTTAAGACAGTATTATCCTAGTAAAAAGAAGATTTGTTTCAGATACTGACATAAACATCCCCTCATAATAGTGGCTTTTCATTTACTGCGTTGCAATGTACCATAAGCTTAAAGGCACAACAGCTTCTTTGTGTGTCTCAATAATGCCTGTCCAGAGTGATGTCAGTCAATTTTTGACCTATACAGTCTGATGTTATTCTCAACGATTATGGAATAGATTTATTTTTTTTTTAATGAGTGAAGAGTATGCCAATAAAATCCCTGAAAATTATCATATTTCTTCATGGCATCTTCCTCTGGAAGAACAAGGTATATTACCACATAGGCCTTTCTGTGGAGTCGTGTTTCCTCTGGCTTCTGCTGTTTTTTGTTGTTTTCTTTGCAGCTGACTTTCCACACTTTCATGTAACTTGCCCTTTCAGTGGGACAAACACTAACAATCAGTAGCACTTTCTGGTAGAGGTAGGAAAAGAAACAGCATGTATGAAACAGCCCCCTGGTAGGAGCAGATTCTGACTTCAGCCTGTGCGGTGGCACTCCTGGGGTCCCATATAAAAAGTGTTTGACAAGTCAGCATCCTTGTGCTCCTTGGAAACCGTTCCTGCAAGGTGGGGAAAAGGCTGTGGGGCGGGCCAGGGTTCATTTAGGGTGCACAGGATGCCTCGGGGGATCCCCCTCCTGGCACAGCTCTGGGGGTGCTCCCCATCCCCAGCCCAGGCAGCACTCTGACCCAGTGTCACTGACAGATACGCTCAGCCTCTGCTGCTTTCCTGTCATAAAAGGGAGGAAATCATCTTCCTGGGGGGAAAGCACCTTCCTGAGCTCTTAGCGAAGCACATCTGCTCAGCCCTTGCCAGGCAGGAGCACGGACTGAGCCCCACACTCAGTTCTGCCACGGGGCTGTTCAGCAGCTGTGGATGATTCCCCTCATCTCCTGTCCAGCTGTGAGCACAGCACGCAGCTCTGACAGGCAAAGGCTGCTCGTTTGCTCTCCAGCCTCAAGAAGTCTGGGCTGGATGAGGGTGCACTGCTGCTTGCTGCATCCAGCTCTGTCCTCACGGTGTTCTGGCAAGCCTGGCACTGAGATCCCCCTGCTCCCTCAGAGACAGGAGAGAAATGCATATGCTGGTGGAACTCCGTGTGGAGATCATGTGCTTCTAAAATGCTACTTCTGGATTATTTTTATTCATGTAACCCTGATGGTTCCCTGAAAATTAAAACAGATGTAGTTTTTCGTTTGTTTTCTGAATGCGGTGTAATATAGTACTGCCTTTAAGCTTGCAGAGCACAAACACAAGCTGAATTGAGTTGGACTTCAGTGTGGATACTGTTTCCCTGTCAGTGTCATTTGGGGCCTTTTAAACCCTGGAGTCTGCAGTGCAGCCCCTGAGCTGCTCTTGGAGAAGCATCTCCAGGCCCCAGCTGCACTGCTGTCTGTCTCTTCCCTTCAGTGGGTGCCAAGGGAGTGTCACAGGAGCTGGCACTGTGCCACCCTGACTTCACCTGCCTCAGAGTGGAGTCAAGGGTGTGCTAAATGCTTGGGTGACAACAGCTGAACTTAAGCAAGCCGAAGGTCCAGAGTATACAAGAGATTTAAATTAAGATTGGGATGTGGGATGGAAGTTTGTTTTTCTTCTGTGTGCTGGGTATTTTACATTATGTAAAATGAACACTAGATGATAATTGCCAGTGTGGTATCTTGTATTGATTTAATTCAATAAGCAACTTCGCCTCTACCTTTTGCATGCACTTGTCTTAAAATATATGCATTATGAAGGCAGTGATTCAAAGTCTTTAGGAAATCAATACCCAGACAGGATTCTGTTCTTCAAATATTGACAGCAGAATAACTCTAAGAAACAATGACAAACAATAAAAGCAGGGTTAGACAAAATGAAGGCTGCAATTCTTCAGTTGTTAGTCTGTGCAGAGGGTTCAAACTGCTGCCTGATGCTGCATGTTATACATGCTTCAGCAAACAGCTGGCACTGGCCCTTTGCTGCCAGAATTTCTGGTGAAACCTGTGACCACTGAAGAAAAAGCCAGTTTCTGCCCATGATTCCTACACAGATGGCTGTTTCACCTGATGTTTTGCCAATAACTCACGTGGATTTCTTTCAGCCATGTGCGTGCACTGGGGAGATACAGAAGGATATATATAGATTGTTAGCGTTAACGTTGTTCCCACCTTTGATCATTTCTGTAGAACTAAATGGAATATACAGAAGGATATATATATAGATTGTTAGCATTAATGTTATTACCACTTTTGATCATTTCTGTAGAACTAAATGGAATTTGCACTGAAGCTGGCCAGTTACGGATTTTTAACTGATCACATCTGTGTACTAGTTCACAGTGGGTTTTTGTAGTGGTAATTTTAAAATCCTATAATATGGGCAGCTCAATTTCCTGGACACTGAGTATAGTTCTGAGAAGTTAAAGTATGTCATTGGTGGAATAAAACATGCCAAGTTAGTGCAAACTGCACTGGTTGCTCAGTTGATAGCAGTTCTGAAATCACATTGCTGTAGATCATTCAGCACTGCAACTACAAGTAATACTACATTATTAGCACTCATGCAGGAATCTCTGACAGTCCAAAAGTGGCTCTTTACACTATTACCCGACTTGTCGATGTCACAGGAAGAGTCAGCAAGACTTATTTTTCGTTTCTGCCCTTTATTTTTGCAGCTTTAACAAGTGCTGAATTTCCCAAGGATGTCAGTATTGTAGCCATTAAAGGTTCAAGAACTCTGTTCACATCTGGAAGTAAAAAAATCATGAGGCTTTTCCCTGAATGTACTGGAAATTTCCTAAATTTGAATATTTATGTATAATTTTAAAATGAAGAAAAGCTTTGAGCCACCAGTGCCTGAGTGATGTTTCCTGACAGATCAGTCAGGAGCAGGAACTTAAAGAGTAGCAATGGCTGTTTGTAATCTGTAACCAACAGGTTTGAGAGTTGGTTTGGAACAAATTGGTGTACTTCGTTTGTAATTGCCCATCTGTAACCAACAGGTTTGAGAGTTGGTTTGGAACAAATTGGTGTACTTGGGACATTACAGAATTTTAGAAGAATAAATTTGTTTCTGTAGCTCAGGGGGAAGAAAGGAGGGAGACACCGAGCAAGGTTCTCAATAGCTGAAGGCTCATTAGCTTGACATTCATTTCAGGCAACCTAATGCAAGAGTAGGTAATGAGAAGAAAATTGAGAGAGAAAATGCTGTCACAAAACATGCTTGAACAAGGCAGTTTATCCTGAGATTAACAACTTGGATGAAAGTGGTGAAGTGAAATCAAGTGATCCTTTGGCAAGATGAGTTTGTTGAAAACATCAGTGTTTAACTTTGCATTTGTCTGTGTTGCACAGGCAGGAGCACCAAGGGGTCAGTGGCAGAGCGGTGGGAGACACCAAAGGCAAACAGCTGCCAGCAGCTGAACCTCGGCTCCCACAGCAGTGCCATGGCATAATCATTCAGGCATCTTTAGGTAATTTTATTGTAATTGCATATTTGACTTTACATGTGGCTGGTGAGCCTGTGTATTCAAATCTGTTGCACACCTCCACTCCAGGTGTTGCAAAGTCACGGTTTGGTGTGAGAGGAGAGCAAGGCCCTCTGTCTGCTTACCCAGACTCTGGGCCAGATCTGAGTGCCAAGGAGGAGTTTTCAGAGCTTGTAGGGCCAGCTTTGCTGAGCTGGGCTTCCTTAGAGGTCCACTCCAGTTAACTCAGACACCCCTTGCCAGTAGGTCAGAGGGTTTCCAGGAGTTTGCCATCAGAAGGCTGTGGTTTCATACTTTGCTGTGTTCACAGCAGTGTCCCCCTATGCTTTTGGGTCTAGGTGATGTATAGAAGCTGCTAACAGACAATTTAAAATTAAAAATCGTGCATGGGAAATTAGCCATAAAATGATCAATAAGTAGTTCTGTTCCTGGAGTGGCTGGCAGAGGAATTGGTGAGTGTCCTGTGTGTTAGCAAGAAGTCATGTCTTTCTGAAGGTTTGTTTTAGTTCAGAGGTGCCATTTGCTTCAGCTGAGGATGAAATCAGTGCCACTTAGGATCTGGTATGTACGATTAGAGTGGACAAATGCACAGTCACTTCTGGGTGGAGTTTCAACCTGTAATTTCTTAAGCTTGCTAAGCAGGCTCAGATACCTTCAGTCTCAACTTTGTTTGTCATTAAAGTAATTCTTACTGATCGTGATGCTGGTGGAAAGATATTCCACTTCTTTATTTCTTTACTGTGTGAGTCTCATTGATGCTAATAACTATCAAATTAAATCTGCACCTGACCACAGGCAGCTGATGGAACATTCCTTTTAGCCATCCACTGTATCCCTGATAGAGACAATCAATAGGTAAAATCTATGCAAATGAGCAGAGTTCAAGTGAGGGCTACCCTGAACAGGACTTAAGCTATGCGCCCGCCTTTGTGCCAAATTTTTCAAGGTTTTTTCTCCTGTAATGAATACATGTATTTTGTGCATTGGAGCATGGCACAGGGCCTTTTGGATGGCAGGCTCTTCAAGAGAGAGGAAGAGAGTTTTAATCACAAAAGCAGAAACTTCAGTCGGAGGAATGATTCCACACTTTGTTTCATTTGTAAATGCTGCGTTTTGGCTTTTGTGAAACACAACCCAAGTCCAATTCAGGACAGCGCTTCAAGGATTCTTTCCATGGGGCTTTTTGAGTCTGAAATAGTGCACATGAAAAGAGCAGGAGATTGAACATAATTTGTTCCAAGAGCTAGTCTAAGATTTTTTCCAATCAAGATTCTTTCAGCATATTCCTCTTTGTTGAGCTGTAAGCAGCTTTTAAAATAATGGCATTAGCCTATATTTCAGGGCTTCACTGGGTGTTTCCAGCTCTGGTGATTAGTTACAAGAAATATAAATGCCTGTATTGTAACCTTTTAATGGCTGTGGGAGACTTGTAAACTAAGTTGAGATTTAAGCAATTTGTAGATTTCAAAATGAGCTGTAGAGTTCATTGAGAAAGAAAAATGCATCATTGAAATTCATGGTGCCACTTTGGTTTTCTTAGCTGAGATTTATCAGTGAAAGCCATATTGCTTTCCCTTTGCCTTTATTTTAAAGCTCTTCAATACATTGTTTTTAAGGTCCATTTCTTTTACAAGCTTTTCCTTTCAGCTTGCTCGGGGTGTTGGGCCCTATGAACATCTGTTTGTGCCTACAATCAGCCAGGACCTGGACTGTACCCTGCCTCCCTCCTCCCCTTTGTTTCCAGAGGCTATTGTTTCCGATTTCATGCTATCAGAGGGGCTGCATGTTTTCCTGTGTGAAGTTGTCAGAGAGATAAAAGCACAGGAGCAGGGTCACATTTCGAGGGATGGGCATGAAAAATTGGTAAAATGTATCTTGAGGGCCACCCACAAGACTTGCCTGAAGAAATTCAGAAGTAGAGAGTAGAATTGTAATTTTGTGCAAATTCCAGGGTGGAATAAGCAGTAATGAAGTATCTAGTGTTTAACTGGCAGAAATCTCTTAGTCAGATTTACACTTGGTTTACTTATTCCTGTTAGATAGCTTGAGAGGCTCCAGCTGGACTTAGTTGCAAAGAAAATGCCATCATCTTCACTGCAGTGCCTGCCCGGGTCCCCTCAGTAGGACAGGGAGAGGCCAGAAGAGTGTTACCCCTGTCAGCCATCAGAGTGCACTGAGGAAACGAGAGGCACTACTGGAGGTTCTGCCTGTCCAAAATTTTCAGTACAGAATCACAGAATCATTAGCATGTATGATACAAGACCTGCAAGGAGTACAGTAAGGATGATGATGACGATGAAAGAAAGAAAGACAAATTGTGCATCTTAATTAACCTAATGAAACACATCTTGCAGTAAGGAAGCAGGGTACTGTCCTTGTACCTGTGGCTGTGGTTTATAATGCTGCAACCATGGTCAGCCAAAACACACTCTTTGTCTGACGTGAGTTCCAGAAGTGGCACCCTGCTTTGGGAGAGTGCAGAGTGGTGGCAGGAGGGCAGAAGAGCTGCAGCCACACGCAGCTGAGCCCCTTCCCCACCTGCAGTAACCCAGCAGGGACAGCTTGCAGTGTCTTACAGGCGCTCCTCTGAAAGCTCCAAGCAGCCAGGAAAGAGTTGTGCCTGTCCCTAGCTTAGTGTCAGTAGGACTAAAGCAGTGCCTTGCTAGTTTGTTTGGTTTAGGATTTCAACTCTTCACTTATGTCTCTACCAGATATGTATTGAAGAAAATGGTTTAACAGTACTGGTGTAGGTCAGGGCTTCACTAAGATAGTTGCTTTTGTTTTAGGAGCTTGTAATGAGGATTTTGTTAAAGCATATGATGGGAAAACAAATAAAATATGTAAGTTGTATTTTTTCCAAGGCAACTGATAGATAAGGGGTGCCAAGCAAGGTGTTACCTTGCTGCCATATGGCTTCTGAACTACTAAATTGTAAATGTGATACAAGTTAGCCCAATTCTGGAATTTCAAGGAGATTTATTTTTTTCTATAATTTCTATCATTTTTTTCCAAAGAGAAGTTAATTATTTTTTCTTAAATGCATAAATTATTTGCACTTTAATATGACAAAGTAAATATACATTCTGAGTTCTGCTGAATTTGGCAGCATTTTTTGCTGTGGAAATTCCACAGTGGAACACTGATATGCAGACTTTTTGCCATTTTGCTAATATAGTAGAAAAAAATACTAAATATGCTTTGATTATTGTTGAATTTATATCCTTTATGGTAGTACTTTTGGATATTAATTTGTTCATAAGTAGATACAGAAGAAAGCAGTACCACTGCAAAGTGTGTAACAGTTGTGTAGGTGAGTTTAAAGGTGACCACTCAGTGAGTATTTTTCACTCATTAGCACTTGTATTTCAGCTTGCAGTGACTGTGGTCAGGGTCATGGGTCCCACAGCAGGAATGGTGTGGAGGTGACATCCCCTGCTGGCACAGAGGGACCTGCCCCTCAGTGCCAGGTCCTGGCAGGTTGCTGTGTGGCCAGGGCTCCCCGAGGGTCCTGCCAGCCCCACGGTGCCCTGCCTGCGTGCTCCTGCTCCAGGCAGGCAGCAGAGCACACCCATCCTCAGACCAGCTGTGAGGAGACATCTGGGCAGGAAGTCTCAGTTCCAGTCTCACCAGCACAATTCCAGCTCTGAGGGGAAAAGGATAATCTGTTCTTTCCCCAGCACGCTGACCACCATGACTTAATGTCTTTCACTGCTTCAAATACTACTTGAAGAACTTAAACACTGCTGTTAGCATCCATTGCTGGTCTTAATGGGTATAAATTCTTTTTAAAATCACAACTTTCTTTTACCAGCAGTTTTCTTTGGCATACTTGTCTAGTTTTGGATGGGTTAAAGAATTTACTTTGTTTAGCTTTGTCTCAAAAGGGAAAAGAAGAAAGGCTAGAGTAAAAATTAATAGCACATCTTAAAATCTGTTGCAACATCTCCCTTTTTCTGACTAAAAGTGAGTGGAAAAGGCCTCTCTAGAGAAAATAAAGAAGTTATTACAACTTCTGCTATTTTGTAGAGTATGAAAAAGCTTTCTGTATGTTAAACAGTCTTGTGGACATCTGGCATGATTGGTTTTAATCTGCTGACTAAAAAGTCAGGATTAAATCTTGCTTTACACCTCTTTGTATTGCGGTCAGTAAGTGACAGAGCTGCCCTGAAACAATGGCACTACTTATTCCACCCAATATGCCATGTGGTAGATCACCCCCTTTTTCAGCACCACTTCTCTGCAAAGACAATGAAGCATCTGGTGGGGTTTTCCTGTGTCCAGGATATTTTTTGTCAGTAATTTCACTCAGCCGCTCTGCTTAGCTCTCCCTCGGTGCTACTTTTTGAGATGGGGTTTGCCAAATCCAGTGGCAAGGGGTCAGTAGGCCAAAGTGATGAATTTTTATGTGCCTGTTCCTTGTGTTTCTGCTCAGTCATGATTCTTTGCGCGCTGCGCTGCCTCTGAAAGGGAGCCACAGTGAGCAATTTGTCCTGCCAGGCTGGGGAGAATGGGGAGGCAGATGAGTTAAAGCAGCGTGTATGACTGCGGACAGAGCTGCGCACAAATGTTTTCTGATGGCAGAACAGAATCCTCCTGTCACTATTCAGCGCGAGAGGGGCTTGGGAGATTTGTAGCCTGTTGGCTTTCGATCAAGTGACAAATGAATTTAACAGCACTTAAAGATACAGCGGGAAGAATAGCACTTCACGAGGCAGCCCCAGCTGCGAGCTCTAAAATGATGCTGCATTTACTCTTCTGTGCTCACGTGTCTCACATATTTGAGTCTTGGTTTGCGTAACAAAAAGAATTTAATTTCTGTTTCAGAAGCTCTGTAGAATATATTTGTGCTTTTTGGCCCAGTCAGGTCCCACCCCTCTGGTGGGTCTCTGGTTGCTACAAGCAGGAGGACCCTGGTTGTGTCATTTCTTGCAGGGCTTTCTGTCCTCACTCAACGGTGCCCTCAGTGATGGGTCGAACGAGCCAGGGATCAGCATTCACTGCGGGGTTAAATCCCTTTGGATCCCCAGCCAGTGCTGTGAAGTTGCTGTTCCTCCAAGTTGTTCTCTCTGTGATCAGCTGTGCCCCTAGCTGGCCAAGGGCCTTTGGTGCCAAGCCTTGAACTGTCAGTGGAAACCATGTCCTGGGGGTCCTGAGCATTGCTGTACTGCACAGCACTTGGCTCTCACACCATCACAAACCAGCCAGAGGGAACTCAGAGCTACATTACCAGGGTGGGGAATAGAGGCAGTACAAAGAACATGCCACCCTGTTTCCTCTCTCCACACTGACTGTTCTACCCCACAGCTGTTTTTATGTGATGCCAGTCTTCTTTGGGTGTGTACACATGCTGATCTGTCAGTTCATCTTAGCTTTCATCAAGGAGAATATACCAGATGTTGGGTACCCACCTTGCACATTATTTTACAAAAATCCCTTCATTCATTTAATACAAAATTATTTCCTTTAATGTGTGAATATGGGCTCCTGGAAGTGGGTGAACTCCATGATGTCCTGGGTCTCGTTGCAGAAGCAGCAGCCTGCTGCTGGGCAGTGTGCCTGGGGAGAGGGACAGCTCAGCAATCCCACCTCATGGCTCTCAGAGCTGTCTGAACATAACCAGCTATAGAGGATTATTTGAACTTAGCTGCTGGACTCGTATTCCATTTAAAAGTGAGTAAAGCAGCAAATGACGGTGAACCAGACAGGGAGTATGACAATGAGAAATGAATGAGATATGGCAGGATGAAAAGGAGTTGAGTCAAAGAGGCTGGACAAACAAAACAACAGGGGAAAAATACAGTAAATAAATGGTTCACATGCTGCATCAGAAAGACATCACCTGGTCAGCAAAGTTTTAGTCTCACCATAACACCATGCAGCATGTTTCAGTTAACACAGTGAATGTTGCATTCCCAACTTGTTCAGGACTGGAAACCAGATGCAGTGATCTCAAGATTACTTTCCTGACATATTTGTTTCCTTAAATAGTAAAGTTAACTTGGAGTGGGGATTTTTTTCCCCCTAGATGGAAAACAGTGGAAGAACATGGACTTCTCTTCCACTTTGCTGTACATACATTGTATGAGCTGGAGGGCATTCATCCATTCTGGGGGGCACATGTCCATCCTGGAGGGCATGTGTCCATCCTGGAGGGCATGTGTCCATCCTGGAGGGCACGTGTCCATCCTGAAGGGCATGTGTCCATCCTGGAGGGCATGTGTCCACCCGTCCATCCCACTGTTGTGCTTAGGCTTAGCAAGAGTCCAAGCCTGAGCTGCTGGCAGCCCACAACACACTTGTGCCTCGTGCAAGTCACTTACCTGTTCCACATCTCAAATCCCATTTTTGTTAAGGTACTAAGGATTTTTTTGCTGGTGTGCATAAGAAGAAGAAGAAAAAAGTTTTTCATTTCTTTATTATTTATAATTTTGTGATTAAAAGTATTCAGTGCCTGCCTCAGGACATCTAGATTTTAGGTACATATATAATTTGATTTCAGAATTGCCCAACACTACATATTTTGCAAGTCAACTCCTAATTATACCTGCTGCTGAGAGTCTACTATGTGGGAGCCAAAGGGTCACACTCTCCAAAGGTTGAGCCTTGAACTTGAGCTGTGTCACACCATTGATCTTGTTAAAAACTCCCCATTATTTTAAAGGGCAAACTCCGGAATTTACTCGGTTTGGCAGTGCTGGTTGGGTGTTTCTGGGCTTGTTGTTCAGTGCTGGTTGGGTGTTTCTGGGCTTGTTGTTCGGTTCTGAGGTCAGGTGGGAGCCTGGAGCACTCCCATGGGCTGGCCATGCCCGTGCTGTGCTGTGTCAGGACATGTGCTCCCTGCAAGGCTGGAGGAGAATGAAGCTGACAGACTCCAGGGACTGCAGAGCCCAGTGCTGGAAGTCAAGAAGCACCAAATAATTTTCTTAAGTGTTGGCTTAAATTTCTGCTGCTTGATGTTACTGCTCCCATGTTTCCTTTCTTGTGGCTGTAAGAAACTATGAGGTTTGGAGGCAGCAGAAACACAAACACCATCAGTGAGCACACAGGCAAATGTTACCACTCAAAGCAAAGGCAATTGCAAGGAGCAGATGGGGTTCACAGGCTGTTTAGCTTTTAGAATGAAAAGAAACAGAGGTTCCTATTCTGCAAGTTAGATAAAAGCAAGTTTAGCTATAAGGAGAGAACTGCTTCTTATTCCATTTCTCCTGAATTCAGGAGAGCAGGAGATTTTATGTTTCTCTGCAGAAACAGATTTACATCACAGATTCTATGTGCTTCATCAAAGTCTTTGCTGAACAGAAACAATACAGCCAGTCCTCTGCCTGGTCAGCTGGAGTGCAAGACTGTAAGTGCTCTGAAGGTTTCCAGCAAAGAATTTCTCAAGCTGGCATTACTGCACAGCCAAAGCCGAAAAAATAATGGAAGATAAGTAACAGAACATCTGAGTAGATCTGAAGAGGATCACACCTTATGGAACAAGACATACATATTGTGTTTATGCAGAGAATTTCGTTAGGAACAGTTGGACTCTCCCAGTTTCTGTAATAAAGAAAAAGCAAATATTTCTCTTAGAGTACTCCCTCAGGACTACTTGAGCTCAAGTAGTAATACAAAATTATTTAGAAGGACGGACAGGAGGAGGGACAGGATTTTTCTGGCAGATTGTTTCCAAGTTCTGATCTGGTCGTGCTGTGGGCTTCTCTGGATCTGGTCAAAGTCCTGAATACATATTGATGTCTGATGTCAGCAAGTGAATTAAACTGAGGCTTTAAAAAGTGAGCAGGGGAGCCCTTTACCTTTTTCTGCAGAGACCCTACACAGTTCTGTGTCCTGATTCACACAGGTGCCAGACAACTCCAGGTAAATTGTTTGTAAGTCACCGTGTAGATGCTTTGCTGAACTCAGGCTTGAGATCATAGTCAGGAAAATGAAACAGGAGAGTACAAAAAGATGTGCAACCTGACCGGAGAGACAGAGAGAGAAAATAAGAAGGTAATCAGCATGAAGGGGAATATGGAAAAGGAGTTCTAGCCTGATTTGTAAACTTGGAGAATCTGAGAGGCAGAGGCCTTTTGCAATTAATTCAGATTCTTTTCTGAAGAAGAGAATTTAAAAGAGAGCCATAATTGCCACCAGCTGTTGGCACAGAACAAAACTGCTGAGGCAGAGGCCGCAGTCAGGGACCTCAGGGCTCTCTCCAGACCTGGCTGTGCCACCGACACACGGCACTGAGCCAGCCTCTCTGGCACCGGGCCAGCCGTTCCAGTGCCCACGCCTGCCCGGGCTGGGGTCTGCAGCAGCGTGCTGTGCTAAGCCTGCCCTACTGCCTGCCGAGCAAACAGGCACAGGAGCCACAGGCAGTGCTGCCAGGGATGACTGCAGGAGCTGGGTGGTGCTTTGGGCAGTGCCGGGGCAGGGGAGCCGCCCTGCCCAAGGCGGGCGCGCTGTGCCGCCGACAGCGGCTGTGCTGGCACCTGGGCTCTCAGCTCACTCAGCACAGTGCCTGAAAAGTAAACAGGAAAGGTTTGGCATTGCCTGGTGACACGCTGTGGTAACCTTGTCATGAATTATCTCAGTTTCAGCACAAGAAGATGCATCTTATAATTAACCTAGTGTTGCTGTGAAATTGAGACCAAAGGAAGGCAGGTTGTTTCCAGCAGGGATCATTTGTTTTAGGGAGGCAGAAGATCCCTGGGACAATGGGAGCTCGAGGATAGTGCTGGTTTTTTGGTCACAGATACCTCCCAAAGAAGCCTTTTAAAATATCCCAGAATATCTCTGTGCCACAGTTCAGTAGGAGGGCTGCCTGGAGGGGAGCAGAGCTCCCTAGGCCCTGGGCACGTCGTGGGCCAGGCGCTCACAGGGGTGGGATTGGTGCTTCTTCGACCTGCCCGTGAGGTTAAATCAGTCCCGACGTGGTACAGGCAGCAGGGCCGTGCCAGTGCTCCTGATGTGCCCTCAGAAGAGGGGCTGTACACGGGGCACATGAGCAGACAGGGGCAGGGCAGGGTCTCGCTCTGCTGCACCCAGCTCCACCACCGCTGCCTGCCCTGGACGGGAGCTGACTCCTCTGGGAGCATCCAAAGAGAAAGTAATTTATTGGTACTTTACGTGGATTCTCATTAATGCTTGTTTGTGTTTGTTCTTTATTCAGCTAACACTTACGTCACTGCTGAGTTCAGTTCCTGCTGCTGGAAAGTGTAGTAGCTGTTCTGGGATATTATTGCTATTTGCACACAGTTAAAGTTAACACAAGGTAATATATAGTCTAAAGGATATTTTTTTCAATAGAAGTGTATGTCCTCTCAGACAGGGCTTGGTTGCTTTACCCTGGCGATTGAGCCCTGGGATGCCCTTGTTTTTTCCAGCAGCTGTGAAGCCAAAAACCTCTGTGGATGTGAAAAATTTGCTATAATAAGCCTCCATTTCAATGGGTAGGTGCAGTTTAAAAAGCATGTTGTTATCTGCCCTGTACCTAAATGCACAACTCTCATTGACTCAGAAAGTTACGTGTAACTTTGGTTTTTTCTGATGTCATTTGACTTGGGGAGTTTGCTGCTATTATATTCCCAATATCCAGGAAATCATGTCATCTGCTCAAAGGTAAGGAGGAGCCCAAACAAGACAGATGCTTCTGTTATTCCCAAAGTAGCAAATATTTTACCTCACTGATTATTTCAAGTACAATTTGCATCCAGATTATAATAATAATTTTTTTAAAAACATTACCCTAGTTTAATAAGTGTCAGATTGATTTTAGGTCTTGAGCAGCATTTCAGAAATATTTCACTTTCATAATTAGATGATACATATATGTCTGTCTTTTCTGTTGTTCCAGAATCCACAGTGTATTTAACTGGAAAAAAATTAAATATCTTAAATTTAGTTGATTTGGTTGCTCGTGTGCTCAAGACCTTATGTCACTTAGCTCCTGTCAGGAATCTTCAGACTCTGCTCTTCTCTCCTAGCACTCGTGGCCATGAGCACATCTGTGTCAATTTATGCAGCTTGCTGCAAATTCCATCCGTGTCAATTTATGTAGCTATTGCTGAACTTTTTTAATTGCAAAGGAACAATGTATATATTCTATTTTCTCTTCCGTTTTTTAAGAAGAATTCAAAGTAATAATAAGTCCTGAGTGTTCAAACAATAGAGAACAATGCTGCACATCTTTAGTGTCAGTGGGCAGATGCAGTAGGACAGGCTGAGTCTGTAGGTGTTTAAATACCCTCTTTCAGGGGGTTTCCCTCCCACCCCCCAAAAATCATTGAGGGACTTACAAGCATGTCATAGCTCACACATCAGGAGGTGGACTCAGAGTCTAAAGTGTGGAATCCATGAAAAATCAGCTGCAGTTTCCAGCCGAGCAGGAGGCAGCAGTGCAGTCCACGGCTGCTCAGTGTTCCCCTATAAACATGATGTAAAGTGTATGTTACAGACTGTTGTGTGTTTTATGTATATAACAGTTGTGTTAATGTCTGTATCCCTACTTACTCTAAGTATGAAGAAATGCAGTCTTAAGCACTTTGATTTGTGGTGCGTATGGGGGAGCAGAAGGTGTGTTATGCTGTAATTATTACAGTGTAATTCTGAGAATTGCCGACTTCAGGAGTTCCAGATTTGTCTCTTGTAAATATAAAAACCATTTCCTCCTAGCTTTATATAACAGGATCTTGTTATTACATTCCAAGGCCGTTGTCAGGAAAGTTGTTACTATGTTTTGCAATTCAATATACATAAGTTATCACAAAGGGCTATTTCAAAAGTGCTACAAAGCATCTACCTGTGTATAGTATGGGAAAACAGAATGAGATATGGCTGTGTTTGCTAGGGAAAGGCTGGCTACCGAGCTCTCTCTCAGCTCTGAATGCAGCCCTCCCTCAAGGTTTTTAATCAAATCTTGTTTCCAAAGAAAAAAAAAGATATTTTTTTAAAAAGAAGTTATGTAGAGTTATGATATCTGATTTCACCTCTTCTGCCCTTGTAAAAATATACCTTTGAGGGAATACCCAGCAAGGAACGGTGAGTTTTCATAGCATTTTGATTTTCTTTGCTAGCAACAAAAAATCCCTTCATAAGCAGGCTTGCCTAAAAAGGCACATGGTCCTGAAAGTTTTCTGCTTGGGTGACTACGACTGTGCAGAAATTGAAAGGAGGAGGAAAAAAGGAGTGCCTCCAGCTTGTATAAGAAATGAACCTTTGCCCAATCACTTTTGTCTGTGAATAAGGTAACTTTTTGTGTGTGTGAAATTTGAAAGCAATAAGGTATGTGGGTCCTTTCTCTGTATTGGTTCTCAAGAGTCGATCGCAGGGTTTTTCTTTTGGAGCCGGCCTGACGTTGTGAGATAAAGCAGCTCAGGGAAAAAAATGTTCTCAAGCAGATGCCTTTAAGAGACAGAAATCATGAATTTGTTGAATCGCAACCACTCTGGGGGTGGCTACAATGACTTTTTGACAGTGACAGTAACTCTGCCGTGTCTTTTCGAGCCCTTCTTTGGCCCATTCACTCTGGAAAGCTGCTTAAGCGCACTTAAGCGCATTAGCATTTGGATGCTCGGGGACCGTATTGACCCTCATTTGGAAAGTTTAAATGAGTGAAAGATGGAGCGATTTGTTAGAGCTTTTGAAACCAGCTTTAGAGAGCTGCGGGTTTTCCGCTCTGGTTTGTTCGGGTGCTTGTTCTAATCTGGTGTGCTGTTTGAAGGGACCAGACTGATTTGTGACACATGAGCCCAAAGCCTCTTTTTTTGGGCTTGACCCGATTATCTGGTCTGTGCTCTGAATTTCAATCACCCGCATGGAGGGAGCGAGGTTGGGAATGGCTCGCTGCTGGATTACCTCACTGCTCCTATGGACACAGATGGCAAAACGGCCACGGCATGTCTGGGCAGACAAAGGGATCCTCCGGCTGCCTCGGCTGCGAGGGAACAGGTAGGAGGGCTGTGCTACAAATGAAAAGTAAAAGGTCCTGGCGGTGCAGCTCCCACAGGGGTCCAGCATGCCACTCCTCCTGCCAGGCAGGGTGGCGTTTAACCAGCATGTTACCGCTCTTCTCCCAAGGCTTGGAAAAGCCACCTTGAAGTCCTGCAGAGCAGATGGAGCACTCGCAGAGCATTCCGTGCCTGGGGGCCAGTGCTCCTTCTGCCAGTGCAACCTGTGACTGCACCCGCCTGCAGCTGATGCGGTGTTCCAGCGTAAACCCAGAGTCAGATGGACCGGGCACTGCTTTTGGGGACGGGGGAAACGCTCAGGAAAAGTGTCAGAAATGGACGTCACTTTTTCAGTGAGATGGGCAACCAACATCTGTTTCACTCACAAACTTGTAAGAAAAATAACAGATTTGTGGGTTTTTACCAAATCCCATTCAAGTTACTTGTTAAAAATGAAAGCGCTCAACTCGCTGCTTTTTATTTGTACTGTGCCAATAGGCAAGGGCCTTTATCAAGGATCAGATTTTTATCAAATGGGAGCAAAATGTCCATTGGCAGATTGTTCCCATTCTGGCGCTGAGATCATCAGCTGAGATCTTAATTATTTGGAAGCAGATGGATTTTTGTTTAAATACATGTTTGGCATGAATTCCTGCCTTCAGGAGAAGGTGACTATGGGGAAAGGAGAAGTGAGCTATAGTTCATGATGTTATGTCTGGTAGACACTGCATCTCTGATAATGAATCCAAATACAAGTATTTGTGTCTGTGAGAGATAGAAGCACATAGTAGGATGAAAGTCTATACCACAGAACATATTTATTTTGCAAATCAACATTATGCAAAATTAAAACCTTTTGTCTCGTTATTATGAAAAGGAATGGGGTGAGCAGAGCAGGGAAGTCATCTCACTACCTCTCCTTGACTCAGTTACTTTCTTGAACAGAAAGCACTTTTCTTAAGAGCCTCTAGCAAAATAAAGTTTCATTCAGAAGGTCGGTCTTTGCCAGTGTCCATATCCAGGGCTGTGCACAGATCCTGTCAGCAGCGTGTGCCTCAGCAGCAGCCATGGATTCCGAGTTGCCTCCCAGTGTGGGGACACATCTGTGTCTTTGAACAATGCCCAGTTTGAACAATCTCCTCGATTCCACTTTCTGACTTTTTCCTTGTGGTTCGCAGCAGCCAGGCAGAGGGGCACGGGCAGCCCTGCACAGCACCCAGCAGCCTTGCCCAGGCAGGGAGGCTGCAGAGCACGGAGTGAAATGTGCCCAGTTAGGATGGACATGCCTCCCTTTCAAAGCACTTAACATACTTAAAGCTTCGCTAACTGCTTTGCTAAAAGCTCTAGATTTTTACCTGTTGCCATGCGGTGGAACCTTTGAGCAGCCCGTTTCATGTCATTCCCCATTACCTGTGAACTGGACCCCTGTGGCCAATGGGTCAAGGCCCAACACTTTCATGGAAATTCATACTGTGCCTGATAAAAAGTTGTTCATCTGTGTTCATCTGTGCCTGATAAAACGTTGACTCATAATATGTTTTAGGCACCCACTCCTCTGAATATCTAGGGACGTTGTGTCTCTTATTTAAAAGAGGGAATTTGCTATGCAAAGTAAACTGTGAAAATTGCTGTCAGATTGTATAAGCATTTCTCGGACTTGCAAAGTGTACTTGTAACATGAATTTACAGGCAGGTGTTTTTGCAACCAAGGGTTAACTCACAGACGTGAGTAGTGTCGATGTAGTTATCAGCTGTTAAGAATCAGCACAAAACTTGGTCATTATCTGAAAGCAGTGGTTTGGAGGATGTTTGCAAGCAATGTGTGATACAGCATAGTGTTACCTGTGAAAGACCACCTGTCTACATGGTACAAGCTGAGTTACTATTTGCCTTTCCTGATTGATATTTTCTTAATATTACCTGTTTCTCTTCCAGTGATAATTCAGTTTATTGTTTCAAGTCCATCATAAGTGGAAGTTACTTAAATTAGTAATGCTTTGTATTTTGACCTACAGCAAATTATAATTGATAGGGGGCATTGAAGATACATCTATTGATAACGTTCAGTTAAATCTGGTCTTCTGTTGCATATAAGCTTGTTTCCCTTTCTCCCCTTATGTTTTTCTTAGACACTGTGTGCAAAGGCCACAATGCAGACCATCCGGGCAGCTGACACAAATGAAGTAGTCAAGCTAATATTTCGTGAATCTGATAATGACCGAAAGGTAAACAACTTAATGCCCTTGGCACCCCTGTGTAAATAGAAACAGTGTTGAATGTTCACTTCTTTTCTACAAAGCATGAATATAGTTGTTCCAAACTGATAATGTAAAGGGAGGGGAGGATATAGATTGTCACACCTAATGCTCAGTTAATTGGATCTGTTTAAGTGATTGCCGGCCAAGCAAATGGGCAAGCAGACAAGGGGCTTTGGACATGTGGAAATGTGTGGTTTTAAAGGGCTGCTGTCTCTGAAAGGGTCACTGCCAGCAGATGGGTGTTGAGTTGCTGAGCCCAAGAGCTTTGCTGACCTTTCTCCCTATTTTTTTATTTAGGTTATGCTGCAATTAGAAAAGAAGCTCTTTGACTATTTTAATCAAGATGTATTTAGAGACAACAATGGCACTGCGGTAAGTTCATTGCTAAACCCTTTCAAAAGAGCAAGTTGGGAACTTACATACAAATTGCATTTCTCTAACCAGCCCTTTATCCTTATCACCCCTCCTGTCTGCAGAATGAGAAGAGATAATTCAGCCAACACAATAACTGCTCCAGCTTTCCTCACCACTTAGCCAGTTATTTTGTGTACAGATTCTTAACTTGGGCATGTTTACCTTCTTTTTTATATAAATATATTGCAAATTAAATGTACACAACAATTCATTTTTCTTGTCTGTCCTCTAGTCTTGTATCCTGTTTTTCTTCCTAGCTCCTCATTGTGCATCACACAGTAACTTAGGAAAGCCCTTAAATTCAAAGCCCTTCTGAAAATACCCAGGTTTTCTAAGTGTACAAAAATATACTAGAAACACAAGAGTAAGTAGAATAGCAATCTCAAGCTCTGCAGCAGACTGTCACTATTTGGACAAGCATGCAGGGCTTCCCAAGAGGATTAAGCAGACAAGGGACACTAGCACTCTGATTTGTAATAAGGACTCTGATTTTTCTGTGGACAGGGGCATCGTATTTTCTTTAATATGATTTTATTTCAAATGGTAGCCACTTCATTTTGGAAAAGCTGTGTATCACTGCTTGCAGCTTTCTCCATTTCTTCCAGGGCTCCTAGGAGTTACGTATCCAAGGGAACACAGAGGGGGCCCTCGTCCCCACCTCCCAGTTCAGCTGCACTCGCAGAGCACACTGCTGCTTGGTGCCCGGGGATGGGCTGTGCTCAGGATCCACGGCTCTCCACCTCTGTCCTCCTCTGCCCTGCCTACAGCTCATTCTCTCACTGCTCACAGAGAGCCAGGCTGTTGGAGGGCTGTCTGCAGGGCTCTGGGGTGTGGAGGGCAGCTCCCTGCTGCCCTCTCTGATTTTAAGTTGGCGTCACCTGGGAGATTGATTCCACGTGAGAATCTGAGATTTCACTCATTTGTTGAGGTCAGAAGAGTTTGATCAGTAGGACCCGTGAGGGGTGAAGATGTGATTCCCCTTCCAGTCTTTGCTGCTGTCCCACAGCATGGCTCATGTGGCCCGTGTGCTCACTACGAGAGGTGCCTTCAAATGCAGTTACTGTCAGATCAGTTTGGGGTTCTCTAGTTTCAGTTTACAAGGTGAATGCATCCTCGGGAAATGCCTAATGTTTATTGCACTGATGTTTTGCAGTTTTGGGGAAGTTTAATTCAAAGCAATGTCTCCTCCCAATTCCTTTTCCCATATTAATCACATTCCTGTCCCAAAATTTTCCTCTATGTGTATAATTACTACTTTTCCAGGGTTTTTTTTAAACAACTCGAATATTTGTCATTTGTGTTTTCCCCCAGTGCATTCTTGAAGCTGTGTAAAGCTGTTCTTGGTGCTTGTTTGCCTCGTCCTAGTGGTATTTTGGATGGCTGCTGCTTGATTTGCATACAGGGCTGTGGGGTGTGAAGGTACAGGCAGAATCCCACTTAAACACGTTCCATTTCAAAATCAGTAGTCATTTCTTTCATGCATCAAGAAGTGGGAAATCTTCCAGATCAAACATGGAAGAAAGAGATAAACGATATAATGAGCCATTGGAGATAATCTAATCTTCATGGTCTAGTTAAACACGCAGCACCATGATCACTAAAAACAAACTACCTATCTAAAACGATAAATGTCTCTGTGCCGAATTCAACCCAAAAAATCCATCGCATCCTTCATCAACCGCCGGTCTTGTACCGGCCTGACAGAAATTTAATTCAAGCTGGCTCCTGAAAATAATTATTGTATTTTAAGAGTAGTAATCATTGGTCGGGACATGATTGAATGTGTCCATGCCTATTGACTTTTTCTATGATTTATAGCTTTGTGCAGTCGATATTCCCATCGAAATTGTATAATTAATTATAAGTGGGGCTGTCAGGTCTGCAGGATGGAGTGCCCTGATGAGTATTTGGGAAGATTAAATTTTCCTTAGCTGTACCAATGCAAGGCTTGGGAATTTTCACAGCACTGGGGCTGTTGGATAAAGATGTTTTCTGTGTGTTTAGCAACTGCTTTAGCTCAAAATCCATTGATTTTTCAGAGGGTATTTTTTTATCAGTGCTGTGTCTCTTCAGTAACATTGGAATGTATACGGATGTGACAAGACCTGACAAATATTTATTATCAACAGGCTACTTTTTCATTGTCCCTACACAGTTATTCTTTCCTTTTTACGTTGTAATCAACAAAAAGAATCATAATATATATTTATAAAAAAATTTTTTTTTTAATGAAAAATCTGATATAGGTACAAATCACCTATTTAACAGAAATTCAGTTTGAAATGCGTACTGTTATCTGTCGGGCCTAATTTTCCCAAACTAATCTGTAGCTTATTCAGACTTAGCTGTAGCTTATTCCAAAGTTAGCTTAGCAATTACCTGTATTGATTACCCCAGAGTGCAATGGCTGTTCTGTATCATTGTATTTCAGAAAGGAACACCCAGATTTACCCAGTTCTGTGGCGATAGGAAAAAAGATAAAACCTATATGAAAACAGCTGTTGCAGTAATGCAAAGCTGGTTTATGATTAAATTCCTGTGTTCTGAATTGTACGCTGGAGCTGTGGTCCGTCCAGCAGACCAGGTGTGAGTCCATAGGCTCACAGAGCTGTCCCCTGTGGCTGTGTGAGGAGGGGGTTGCAGAGGAGCACTGAGAGACGTGGGCAGGAGGAGGTGCAGCACGCAGAGTTCCATTTTGGCCTCAGACAGGTCCCAGTTAGGTTGTTGCTTTTCAGTTAGCAGAAGCTCAGCGTTTCTGACCTGGATGGTGGGACACAGCATTTGTTGGTTCCGTGGTGTCATCCTGCTCTTGTCCATGAGGGGTGGAAAAGCACAAATGAGGCTTCTCATTTTGGAGTGGTGGGCAAAGGAGGGTTCTCACACACCGTGCCCCCCTCGCTCCTCTGTGGTCCTGCTCCTCTTCTGCCAGCAGGTGCAGAGTGCCCTGGAGCCCTGCCCGGGTTTCCTGTGGGGTCTGCGCTGCTGAGACCACACTGCCTCACCAGCACATCACTCACACAAAACACAGTTGTAGCTTTGGATTTCCAGCCCTTAAGTGATAAAAATCAGCCATGCCGGTGCTTCCAGAAGAGGGGCAGGCAGTTCTTCAATAAACCTACACTTTTACCAGATACTTGCAGATGCTTTAATTGTTTGTGATAGATCAGGCTATAAGTGAGGGTTTTTTTCAAAAGGAGTTCCCTGTTAATTTTGAAACAACCAAAAGAAAAGCAAGCCAAGAGTAATTATGTAATGAAAAAAATATAATCAGGTTATTGACTTATACCAAAGAACCACAAACTAAATTGTATTTCTTCAGTAGTCAATTAAATAAATATGTAGTAAGAATGTAAAAACCTGTAATGACTGCAGAGGAACGATTTAATCATCAGGAATAATTTTATAATCTTTAACTGCAATTAGAAGAGAGGAATGGTACCTACATTCCTGTCTTTCCTATGACCTGTATTAAAGAATCAATCCAGGTAGAAGCTAACGCACTGTCCTTAGGATTTGGACCACAGCTGTGTAGTAAAAGTGATCAGTGAATTAATCATCTTAAGAGTGGAACCTGATGATATCCCTGCTAAAATCACGATCTGTTTTTCTGTTGGTCTTTGTGGAAGCTGGTGACTGTAGTGAAGCTGTGCTTGCTCTGGTGGCCCTGGGTGCTGCTGCCCCAGCCCCACAGGGGCACAGAGCCCGTGTCCCTCTGTGGCCTGGGCTGCTCGGGGCAGGACTGGCCCAAGGGTGCTGCTGCTCACAGCTCCAGCATCACCAGGGGTTCAGAGTGCCTGCTGGTGTACCAGTGCTCATTCCAAACCAGAGCCCAGAGTGCCATGCTGAAAAGCCCAGTGATTCCCAGCCTGGATTTTCATGGAATGGAAGTGATTCCATTTCCTGCTTTAATTGTGCAGCAGCTCTCTTGGTGCAGAGGGCAAACAGTGAACTCTTATGGAGAGTATGTTCTGACTCAGTTTCCCTTCACAGAATAAATTCCCTTTATTCTGTGTGTGTTCAGCCTCAACTGATACGGTCTGAGAAGAAAATTGTAATGTGCTCTAATTACAGATTGAGTTAAAGGTCTTGTTTTCCCTCTGAAGTAGTGATTTAAAGTGATGTGTTATCATGTTAGTTAACTTAGAGATGTTATTGCAAACAGTACAGGCAAACATACTTTTAAATTTTAAGCGATGTATTTGGGGGGGTGTTGTGTTTATTCCCAGGAAATCCTGAAATGATACACAAATTGAGCAGAAATATATAGTCTGCAAGGGACCTCTATTAAGGTTTTTGTGAGAATATGTATGCTTATGAAGATTAAGGATCTGGCGTCACTGAAAATGTATTAATCAACAGACAAGATATAGCACAATGCACTCTTCCCAATGGCCTTGGCTCTGACCCTTTTAAAGATAATGGGAATACTGTCCACTAGGAACTAGATTAGGACGATCAAGTGCATTTCATCAGGGTATGACTTGAACCATGATCCCAGAGGTGAAAAGGCAGAGGTTTATCCACTGAGCCAACCAGCCCCTGTCCAGATAAAATCCTGAATATGATGTATAAGGGCAAATTAGGATAGAGAAAGGAAATTGATTGCTCAGGACCATTGCTACCTCAGACTGGTCATAAGGAGATCCTGCCTATCCTGAAACTGCTCCTTTTATTTAACATTTCTGAGATGCCTGATTTTCATGAAGTACTAATGGGAAAACGGCTTCATGTTCTGTGTCTTTATTCAGAAGGAGCATTCCTGTGTTTAGAATTGCATTTGTTTAAATGAGCAATTAGTTGATATGCCACTGGATAAACTGCAAAATGAGAAATGACAGAGACAGGAAATATTACCAATAAATTGTTCTCAGTAGCAAAACATAAATGTAAATCCAGATTGCTCAAACAGGTCAATCCAGATGTGTTGGGTTAGCTGTTTATTGCAAGCTTCAAATAGATGAATTATTCTGGTAAAATTTGTCCATAGCACAGAGTTACACGTATTATTTCATAATATGGGGGACCTTTTCCCCCATCCTGTTCTGTACAGCTGCTGTATGGCCTAAGGATAATTCAAGTGTACTGTGATATATTTATTTTTTCAGGCATTGGCTCTTGTTTAAGTCTAGCCCTAAGAGTAGGTTCAGCATCTGTATTTGCACTCTGTAATGCAGCCTCCAGTATGACCTGCTGGTGTGCTTTGGCCCTTTTTGACCTGTGTGACATGGAAGAGTATCCAGGAGGCAACGTTTGCACCTGCACTCCAGTCCCCAGGTTTATGGATCTCACCATCATCCCTTACCGTTAATATCTGTGCACACAAGCACCATACCAAAGCTTCCACATCTTGCCCAAAGTCTGTGGCAAGCCAAATAAGAATAGAAGGGTGCTTAATTGTTTTTTCACCATCTCTCTGCAGTAGCTCAATCCTCTTGTGCTGTCCAGGTACCCCTGATAACCTCCAGATGAATGTCTGCATGCACAAAAGATTGCACAGAGAAAAGCAAATACTAAGTTTAACTTGAAAAGTTATGCTTGAGGACACTTAATACAAAAGGCACAGCTAGAGATGAGCGTGGGGTGCCCAGCTGCAGGGATGGGGAGAGGGGTTCTGCTCCCTGGTCTGCTGTCTGTGTATTCTGTTACAGAGGCGCGGGCTGCAGCCCTTCTCTCTGCTCCCAGAGCAGCCTCCAGCAGCCCCACACAAGGAGGGCACGAGTCTGGATCCCTGCTGGGAGAGCAGCACCTCAGTGTTAGGTGTCTGGAAATCCCAGTGACCTTGGGAGATGCCTGGCTCTGTGTTGGGGTGGCACAGGGATTGACTGCAGCTCCCCGCACATCCCAGCACTGATATGCCCCTGTGGCCCTGCTGTTCCCCAAAACACTCATGCCAGCCAAGCCTCTGGGAATCTTCAATCCACAGTGGGAGTTTTGCCCGAGTAAGAAACATTTCATAGTCATTCCTCAAGAAAATTCCAATTTTAACCACTCTACAAGTAATACTAAAACTGTATTCTCCGTATTTCATGCTTTTGCCAAATTGCAGCTCACAAGTAGCTGTGTAACAGGATAGTACATAGGAGTTTGGACTCCCAAGTGGGACAAACTAATGTTCCACAGTAACAGATATATTAAGTTTAATGAAACAATCCATTGAGTGTGTCATATTTGCAAGTAGGATATTCCTAATTAAAGTCTTTCAGTTTTAAAGACAGCATGCACTCAGTCATTCCCAACATTTTGAAGGAGCTTTGTCACAAGCTGTTGTGCACAGTGTGTGAATTATTACAATAATATTTATGTCTGTCCCAGCAAAGTTGTGAAAGTGGCAATTTGCATGAATACATTTTTCCAGAGTCAATTTTCTCTTAATTTGAGGTAAGCACTGGGATCCCAGGAGAGTGAGGCGCAAAATCCAATTTTCCCATCAAAAAATGGGAAGCGTGTGTTCAGCTGTGACCAGCTGGTAGCCGCAGGGCACAGCCACTGGCCTGGGGCCACGCTGCCCTGTGTGCTGGAGCAGATGTGTGTCTGGAGGAGCTGGCTGCATGCAGGGTGTGGGCCCTCTGTACCTCTTGGCTGCTCCAGGCTCTGCTGGCACAGGGCAGCTGAGGGATGGGGTGCAGTTCACTGCCGCAGGGCAGCGTTGGGGCAAGGAGCCCTTGGGGTGTGGAAGGAGCTTCTGTGGTCAGCAGACAGTTCAGTGCTGCTGCACGAGTGGAAGCCCAGGCTGAATCTGTGCCGGTGCCTTTGGCTTCTTCACTCGTTTATCCTTTACATATACTCCAGTCAGCTCATTGAGAACTAATTGCCCAAGTAGTACAACAGGTTCTGATTTCTGCTGCTGTTTTTTTCAAGTAACAAAAGTCTGACAGCATAAGACCTGGATTTTCTGCTGCATGTTGCAGAGCAGAGGGGTGGCTGAGCCCTTGGAACTGTTAGCAGAGTGTTTGACTGGCAGCTTGTCCATAGCAGTCATGTCAGCCCTCAGTGCATGCATTGCTGTGCCCTCAGTGCATGCATTGCTGTGCCTCACCCCCCAATGCAGAGAACAATCTCTTTGGTGCCATTTCTCTGTGTGCCATAGATCCACATTTATGTGGGTGTTTGTGATTTGACAACACTGCCATTCAGGATATATACATATGTGCAGAAATATAATATTGTACAAAACCAGCATAAGTGGTAAATTTATATTCAGTGATTCGGGTTTTTTTTCTGTGAAACATGATTTTAAAGACTGGCAATGAGAGAAAGAAGATTAAGATTCAGAATATGCAGTAATATAGATCATTTTACATTTTACACAGTCTTTGTTAGAGAAAGAAGTAGCTTTAAATCAGGCAGAGTTACGTACAGTGTTTTCATGGATAAGTGGGAAGGATCAGCATTTACACAGACTTTTACCTGAAGTCATTAGACTGCTGAATCAGTTTCTAAATAATTTGCTTGGACTGCAAAGATGGATAAAATTACTGTATTTCTAAAGTCTCTTGGAAAAAAACGTGTGCTCCACAAGACTGGCAAAGGAGGTTACAGTGACCAGGGTCCACATGTTTTAATTCTCTGAGGTCACTTCTGTATGCTCATCTCCTCTTTTTGGTCTGAAACTTCATTTCCCTTTCACAGCTGTGAATTCTCTTGTGGGCCCTGCAGATGGATTTGATAAATGCTGCTAATATCACCTCCTGATCTACCAGTGCTCTGACTTTGGTCTGTAGGTCTTGATGAGTAATTGCCGTTGTTCTACTCCAATGACTGAATTAAGTTGCCCTGTTTGAAGGGGTTCATACGTGTATGATTTTAGCCAAGGTGGCCCATTGCAGTGTACCCAATAGATGCTGACCTTTTACCAGTGCTTTAAATTGAAGCAAGCAGCACCTTGGTTTCTGCAACTGCCTAGACTCTCTTATAACCCTTTGATTACTATGAAGCTGCAAAATGTAGGAATTTAGAATTTTGTGCATTGCTTTCTCCTCCATCCGGGCAATAAATGCATGTTACAGCGCTGCCAAGAAAAAAGGAGCAAAACCTGAGGCTCCCTTCAGCAGGTTTTACAGAATACACAGCACACAGGAAAACCAGCAGTTCTGATAATTCCCTTGGGAGGTGATGGGCACTGCAGCTGACACAGCCATCAGTCCTGAAAGCTTTTAATTCTCCTCAAAATGAATAGGAAATATCCTTTACTGCAAATGCAGTCATTCCTACACATACTGCATGGCTGCATTCCCAGAATTGTGGGGTCACAGTGGCTCACAGGTAGTAGCTAACTACTGATACACTGGATGGATGGATGGATGGATGGATGGATGGATGGATGGATGGATGGATGGATGGATGGATGGTATTTTCATTCAGGTACTCATCAAACATTCCTGTTGGGCTGGTCACTGGACACTGTAGAGCAAACATCTTGATGTAACATCATCAACTTGGTGTTGGAGTAGATAAAACATAGACCCTGCATCATCTTCACTCTTATTTAGGTATAAATACATTGGTGAAACTGAGTTTGGAGAAAAAAAAAACAGTCTTCTGAAAACTGCCTATGATATATAATTCTGGAATGATCTGCCAGTCACAGCATTTTAAAATCTCTGTGTAATTGCTCAAATTACCACAGCATGTCATGTAACACCTTAAAGATTTGGTTCTTAAAGATGATCTTATTGTGAGTAATTAAATAGGACATTATATTGATTTCTGGAGTTTGAACTTAATTTTTTTATTATTTTTAAGGCATTTAGAGTGACATTCTTACTCATGTTTCCTGTTCCAACAATGACATTATTCACAGTGCTGATTGGTGTACAGTATGGAAATGAGTGAGCAGCTTGTGGTGAAATTGCCATGAAAGGAGTACATTCCAGGTGGGGCTTTTTAAAGACAATGTTAGGTGCTTTGAAAGTAAAGTCATTACCCTCTGAAATTCTGACTGCTCAGTATCGTCTTGCCCATGTTAATTTTCATTCATTTTCTGTCATGCCAGGTTGCTCCAGGCAGCTGTGTACCTGTAAAGCAGATGGAATTGACTGATGCCCATGTCAGGCCCTGTGCCTTGTCTAACTAAAGTTGCTTTTAGGGCAAATGGCATTTGTAATTCATTGTGGCAAGGCATAGTGAACCCCTTGCATTTGCATCAGAAATCTTGCATTTTGAGATTACAGGCTTAAATGAGAATACAAGCGCTTTTCACACCAAAAAATAATAGTTAAAACATGGTCTTCTACTGAAAAGAATAACTGCAGTTTTCTCAAAATGCACAGTTCAGGTTTTTATCATCTCTTCCATTGCTGTCCTGCCCGCCTGCAGTGCTGCCAGGTAAACACAGAGGGGCTGAAGGGGGTTCCCCCTGCTCAGCCCTGAGCACACAGCTAACCTGTCCTTGCCCATGCAGGAGTGAGCAGGTGTCTGTCTGCAGCTCAGTGGGCATGTTTGGACAGGAGGTTACAGGTACTGTAACACAGGCGGTAACTAGGAAAAAATAATTTGTAAAAGTGCATTATTATTTAATATATAGCAGGAAGTAAAAGCTTTTGCAAATAATCCAGTAAAAATATTTGGCTGTTTTACGTGGCAGGATGAATTCTTCACCATGAGCATTCCCTAAATCCTTCTAGGCACCTAGCTGGGCTTTGGCTTCAGGTTGAAGCTGTCCCTTTACCTGGGGAAAATCGGGAAACTGGCAGCACAGTACACAATGCTGTCTTGTTCCTGTTATCTGCCACCAGTGACAGCAGCTCATCTGCATAGCACAGACACTGCATACACAACTGCAGCAAACAAACACAGCAAAAACTTCTGTGGATGATAGTGCACATCCAAATGCTTAGCCCTCTAAACCCCAGGCCTCATTGAGTTTGCAAATATCATCATAGCTAGAACAATGCGAATGTATAAAATTTTGAAAATGTGAATTGGTGTGAGAGGACAATGCATCTATTGAACTTCACCAGCCCTTGGGATGCCCATGAGTAATTTATACCATTGTGTTCTGTGGAGCATTGTTCTTTCATTCAGTCCTCACAGTTTAACACTTCAGAAACAGCCTTTCTCCTGACACCTTCCCTTCCCTACTCTGAGCTGTTTACTTGGAACAGTAGGAAACATGTATAGACATACATTTCATTTAATAGCTTTAACTGGCAATGGCAACTTGTTTTTCTATCCCAGATTCAGATAGGGTGGCTGATACCTCTAAAGTGGAGACACATGGAGCAGAAAGGGGATGGTAATATTTGTTTTCATAGCCAGTGTGTATGTATTGTGGCTACCAATCTGTTCTGCTTACTGAAATACAGAATCAGAGCCTGGAAACATCCATTTATTCTTCAAGTGCGTGGAGATTGCTTCAGTTAGACCAGTGAGTGCTGGACCAGCCCAACACTTTTAGTATTGAGTATATTATTAGACATTATTATACATGCAGTAAGTTTCCACACAGATATTTAGAAATATTTATCTGAACATAATGAATTCTCAGGCTTTCAGTGAGATGTTAAAACAAGCACAAATTGTCACAGTTATTGGTATTGCAGAATCTTTCCAGCATACTGTCACAGAGTTTGGTGTCAAATGAACTACAGCAGGGAAAGCTGCCCATCACCTGGCATCTTTATGTAAAGATACCTACATATGGCAGGAGAGCCTGGAGAGAGCTGGGTGAGCCGTGGAGAGGGAGCTAATCAGCAGTGCAGGTGGTTCAGGTAGCTGCTTTTCACACAGATAATTAATGTGTACAAGTAGCTGCTAATTGCACATTTCAGGAATGATTTATGAGGTGACAGAGGGGAAAGGGGGACACGATCTAATTTCTTTGGGAACCTCTGCCATTCATGCAATGGTATCAGCACAGCTGTGAGATGGGACATGATTAATGAACGGTGGGCAAACACCGCCGTGGCGCGGGACAGAACAGCAAGTGGCCTCAGAGCCAGGGCCGGCACCGTGGGCACGACGAGCTTCTGCCTTTGGCTTCCAGCTCCCTGGGACATCGGGCTGCACCCCGGCTGGGCTCTGGAGCGAGATCCTTTGTGTCCATCAGAACAGTTACGGGTTTAGTGGGGACAGTTGTCACTGAGTTGTGAGTGGGTTTGTGTTTATCAACAAAGACTGTGGATATGTATTCTCTCTGCAGAGGTCATGGGGAAAACAAACGTGGCCGGAACTAATATTTATACAGGACATTAAATCTGTTAAACACCTGATTGTGGTGCTCTGTCTTGGCTGCTGCCTGGGAGCACCCTTTACCTACTGTCACATATCCCTCTGTCTGCTGTCTGCCATGTCCCATCCAGAGCAGGCACACAGGAACTCGCTTTGCTTGGGAAGAGTGATGTGCACGTTGTGATTGTTGTACCTGCTTATCTGCACTAAAGATAATACAGAGTAATATGGTGCATTCCACTGACATTCTCATGGGCTGGTTAGCATATCAGTTTGCTGCTCTTTTTTAATGCTAGTCTAGTTTATCTCTGAAGAGACTGCTAACGAAATTTCAAGAAATGTGGCCTTCTTGTGGTGTAAGTGCACTTACAGGGCAGTGCTATGAAGAGCCAGTGTTACAACTTTCACCAAGGAAAACGAATGTTTTCAACACTTCTCTCAAGGCACTGTTTATGTATCAAAATAGTCCCGACAGTTTTGCACTGTGTTACAAAAACTGTTCTATGAAGGCTATACCTCAAGCTGTGTGTGATGATAGTTTTCTTTTATTTCCTTTTATATAATGTAGTATTTTTAAATTGCTGCAGTTCAACATTAAAGAGTGAAAGCATTTATTTCTATCTTTTATAGCTTTTAGAATTTGACAGAGAGCTGTCAGTCTTTAAAGACAGATTGTATGAACTGGACATCTCATTTCCTCCCAGGTAAGATTCATATATAATCCATTTATTTAACTAGCTACAACATAGTTATTACTTGCACTGTTGGTAAAATGTGAATGTTCCCATATTTATTGCAGAAATTATAATGATCTCTGTTCCTTTCATGATTGTTTATTCTCCCCACATCCCCTCATCACTAATAAACCACATGCCAGTAGTGCTCCGTAGCTCATCATTTGGGTTCCGCTGATCCTGTCTTTTATAGCTGCTCTTAAAACAGACCTGGCAGGAATGTGTGCTCAGAGATGTGGAACGACTTCTAAGCACTGGGCCCAGACCACCTGTTAAATCACCTTATTGCAGCCATAAAGACAGTCTCTGCCACAGGCTGTTTGGTGTCTGCCAGCAGTGGTGCGCTCAGCTGCGGGTGTAGAGCCTGCTGCCCTCGCTCAGGGAAATCCAGGAGCAGTATCAGGAAGGAGGGCAGGAACTTAGGTTCTGCTTTTCAGTTTCACTAAACATCATATAACTACTTCAGACTGTTAGAATAAATTGGCTGGCTTAATACACATGCATGATTTCAGTCAGCAGATTCCTGAGGTGTTTTAGCCATGAATGGACAGCTGTTGCTATCATACAAAACCAAGCATTTTGCAAATGGCAGTTCTGTTCAGGAGGAATCTGTGGAAGATTTGGTGCCTTTTATACATGCATGGTCCCTTTCCAGGAGTGAGTAAGTCAAATCTCACAGTTGATTTCAAAGGAAAGAAATACTGCATTCACAAAGAAAAAGTTTAAAAAATAGTAGAAAAAAGGCAGATAAAACTATGCTTTTCATATACTTTTTTGTTAATAGATGTAATATGTTTAAATACTACTATTTTATGCCTCATGGACAGATAGAAAAGTACGATGTTTTGGCATACACTAAGAAAAAATTTGGGAAGCTTGCCTTTTGTGATCATAATCTCATTACTTCTTAGCAGCCAGCTGCGATACTGATTTGTGTTGATCCCCTGGGACACTGAAGTATGCACGGAGTTACCACCACTCTAAACTGTCCTTACTGATTGAGTATGATAACAGTAGACCAGCAGGGTGTGTACATCCCTAAGTGTGTCTCACTCCTCATGTATCTGGTCAGGGTGGATGAAGGTGAGGGGAAGTGATACCATTTTTATACTATGCATACTCTTCTACTTCATGTCTCCAGCATTAGTGCTTTCAGCCAGAGCAAGGCCTACCAAAAATACATTGTTCCATGAATAGTTTTCAGCTTCTTCAGACTCTGTAAGAGCTTTTCAGTGTCATGCTCCCCTCAAGCAGAGATCAGAAATTAGGTGTGAGTAGTCTCTGTGTGTTTTAGTTCTACTCACTCTGTTTCCTTCTCAAAAACTAGGTAATAGTAATAGTAATAAATGGTAAAAAAAAAAAAAAAAAACATATATATATACATATATATATATATACTGAGAGATGGCATGTGTGTATAAAGAGCAAACTGGCTTTATATTAGGATGCTTTTTTCATCCATCCCTTCTTGTTTTCTCTGTCATAAGGCAAGGACATCCTATTGCCCATCCTGTGGTCCTTGCATGGTCACAGGCTCAGTAATGTATTTTTAACAGAAATATATTACTATTTTTAGTCATACATAATTTTTGGTATGTATAAATAATTGCTTATAAAATACTTCTATGAGATTTGTAGTTACAAATTGAATTTGTATCTGTAAATGGAATGGTGTTAAGGCAGCACAGCAAATTAATGTTTCTGCACATACAAAGGAGTTTCCTCTGGGTCTTGACAGACTCTGTGTTACTGCACATTAGCTTCAGGACTTTTTAGTTAACTTTGATTGTGGGAAGGCTTGGAGAGCCACTTTGAGCTCTCCTACAAACACATCTAAACCTGGCATTTTTGCAGGCATACTTAGGGAGCTCAAAACTAATGCATTGTTCTTCCACAGTGCTGTACTGTAATTTGACATCAAATGCCTGTTTGATCTGTGAATTCTTCTTCCTGCCATGGGTGACCATCGTGATGCAGTGCAGAGGGAAGGGTTCTCAGGTAGTCATCCCTTAGAACCACCTAGAACAAAGCCTTGACTGAGCTCCTCCAACCCACACTATTCCTTCATTCTGTGATTTTATAGCACTGACAGCATCTGCAGGCCTGTCAGTTATCTCCTCTCTGTTCGGCAGCCCTAAGGCATTTTCCAAAATCATCTTCAATTCTGAGTTCCTGTCGGTTCTTTAATGTTTGTTCCTGAGCCACACCAGCTCACCACCCTGTGTGCCTGTGCCCAGAGGAGCATGCCAGGGATGCAGTGAATGAATTCGGGGGAAAGAGGCTCATCCCACCTGTTCTGGGCGCAGATCTGCCGTGCTGTGTCCACAGGGCCCCCCAGCACGTTCTGTCCAGGCTCCTTGGAGCCTGCAGGGCAGTGGCATTCCTCTGGCCCTGTCCAGAGCCCACCCTTCCCTTGCAAAGCCCTCCTCTGTCCTGCTGGGATGTGCCAAAGGTGAAGGCAGCCTGGGAGGGCAGCCACACTTTAACAAGAGACCATGGGCTTTGTGGCAGGTCTGCTATGTTAGACTACCTGTAAAAAATCATTCCAACAGAGTATTCCTCAGACATTATTCACCCATTCCTATATTTTGCGGTCTTTTATTTTATATTGTGAATATTCATGTTTTCATCTTGTTACCCTCTGTGATCTAGTGTAGCCTATAGCAACCCAAGCCACTGGAGACTAAATAAAAGTTAGAATTTTAAACTCTGTAAGCTCTGTCACTCACAGGCTGAAGCAAACAGCCCAGTGTGAGGCTGCAAAGGGCTTCGTGGTAGTCAGCAATCACTGCAAAAGGCAGGAGGTGTGGAAAAAAAGAAGTAAAAACATTGTGGTGTGTCAATATACAGGTGGGCAATTGTTACCTTTATCACTGCTCTCCATTAATTATTATAATTATTCTTGTAGCTGTTGTATAACAAAGATAGGAGCTGACTCTAGCAAGAGTTCACACCCACATACAAGGTTTGCTCTCAGATAAGGCTGCATGCACAGCAATCTCATGTATTAATCATTCTCTTAAAGTGACCTATTCTTGTTTGTTGTTGAATTAGGCTGTCATGTAATTTACTGGTTGGACATATGTTTGTGTCTTAGATACCCTCAGTGTGATATTTGTCTCAAGCAGACCCTCTGCACTGGCAGTGTCTTGGCTTTTGATGCCTCTGAGCAGGAGATGGGTTGAATCTCATTTACTCTCAGCAGAGCGTTCCTCCTTTGGAATTCTCTCTAACACTGGCTCATTGTTCTGAAAAAATCTTATTTACTCCATAAAATATTTTTTGTCCACCTTGTATTTTGTCCCATGACCCTTCTCTGTTCTAGGAGGTTGCACAAGGACACATGTATTTTTGTGGTCTGATTTACCCTGAGCCAGCCTGCTCTGCATGAAGCAATGCCCAGAGTGCTCCCTTGTTCCTTCCCTTGTTCCTTCTCTCTGCAGAGACTGTTCAGAGCAGAACCTCTGGGTGCCACTGCACAGAGCCCCAATGTCACCCTTGGGTGTGAAATGGAAGGACAAGATGATGGTTTAGGTTTCAGCAGGCTGCTCTTCCTTTCCAGTGTTCTCAGTGTCTCTCTGCACGTTCTCAGATCATACAGACTGCCTGCTGACAGGGCAGGCAGCACTCCTGAAGCAAACAGGGTTCTCATTTCCTAGAACTTCATCTCCTCAGTAATGCTGCTGGGTCCTGTTGTCTCACAAAAGAGGAGTTAGGCTCTCAGATGAAAAAGCCGTAGGTTATTTTTATGCTTGCATTATTAGTTACTTTTATAACACTATTTTTTTTTTCCAACTAAGAAGTATTTTCTACTGAACAGAAATACTTCAGACTTACTTGTGCATTGTAAAACTCCTTCCAGGTATTAATGAGGTATCTGAAATCATCCATGGATCTCTCAGCCCCCAAGGAACAAATTCCCACCTGACATGATGCACTTGTCTGGGTGCTTCCAGCATCTAAGGCTGAAGCACAGAAGCATTTTCCCAGCTGGAAACAGAGAGACAGCTGGCATTTCCTCCAAAATAATTTGAATTTAATTATTACAATGATTTTTCAGAGAGATCTTGCCTTCATATTTCCACTCACATTAAACCAGTGCCACTCTCACCAATTCTCAATTTTCAAGTTGAAATAAGGTGTTTCTTTATTTTGTGAGGAACCAGACAGCATTACCCGAGGTCTGGTTTAAGGAGTTTTGGCAAAGGGGAAAAGAAAGGACCAACAGAAAGTAAAAAAGTTTCAAAGAATTATTCTACATGTGTAAGGTAAGGACTACAGGCCATGCAGCAAGCAGAAAATAAAGCATATTCTAAAGAACTTATGGTCCTTGCTGCCAGCCAGGCTGTCCCATCTGAATGTACTGCTGAAAAGCCCAATAGTTTGGATCCTGAATCCTGACCCATTTCTTCTCTCAGGTTCCCAGTTATTTTTTTCCAATATGAGACTTTGTAAAATTTAGCCCCAAAGTAAGGTACTTTTGAGAAGTACAGGTGGATGTATTCCCAGAGAAGACATCGAGCTCAATCACAGTCATAGGTAGTAACATCAGGCTCTTCTGGTGCAACAAGTCAGCACTGGGTCCTTCCCAACAAGCCAACATTATTCATAATTCATTTATCCACTTGTAATAGTAGCAGTATTGCATACATTGCATGGAGTACAGCATTACTGTTATTAAAGCAATAGAGTGCATCACTCACTGTTCACTTGCTGAGGCACTGGTATTGCCAAATAACCCATTGTAGTATTGCCAAATAATCCATTTTTGCCAGCTGGGCCTCCCCACGCTCGGGGGTCGGAGCAGAGCACAGCGTGCCCTTTGCCATCAGCTGTGTGCCAGGCAGGTCCTGCTGCTGGAGCCAGCGCCAGCACGTGGCCTCCTGTCACCAGGGTTTGGCCACAGGGAGGTTTTCAGCAGCACTATGGACACCATTGTGGGTGAATATTCTGCACAGAAAGTGAAGGGTTGCATTATGCTTTCTGGAAAAAAAAAAAATAGGCTCTGGGCTTATTTATTTTTTAAACTGAAAAAGGTCCTGCAACACTGGTGATACAGGAATGCTCACTCTGAAGCATATTACAAATCAGTATTTTCCAAAGAAGAGTGTTAAGCCAAAAAGCAATATGCCCAGCATAAATCTATTTAAAAGGTTCTGATAAAAATACCATGTCATTAACCCTCCTGTTTTGTGTTGTGCCCAGACTTAGGGCTCAAGTCCTGTTTACCCATCCTGCCCTTTGCTGCTGGTTTGCCCGGGTGACCCCCTGTCCCATTGTCACCTTTGACTCCAATTGTTGGTACTATCACCATGGTGTTAGCGTAGCCTGTGCAAGTAGCAGCTGTTTAACACATTGCTCTATAACTACTGTGTTTGCAGGGCTCTGTTTGCCCTCCTGATTTGGCTGAAGTGAGACACGTATCCTGGCCAGTTGGCTCGCAGAGCATCACCAAGGCTTATTAGTGTTTTGGTACCTATGAAGCAGATAATCTAGTTCAAACACCAGTGTGTCTTACTGCTTAGCTTAGATCTGCTGCCTAGGATGTGCATATGAAGATAAATTACATGGGGTCATTTGTTAGGAAGAGATCTAGGGAATCCAACTCCAATTCTCCCTTTCAGGTCAGGGAAATATAAAATGTTAATTCAATTTTGAGGAAGAAACTAACACTGGTAGCTGATAAAAATTAGATGTCACCTTTTGATTGGTTGAATGGCATTTTGTTGAAATCACACTTACATACCAGCTCACACTAGTGCTGACTGTAAATTAAAAATATCAAAATATTTTTATTTGTATATTTGGCCCTAAAACTTCCACAGCAGCCAAAGGTTGTATTGGCAGTCCACATTCACCACCTTTTCTTGAGGTAAAAGTATCTTAGACAATCTGAAGGTAAATTGATCCAACATTTTCTCAGAAAATATGAAAATAGTAAATAATTTTCTGATGAAGAGTGATTGGGGTTTTTCTTAAAGTTCTCTGTCAATGTCATATGTAAATAGAAATATCTAAAAGTGACAAAAGGTTTAGTAAATGTGAGGACTCATACCTAAGTTCAAAAATAAAGTGAACCAAATCAAAATTGTCTCAGCTCTTCCCATAAAGAGGTCAGTTTTCGTTGATGCTTTATAGTTCCATCCCATCTCAAATACTTTGTATTATAAAAAAGTCTGTGATATAAAATGTGGGGACAATTGACAGATGAGTGAGCACAAGGAGTTTTTGAACAGGAGGCATTTCCACTCCCTGAAACGTGATAAAGTTTGCTAAATGATCTGCATTTGAACCTAGATGTAGGCTGCACAGTTGTTCAGAATGACCTTTACTGGACTAAAAAGATCAAATAGCTGAATTTTCCCCACTGTAGCCTAGTGAGTGCTGCCACACTTCCCAGAGCAGCACTGGCAGCGTGGTCTGTAGAAGGCAGGGCCCCAGAGCAGCACCGGGCGTTCCCAGCACGGGATGTCCCCATCACGGGGTGTCCCAGCACGGGGTGTCCCCAGCACTGGGTGTCCCCAGTCCAGGGTGTCCCAGCACAGGGTGTCCCCAGCACGGGGTGTCCCCAGCACGGGGTGTCCCAGCACGGGGTGTCCCCAGCACGGTGTGTCCCCAGTACAGGTGTCCCAGCACGGGGTGTCCCCAGAGCGGGGTGTCCCAGCACGGTGTGTCCCCAGCGCGGGGTGTCCCCAGCATGGTGTGTCCCCAGTATGGGGTGTCCCAGCACGGGGTGTCCCCAGCGCGGGGTGTCCCCAGCATGGTGTGTCCCCAGTATGGGGTGTCCCAGCACGGTGTGTCCCAGCACAGGGTGTCCCCAGCATGGGGTGTCCCCAGCACGGGGTGTCCCCAGTACAGAATGTCCCCAGCACGGGGTGTCCCCAGCGCGGGGTGTCCCAGCACGTCCCACGCTGGGTGCGGTGCGAGCCGGAGGACACTGCCTGTGGCAGCTACAGTTCATTCCCTCTGTAGCAGCCCTCCAGAGGGAATGAACTGTTTCCTGTTAGAGAGTACATCTCACCTCTCTCACTAACAGATTTTATCCATGCTTGCACACAAGAGTTCATTAGGAGACATTTATATACACAGTGTTGTTGGCTTGTGTTTTGAGTTAAGGCACTGCTGACAGGATGGTTTATGATGTCGGACAACTTTTCACCCTGCAGTAAGCATTTTTGTAAAGGTGTCTAATCATCTCTGACAATACCTGTCAACAGTAGTAGCGCTCTGATATTACTGACCCTCTTAATGGTTTATTTTCCCCAAACAATTGCCAAGTAGTTCTCATCCTTATTGACTGTGACAACAGTAGTTCATTGGACAGCCTGCTCCTTATTAACAGAGTAAGTTAGCAATTCATCAAAGTGTTTGGTTAAATTTCAACAGTATTGAACATTATATTAATGATGTTGCTGGAAGTTTTATTCAGAAAACCCACCTGACAGTAATCCTGATTAAATAAGTGCAACTGAAACAGAAGTTCGTGAAATAGGATGGAAAAGCAGCTAGAAGCTGCATCTTCAGAAAGAGTAAGTCCTAAACAAGTGGAAATAAATTGTGCAATTTTCACATGGATACTCCAGAACTGCCTGTCTGTGTGTCATCCAGGGGCGTGCACAAAGTGTATTTTGTATAATTCTGCTGGCTGGAATACACAGAAATAAGTCTCCTTTTTACTATTTATTACCCTGCTAACATGAGTAGCTAAGGTCCTAAATTCATAAAACTTTGCTGATGTTTTAAATAGTGTTTTAAACATAAAATTTTAAAACACTGTTTAAAATTTGTTCCACAGGGAATTCCCCATTTTCCCCTTGTATTTTTAAATAGATGTAATATACTGTGTGTAAAAAAATGTGTAACTGTACAGAATACCATGGAAGTTTGTACATCCTTACCTCTAGCACCTCTGTGTGTTAGCATTATATCTATTTATCATTTATGCTTCTGTGGTACCTAGAGGCCTTTATCTGTTATGTCATCATTTTTACATGAGCACTCCCTATTCAGTCTCAAGACCACTACTTTCTGTGTATTACACAAGGTAGATTGTGATTGAGGCAGAATGTTAATGAAAGGAAAAAATAATACATGCTTTCATGTCTAATTATTGGCATAGGGAGAGCTGGTTTTCCCTTTTTCTCTGCCACAGTCATTGTCCTGGTATGTCCTGGTGCTAATGATGGAAGCACAGAAGGATGGCACAATACTTCCCCACCAGGAGACTGATATTGGAATTTCAAACTTTTGACTATTTGGTATAGAGTCCTTGACTTTCTTTTTATCAGACCTGCAGTTGTTTTTATCAAATCTGTAGTCATTTCTGCAATTCACAAAACAGAAAATTTGTTGACTAGAATTACTAAGTAGGTTTTGAATTAAGAACTGTGAGTTCCTTGTCTGGAGTGAATGTGTTAAAAGAGGCTGGAGATGTCAGCAAAACAAATCGAACTTACTGTCCTTGATCATAGACAGTCTTATTCCTAATGTCTTTTGGAAGATGGGTGTTGCAAGAATAGTTCTGCATTTTGCATGTACACAAGCTTAAATTTACAGTAATTTTTAAGAGACTATTTATGCCTAAAGGCAAAGAAGCAGTCAAGAAATGGGGTTGAGAGGAAGGAAAAGAGAAGGGAAATCATGAATCCAGCTTAGAAAGAACAAAAAGTGAACGGTCAAGTGGAAGCGTGTATCAGCACGCTCTTGTCTTGGTTCCCCGCTGCAGCAAGTGGAAGTATTTTCCAGTTTCCTGAGTCCCACCATGGACGGTGTTTTCCAGTTTCCTGAGTCCCACCATGGACGGTATTTTCCAGTTTTCTGAGTCCCACCATGGATGGTGTTTTCCAGTTTCCTGGGTCCCACCATGGACGGTATTTTCCAGTTTCCTGAGTCCCACCATGGACGGTATTTTCCAGGTTCCTGAGTCCCCCCTGGCGTGGGCTGGTGCTCTGGGGCGCGGTGTGCGCGGCAGCAGGCAGGACAGCGCTGCCTCCCGCGCGGTTCCCGCAGCCGGCGCTGCCTCCTCTCGTTTCTCTCTGAAACGAGAGCTGCCTCGGCAGCCGCTTCTGAGGCTTTGGGCGTTTTCCCTAAGTCTTCAGCTCTGCAACATCTTTCTGGTTTGGCTGCATCAGAGCCGTCATCCTTCCCAAAACGCCTGCGCTCTGTAGGCTCCTTCGATTGCTGCTCTTGACTGGGTTAAATCTGATCAGCTGGGGTGAAGACATCCAAAGGAAGTGACATTATGTAAGACACCAGCGTGTCCTTGGGGGCAGGACCCTCAAAAACACACCAAACAAGCAGAAGCTTCAGAGCTCACATGCAGCTGGTTCTGGAAGCAGTCACGCTATGTTCATGCCACTGCTCACTTAGCTGTGGAACAGGATGATGGAAACAACTTCTGAGGCACATGGTGTTTGAAAAGTTTTGTTCTGGAATAGTACACATTCAGCAGCATGTTTCACGAAATCTTCTTCAGTGACAGTTATATTCCAGAAACCTCTAATAGAACTTTTATTTGCTAAAATCTATTTTAGATCAATAATAAACTAAAATAGCCCTACAACCCAAAAAGTCACAAAGAAAGAAAGAATCCCTCAAGGGAGTTTTGACTCATATTTAGCTATGGCCACTATCTGAGCCCATCTATAAAATAATTTTGCATATTGTAAAGTGTTTGTGACCCCTCTAGAGCATGAAGGAGAGCTAATAGTTCTCCTGATTTTGGGGCATGTATCTTGTTAGGATTTTTTATTATGTTAGTGTCAGCGTTTCACTGAGATTAGGATTTCCACACGGCAGAGTGGATGGAGGGAGGGAGCATTATTCATTGGAGTGCAGTGAGACAGAACACTCCATGCTTCTTGCTTCCTTCGAAGGATTCTTTCTTACAAAAAGAAGAGTTTGCCTCGCTTTATTATATTAAATTATTGCCTACAGGCCATTTTGTCTGGACAATTTTGCAGCATTTATTTTCATCTCTGTCCCAGCCATTAGAAATCTGATTTGTCAAAGATACTTGTAAACTATAGTAACTTTTTGACTGGATGATCAGTGCTAAGGACCTTGAAAAATTGGCAGAAGTTTTCACCCTGTGAAAACATTAAGATAAATAAAGCAAATTGATAAATACCATTTAATAGAATATAGGCTCTAGGATTTAATGCTCTAACACATAGCAGTAACAGATCATTCCAGGTATGGAACATCATATTTCAAAAGCCATACAGTTAGTGCTGTAAAAGGAAGGATTATATGAAATGTGATTGATTCTTATACCTTTATGTCATAAAAAGTAACTTCAGTTATGTGGGGTTCTGGAATAAGTAAAGTAAGAGGTTATGAGAAAAAGTCAACCCTTAAGTTGCAGACAAAGAGCTTCTACTACCAATATAGTATTACATCATCAAAATATTTCACAGACACTCAGAAATAAGCTGTACTTCTGTATGTCAGTGAAGCAGCAAATTGAATTCTCATAATATGTTTTGAAAACGAGTCTTGTTAGGTTTGATGAGGTGGAAAACGTACTGAGATCACTGGTTTGTTCCAATACATTCAGTATGCTTTTCTTGGATGTTTGCCACGGCTAATCTTTTTAATGGCAGTGTAGCTTGTAAACCCATTTGGTAGAAAGCTGTATGTCTCTGTTTCAGAGTATCACACCAAGCAGGATGGTAAATAAGTTTCTCTTCAAGCATGCAAAACCTTTTTTTTTACAATACTAGAAATTTTATTTTAAGATACATATCAGAAAAACCTCTGTATTTATTTTCCTTTATTAATTCAGTGAGGAGCAGAATAAAATGCAAATGTCTTTTCAAATACGCTCACACATACATATGTAGATGTTTGGGGGTTTTAAGAGTTTTATCAAGGGCAGACTTCAGTTAATTTAGGCCCAGTATTCAAGAAGTTGAGCCTGTCACAAACCCTCTGGATTTCTCCAAAACCCCCTCTTAGCTACTCCCACATGCCATTTCAGAAATGGTCTAAGAAAACAGTGGGCCTTACAGTGTGGTAAGCCATCACCAAATTCAAAGTTCTGTTTTAATAAACTGATGAGAAGATTTGGATGAGACATGAAAAATTCTGAAGCCTCAGCTTATTGAGGTTGAGCTAGAGGTTGCCCTTCAGGTGCTTCAGATGATCTCAGCCCATGGGCTCATACAGGTGTGTTACCTCTAGCTATATTCTGTAGATTAAAATAAACACTTTCTGTTGCCCTTTAAAGCTAAGTTAGAATGCACTGGAGATGTCATAGCATGTTTATGATGGCTCCAGAGTGTGACTACCATTTAATCTGCTTCTATTCAAGGTGTCTTTACAAAATAATACACTTTTCCTTAACACGGTTTCATAGGTATGGGATCTTATATGTTGTCAGCATCACTTTCTTTGAACCACATTCCTGATTCCTTGGTTCTGAAGAAATCTCCTGTGAAGCCTGTTGTCTTGTCCTGTCTTCCTTTCTGTCACCCTTAAAGAATCCATACAGGAGAGGTTTGTGTTTAGCTGCAGTGGTCCCAGCACTCTGAACTCTGTTTTCTGTTAAATTATTCATGGATAACTTCCCTTGAGAGAATCCTGTGAAGAAATCACATAAGATGAACTTTTTTCCCCCTAGGTTTCATTTTGCAACTTCTGCATGTACATTTTCTGTAGTCTCTTGTCTAATTTCAAGTTGTTGTTGAACTGATTTTTGTACTTCCACACAGATAAACATTTTGCTATCTTTAAATGCTCTCACAAAAGCACAAGGTGGAAGGTGAGAGTTTTGAAACTGTGTGTCTTAACTTCTTAACTGTACAGTAGAGTTGTAGATCTGAGAAGAGACGTAGAAAAAAAGCACATGAAAAGGGAGGAGGGAGAGGGAGGAGAAAAATAAAAAGCGTCTGGAAGAGCTGCTTTTTAACAGGGACATTTTGTAAGTACTATGGCCCTTTGAGCCAGAGGTTTCAGACTGCTTTGCCAAGAGTCATTGATGGTTGTGGATGGGATTTGTTTGCAGTTATCCCTACAGCGAGGACTCTAGCCAGGGAAGGCAGTACATGAACACGAGATGTCCAGCCTGGTGCGACAGAATCCTGATGTCCCACTCAGCCAAGGAGCTCATTCTGAAAGTAAGTACAAACCTGCAGCCCCCGGTGCCTCCGCGCTGCATTATCTGCATCAAAGGCAGGTATGGCTGGAAGACTCTGCCCCTGAGTTTGCCAAGTTGGAGACAGCACACCATGGTAGTAAATGGAGGGGTCTGCCTCCCGTGCTTTGACACAAGAAGGGGGATTTGTCCCCATAAACCTGCTGACACTGACCAAAAGATGAGCTTCTACAAGCACTTATTTTGGTACCTGAGCTGCCAGTGATGACTGACTGTCTTCTGTCCTGTGCCTCTTCTGTGCAGGGATGCACAGCACTGGGAAACTGACTGCTTGCTTTAAAGAGAGTAACAGAAAATAAAAAAGCCCCATAAAAATGCTGTAAAAAGTCTCCATTAGTCCCCCAGCCCAGTCCACCCTACAGTGACATAAGCAGCAGCACTGCCCCTACCAAGGGTTCAGCAGGGATGCAGACAGGAGCAGGTACAAGGGCTGCTGGCTGAGGAGTCCCACAATTGAGAGAAAAGCCTGTAACAGCAACAGCTGCAGGCACCTGAGTTACCAGAGTGGCAGATTTCCTGAGGTACTCCCAAGAATATGTCAAATCCTGCGTAGGCCAAATCTATTGCTATGCCCTGAATGAGGATAGTATCCAGCAGGTAGGCTTCTAACTTAGGTATACCAACTAGGTGTTAAATTTAGACATTCCGTTAGAGCTTCAGAGATAAACTTGTGCAACGTTTTTAGAACATACAATTCCTCTTGGGATTTAGTGTTTATAGATAGGGTTAGGGTTAGTTGGTCATGTTCTGTCCAAGGTTAAATGATCTAAATATGGTTGAGGAGCCTTTCAGTTTTCTTTTCTGTCATTTGCTCTCTCCTTCTTGTTGGACTGTGCCCTCCTTCTTTCCTTGGGAGCGCTGGACTGGGTCAGCTGGTTACCTGTGCCAGCTGCCACTGTCCCTGTGTGCGTGCTCCTGGCACCCAGACCCCTGTCCTGCTGCTGCTGGTTGCCAGCTGCTCTAGGGGGCCAGGACCAGATCAGGAAATGGGGATGTGATGGAGATCTCTCCCACGTCTCTCTGTTCTCAGCTGGCCAGCTGGCAGTGGCCATGGGCGGCTGCATAAATGGGTGTGCTGCAAGTGAGGTTGTCTTGGCTGACCAGACTGTAAGACTCTAACAGACTGACTGAACCCAAAATTGCCAAAAGTCACGTGTCTGTCTGTGTGCTCCTGTATAATTAATGCAGTTTAGTGGGAGTGAATTACAGAAAATAATCTTCTAAGTAAATCAATGTTCTATAGCTTCTTGGCTTTTTTTTTTCCAGTTTAAATTAATTACACCCTTGAAACTTGCTCTCCTGAAGTTTATAACCTTCTTTTTCTCTCTCATTGGGGTTATTTATCTCGTGATTAGACTGTTTGCTTTGCAGTATATAACTCACTGAAAGGCTGGGAACGTGTTTTCCACAGCTACTCAAATTTCAAGTCAATGCACTTCCTCACACGTTTTAATGTGTAAAAAGTATCTGCATGACCTCATGAAATTTCACCCAAAATTCTAGACAATGCATGTACTGCAGTAGTCAGTAAAAAAAAAAAAAAAAAAAAAAAAAAAAAAAAAAAAAAAAAAAAAAAAAAAAAAAGTGAAGCCTAAGGGCAATACAGGCTTTACAGTCAAATAGTAATGTCAAAATCAGTGTTACTTGTTTTTGTTACACAAAAATATCCTGTGAAAAAGTGAGTCTTTACCCAAAATGTTACTGATAGTGCTTGGCGACCATGAAATTCCTAAAGAACAAAGGATTAAAACCATGAAAAGAGTGGCCAATGAGGGAGGATTTTTTTTTTTAAAGCTATGAATAAGGAGATAGATGTGTACACAAAAGCTTGAAGAGTGTAAACAGTACAGAGGGAAAGGAATTCTTTCTGATTATCTAGAGGGCTATAACTTGGATATAATGGGAGAAAATTAAACAAGGGAAAACAAAGTTACAGCACTGAAGAAGTTTGGAGCTGTGAGGTCAGTTATAATTTCCAGTCTCCGTGTAACAGAAGAGTTACACGGAGATCAGCTGGATCCTTCAAAGCTCACCTTTAAAAGTGCTCATAACTCTGTCTTTGGAGCTTTGCACTTGCAAATTGTGGTCAGGCAGTCTGGGACATCTCCAGAATTTCCTATGCAAAGTGAAGGTGCTGCTGAGGCCAGCTGGGCTTTGGCTCAGTGAGTCTGTAACCAACACAGGAGCTGTTTATCCAGCCCAAAGCCAAACCAGCATTCTGGCCCATAAAACCTATTTAAAACAGTCATTAGAAAATAATGCCAAACTGATAGAGGAAAGGGCATAATGACCACCCAGGTTTCTGTGGTTCTATGCAAGAAGCAGTGTTGGCCTTGACTGAGAATTTACTCCACTGCAGAGACCTATACTTTAAAGCTTTAAAAGGAACTCTAAAAGAAAATTTTAATTAACTGATTACACTGTAACAAATCCTTAAAATAAAAATGTATATGAACTGTTAAAGAATATTTTCAGTCGTAACTACCTATTGAATATTCTTATTCAGGTCATTATTTTGCTGTATTAATTTTTTTAATAGGCAATTAAAGTGTGTATTTTTCTGCCTCGGCAATTCTGTAATTTATTTCAAACAAAAAATGTAGTAAATCTGCATTTAAATCCTAGGTAGAGAAAGGATAGAGTGCACAAATTGCCACTGTACAGCGTGCTCAGCTACACAGTAGGCATTACAGATTGTACTGACATGGGGCTGTAAACAGCTTTCCTGCAACATCATCTATCATGCCATGGTCGGTTACCTCACCATCATGTTATTTTATGCTTCCTGAGCCCTAAACCACCAAAGGTTGCCCACTGCTCGGGAGCTGTGCTGATGCCTGATCGCATGAAGTAATGAATGCTCAGCCAAGTGTATATTGTTTCTGCTTGTGCACTGCTGTAATTTGTTTATCTGTCTAAAGATTATGCAGTTGAAAATCCACAATTTTATGCTGCCTTTGTAAATTATCAAGTCGCTTTTGATGAATGTATCCCCACTTCCGATGCTGGTGGCATTATGATCTTGAAATATTGGAAAGTGCTCATGCATACAATGCAGAAGGTTATGTTTTTATATTTTTGGCAGACAACCATGCTGTAAAGTAAATCTGACCTTAAGCTTCCTTACTGCATTAAGGATAATTCAGTTTTAACTTTATAGTCCTAAATGCTACTGTTTATATAAAGTTATTGCCCAGTCAAACTTGACTGATTACAGATGAGAAAGTCTTGGCTGTTTCCTACAACATAAATTAGTATCACCAACTAGTTTAAAGCACATCTACGGTTGCATTAGAGACTGGAGAGTGTGCAGATTACAGATTTAATTAGCTTATAGAAATTGTTTAGCACAATAAGGAATCATTTTCTATGGCAATGTATTTGTATTTATTCCTGAAGTACTGTGCTAAAGAATCAGAAGAGCTTCTCCAGATCACGTTTATTACAAACGGCGGAAAGATGAGCACATTTTATTATTCATTAAGATAAAAATGCTAAAGAAGTCAGTGTATAAGGGTAAAGTTCAACATGGAACAAAATGAAAGCAATTCATAACGGAGACCAGAGGAATGTCATCCGTCATTTACTGCTTTTCTTAAAATCACTGAATGCTTTTTTTCAGATGAAGAAATTTATCTCAGAGAAATGGTTAAAGATTATACTCATAACCTGAAAATAATCATTCATCTCTCTGAACATTTAAAATCCCCTACACGATGAAATCAAATGCTGTTATAAGGCAACATGGATTGCATTTAATTCAAAGAACATTTATCTCACCTAATTCAATAAAAATTGTGTTGTTCTTAAAAAAGGACTGGTCAAATGTGCTCGCTGCACTTTGCAGCAGAAGCCTGGAATGCAGCTTCCCCAGGTCACTCATTTCACTTAGTGCAGCGTTAGCCACCAGTATTTCCCAGGGTCCCATCTGCAGGAGGAGGCATAGAGATGTCAGGGGGTTTTTTATGCAGGCAAACTGCACAAATTACTGCAAGCAGTACTGGACATAAAAGTTCATTTTACACATTTTTTCTCTGGAGAAGCCAAACAATGATGTGTTCATATTCATTCAGAAACTGGTTTCACCTATTTGCACAGTATTTCCAATGTTCCTTTCTGTGTGTGTAATCTGGAGAATTCTTGGACTGACTAGTGTTTTGTTTTTTCTGTTTTTTTTTTTAACTAGTCAGAAAATGATGAGAAGATAGTAATATATGACCACATTGGGCCAAATGTCTGCATGGGGGATCACAAGGTAATTGAATTAAACATTTTAGTCTTTTATCTTCTATATTTTTATTAGGAAGGAGAATGTATGCACTAGGTTCTACTAATTGTAAGTCAGCTATATCTCTGCCCTATTTTTAAGTAATACCTTGAAAATGCTTCTAAGTCAAATTCAGCTGCAGTCTGTCTATCAGAATGGCTGCTTGTATGAAATCAAAGAGCAGGACAGGTGCTAGAATGAAAGCAGAATACCATCCAAGTGAGGAGGAGCAGCCATCTGTACACTTAAAACTCTTCTAGCAGAACACAAGTGATTTCATTGGGTTATCAACTATGCTTTCAGGGCATAGCTTCAGCTAGGTTGATGCATAGGTGCTTATTAGTAAATGAATGTATTGGCAGTTCTATGTTCAAACAACAAGTGATAAAAATTATATAGAAAAAAGATAAAGAATTATAAATAAATAAATACCAGTTGTTTAAATTAATAAAATACTTGAATTCTATGGTCTTCTTTGCTGAAGATACCAGATGAAAGCCTAAGTTAGAAATACAATAAAACAGAGTGTTTGCTTTCTTTGAAAAAAGCCAATTGAGGAGCAGGAGGTAACCTCTGAAAGCCTATCTAAAAACAGCACTGAGACTCTTGAATGATAATTCAGAGAGGGATAGTAGGTGATTGTATGTGTGGATACATGTGTACATGCAAATCTGAACTCACAAATGCATACCCCTATTTAATTCCATGGTCAGAGTTCTTGTGAGACAGAGAATTGTTTTCTAAGGAAAAATGCTCTTAGGGCATTTGGTCCAGAATCATCCAAGGTTTTAAAATAGAGCAACTTACTAACTTATCCAGTAAACAAAAAGCTCTGGGTCAGCCAGTTCAGAAATAGCAGTTTTTGTTTCCTGCATCACCAAAGTGGTGCAGCACTGTTACAAAAGGGAGATGTGTATGGGACCTCAACCTCTTCCCACAGAAATCTGTGGAAAATTTTCCTTTAGGTTTCAGTGGGAGCAGAAATCTGTGAGGAGATGATGTTGTTCCCTAATCCATTTTGTAACTAGAGTGATTCAAAAACTTGTTGCAACATTTTGTTTCCAATCATAGAGAATTTTTTGTTGTATTTACTACTGACTGTAAAGAAAAGAAAAAAAAAAAACAAAAACAAAAAAACAAAACACGTATGTTTCAAACATGTAACTTCTATTTTTCCCTAACTTGCTGCAGCCTGTGTTCCTGTCCTTTCGAATAGCTGCTGGGGCAGGTAAACCTATTGCAAATGTGCACAAGTGTTGTGTCGTGCAGTGATGTGGTGGTAAATATCATCTTTTTTCTTTACGTTTCTATTACATTTTCTACATCATTTCCCCTGTGTTTATCTTTCTTTTTAAAAAAATGCCAATTCTGCAACAGGAAAAAGATGCCTACGAAGTGAGAAGATTTTCCGTGAAACCACACTGTAGCCAGGAGGGAAGGCAGCACACTGAAATCTGTAATCCTAACAGCTGTATTGATAAATCCAGTCCTGAGTGCCACATTTTTAGACTGCTGATCGTACACTATGCTTCAGCATCTGGACTCTGTTCAAGAGACGCCTCACATACCTCACTGTCTTGTATGTTCATGTGACATCAAGTAGAAATGTGGAATTATTTTTTATATATATGTCACAGTTCTGTTGCCAAAACTCTAAATAGACAGCAGAGATGTTCTGTATTCTAGATTTCACAACTTTCAACTTTTAATAAGTGTTTGTCAATGTGGAAAAGCTATTTCAGCATATTACAAAGTTTTAAAGGTATCATACCCATTATATATCTTTACCACTTTGGGATTTTGTACATTGGATTGTATAGATAGAGATATTGATGGTTTTAAATGGTATTTTCTTTTTGACCAAGGCTTATGGTTTGTGTTTTAGTTTTAGTATTTTGGTTTTCATTTTTTAATTTTTTTTCTCATTTTATTTACTATACTGCCATGTTACATGGTTTTGAATCACACAGCAGCTGCTTTCTATACATACATATATATGTGTGTGTATATATATGTATGTATGTGTATATATACACAGATATATAAATAATTTATAAACCTGACCAAAACTTATGCTAAATATACTTTCCAATCTGAATGCTTGAGAGTGCCATATCAGCAGTAAGTATTGGAGTCTTAGCAGGTTTAGTTAAGTGTACATCAACAACCAACATTTATATAATAAATAATATATAGCAGTGCCATCCTGGATACAGATATATAGCATACTATATAGCACATATATTAGCAGTTTCACTTTGTTATTCCTATAATCTCTTCTTTCTATGTAATATTAAGGATTGAATGTGAAGTTCTTAGCTAGGTTTGGGTGTAACTTTCCAGAATTTTGTAAACTGTTTTTGTCCGTCTTTTGTTACTGTTTTATGGTGCCATATTCTATATTGAAACAATAACAACATGGGAGAAGAAAATAATAGTCTGCTTCAAGTAGCAACTGTATTGGACACAGACTGTATTTATACAGTATTAAAGAAAAAAAAAAACAAACCAACAACAAAAAACCAACCATCAACCCAACTGTAAATTTTCCTGGTTAGTAGCTCAGTGCAGCCTACAATATAGTCTTGTTACAGACATCTTCCTCCCACCACTAAATACAACATTAAAAGGTGATTAGGGAGTCTGTTGATGAAACACAAATGTATGTTTTATTGATTTAATTTAGAACACTACAGAGTTCATGGACTGCGCGATGGCATTAGATTGATGCTTGATTTTGGTATAAATCACTACCATTGGAAATGATTTGATGTCCGCTTGCAGAGTTTTCTCAACAGTACAGCCCAGTTTATAGCAAGTATTGTTGCCCAAAGGGTGTCTGCAGCTCTGTATTGTTACTGTGCCATGTTGCATTATAACCACACAGTAATTCTATTTAAGCGAACTCAACTCATGATAACTGAAGGCCTTTAGAAATGAGTACTCTGGTTCTCAAGCAATAAAACTAATCATGGTGAACATGGCTGTGTCTGCCCCTTTGATTTGGTGATTACAGGGAAATTGCTAAATTGTCACATTTCTTATCGAGATACCTTTTGAATCTTTGAATTGCCAGCTAACAAGGGTATTTTTCACATGAAAACTTCTCCGATAGGATGCAGTTCTGGTGTTAATCAAAATACAATACAAACCGAGTCAAAGGGAGCCCTCATGAGAGGAAGGTGATGCAGCTTTACGAGCTGTCACAGGATACTAGTCCTCAGCAGGTCAGTAAATGTGCCACCATAAACTCCTTCGTGATTATCCCGAGTTTCAGAAGGAACCTCGCCGGCCTTTTCCAGCAGGGACCGGGGTCCCGAGTGCGGATGAACTCGCGGTAGCCTCCAGCCGCGGGCCGTGCGGGGCCCGAACCTCCTGGGGGTGCACCGGTTACCTGCCGGGGTGAGCTACTGAGAATGTCCCCAACTGAGCCCTCAGAAACTGATGAAACGCAGCTTTCGCATTTTAACAGCCGCGGAGGCGCGGGTGACGCGGGCCGATGCCAGCGGACAGCCGAGGAGCGACGGGCTGGCCCGGCCTGGGGCCGGCTCCTGTCAGCTCGCCCTCTGCCCGGGCTGTCAGTGCTGCGGTGCCTCGGAGCCCCCTTCTCCCGGAACGGAGAAGCCCCCTCGGAGCTCATTTCGTTTAAGAGCTTTGGGAAGAGGCAGGTGGGAATGACTAGCCTCGAGCGCAGGTGCTTTTATCCAGCCACTTCCCCTCAGGAGCCCCAGCACCGGCCGGTCTCAGCGTGCTCGCAGCCCGGCGCAGTCCAGACCCTAAACTCGATTTATCCCCTCTGTCAGCGCGGCATAACTGGGCGCGGCCCCGTTCGGTGAGCAGCGACCTGCGGGGCTCCCCGCCCTCCCCGGGACGCGGAGCTGCCCCGGCAGGAGCGAAGGGGAATCCGTCACAGTGAGCGGGGACACCGGGACCGAGGGGGGCTCCAGGGGGAGAGGTCCGGGCCCGTTCCGCAGCAGAACCGCGCCGACGCGGGCCCGTGTGGAGCGGCGGCGGGTGACGGCGCCGTGCGGGCCTCGGCACCGGGAGCGGGGCGAGCAGGGGAGGCCCGGGCGGGGCCGGCCGCGGTGCGGGGCCAGGAGCGCCCGCTGGGCCCCGCGCTGCGGAAGGCGCTGTGGAACCGGGGCCTGCGGCGCTGGGGCCCGCACCGGACGCTGGCTGCTAGGCTGCGGTGCAGCCGCTCCCTGCGTTTGCTCGGGCTGCGAAGCCATGGCTGAGACACGGGGAAAAGCGACGCTCTCGTTCCTTAAAAAAAAAAAAAAAAAAAAAAAAAAGCAAAAAAAGAGCAGCATCTTAACAACGCGGGCGGCTCACACCCACCCGAAGTCGCGTGTGCCGAGGGGGGCAAGGTGGAGGCTCGGGCGGAGGGAGCGCTTTGGCGGCCGCGGAAGCACGCGGGGCCCGGTTCGGTGCGGGGCCGAAGCACGGCCCCGGAGGGTGCCGGGGCTCGCAGGCCGCCGCGGCGGCTCTCAACAGCTTCGGCCCGGGTTTTTCAAGTACACAGCTAGTACACAGCAAGGGGCTGTGCCCCGGCCCCTATCTCCCCTCTCCGGAGCGGACCCCACCACCCGCCCGAAGCCGACGGAACGCTGCAGGGGCAGTTCGGGCTGCACCTTCAGCCCGGGTCTCTCTCCTCTCCAGGGTGACGGGCAGTCCCACAGCGCGGCCCCGGGGCTCTCCCGGCTCAGCCCGCCGGCCCCCGGACGCAGCGGCTCCTTTTCCCGGGAGGAGCAGCATCGGGCACCCTGCAGAAGCTCTGGCATCCCCGGCCTCTGGCACAGAAATGCGGGAAGAAACTCACTAAAGGAGGTTGTTAAATAATTTATTGATTTATACAAAGTCTTTCCAACACGTGTGGAGCCATTCTAATGTAAAATCAAGTGTCCATTTTCCTCTCGTGCTTTTTTTTTTGGGCACTGGTTTGGTTTTTTGGTATTATTAAGCATAAAATCCAGAGGCAGGAGAAATGAAACTGCCAAAACACTGAGGGACAGAGTGAAAGAAAACTGCCGTTTTTACACTAGAAATATACATCACAAAATCTGAAATTTACTATATACAAAGTGGCTGAGCTCGGACTTGGGACCCATAGAAAACGTAACAAAACTTGATTGTTAGGAGCAGCAAATTAACAGGAAGGCTAAAAGGAAAGAGCGGGAAACCTTACAGGGACACAAAACCCAAAAAGTTGAAAAATTTTCTCTGAAATTTACATCGATGAGAAAGAAAATAAATTCATAACTTATTCTGTAAAAAATATATACATTTCACATACATCTTAGGCTGTACAAGACACCACTTCAAACACCCAGTTACACTCACCCCTGCCGCGCTGCCCGGTGCGGCCGTCGGCCCCGCACTCTCACAGCGTATCCGAGCTGGTGCTGCAGGGGCTCACGAGGGACAGGTTCGTGGATTTGTGCTTTTTCAATAGCCTCGTGATTTTTTCATCGTCTGAGTTGGGGTCCAGGGGCTTGTTGTATTCGTCATCGTCCTCATTGTCCGAGCTCTCCTTCAGCTTCTCCGTCTCCGAGTCGTGCTTCTTCTTTGCCGAGGCCATTTCTGCCGCGTGTCTCTTCCGCCACTTGGTCCGTCTGTTCTGGAACCAAACCTGGGCACCGGCACCGGGCACAGCTCAGCCACGGCCTCAGCCCCGCCGCCCCCGTCCCATCCGCAGCGCGGGGCTGCGGGCGCTCGGAGCAGAGCCCGCACCGGGCAGAGCCCCGGACGGCTCCTGGGAAGGGGGACACCTGCCCGGCTCTGCGGAGCTGCGCGACGCTTAAATCAGCAGCTTCCCGGAACAGTCGTTTGTTGAAAGCAGAATAAAATAGCCAGGAAAAATGAGTATTTTTGGCTTACGGTGCACCCCAGCATTCAGATGCACCTGCAGGCTTTGCTAAAAAATTTGCGGGGTTACACAAGGTAAAGTTGTACCAGTGGACATGATTCCTCGTGGAAAAGTGTCCCTTTAAAAAAATTACCTGCGGGGGGCTTCTTGTCGTTGTTGTGATGGGGGTTTATATTAAATATAATATGTCTATTTATTTTAAATGGTTTGCAGCACAGAGAGCTCTAAGCAGAAAATAGGTAGAAATTACCCTCAAATCTATCCAAAATCGAAATGTAAATTAAATTCTAACTGACTCCCCCCCCCCCAAAAAAAAAAAAAAAAAAAAAAAAAAAAAAAAAAAAAAAAAAAAAAAACAAAAAAAAAACCAGCATAATTGCGCAGTGTTCGTGGCTGCTAGTAATTACGGACAGGGCAGAAAGCGGCCGCGGCAGGGAGCGGGAGCCCGCAGGACGGACCTACCTTCACCTGGCTCTCAGTCATCCCCAGGGAATAGGCGAGCCGGGCGCGCTCCGGTCCTGCCAAGTATTTCGTCTGTTCGAAGGTTTTCTCTAAAGCGAATATCTGCTGCCCAGAGAAAGTAGGTCTAGAGTGTTTCTTCTTGCCGTCCTTGTCCAAAACCATCCCCGTCTGAGCTGGAAGCGGAGAAAGAGCTGCGTCAGAGATGAACTCTGCAGTGCCCCCGGCCCGCAGCCGGGCCATGCGGAGCCGCCTCGGGGGTCGGCCGGCTCTAAAGCTAGGCTCGGCTCGGGACAGACCCGGGGCCGTGAAGACCGAGTGACCGGCACCGGGCCTTCCTGCCGCCCGCCCCGTCCGCCGGCTCGGGGCCGCCCCGGCGCTGGATCCCGGGCCGCCTGCTCCCCGCGCCCTGCCAGAACCGGCCGCACTTACCGGGACAGGCGAGCCGAGGATCTCTCCAGGGAGAGCCTTGCACTACTCCCGGCCAGAAAATGGGCGGCCGTCCCGGCAGCTCCGCCAGAGGCTTCGGGTAGCGGGAGACGGCAGCGGGGCTGAAGTACATCCCGGCCGAGGCTGCCAGCCCGTTGATGCGGGGCAGCCCGCCCAGAAGGTTGCTGGCACTGCCCACGGGCCGCCCCAGGATGTCGCTTATTCCGTGCGGTGTCCCCAAGGGGAGCTGCGTGTTGAGTCCGCCCAGGGCCGGTGCCTTGAAACCGGAGGGGTTCTGCAGGGCGTAGGGGAACAGCGAGGTCTTCATCTCGGCCATGTTGTGCAGCGCGGCTAGCGGCGCGCTGCTAAGGACGAATGCGCTCTGGCGATTAGCATCCATCTGTCCCACCGCTAACATCTGCGGGCATCAGCGAGCGTGGGTCCTTCCCAACCGCGCCGCGGCCGCTCCGCTGGGGACCCCCGCCGGGACCGCGGCCGCGGGCGGGACGGGCTCCTGGCCGCTCGCAGGACCTCAGCGACAGCAAGTACCGAAGTTTGCTGGGAACAGGAAAATCCCGGCGCTTGTCCGCCCGCTCCCGCGGCGTGCACCTCCGAAGTCCGGGCGGAAGAGCAGCGAAAGCCGAGCCGGGGCAGCGCGGCGAAACAACAGACTGGGAGTCCCGGGAGGAAGAGCCCAGACCGGCGGCGGGTCCCGGCGGACTACAGGCAGTGCGCTCCACGCGGGATCCGGCGGGAAGGGGATGCGGGACCTGCAGCTCCGCGCGTCGCCCCGGCCGCGTGTCCGGCGGCCGCGGGGACGCTCCGCGCCGCGCCCCGCGCGCAGATAACCGCGCGGGCACCTGCGCGCCCCGCGCCCATTGGGCAGCCACCGCCCCGCGCCGCCAACACCGCCCAATCGGCGGGCGGCGCGCGCCTCCACCCCGATACGTCACGGCCGGACCGAGCCGTGGGAGCGCGCGGGGCTGCACGTGGCCGCGCCGCGCCCGACGGGACCCCCGGCCCCTCCGCCCGCACGGCCCCGCCGCCGGTCAGCCAGGCCGGCCCCACCGCCGGTCAGCCCGCACGGCCGGTCAGCCAGGCCGGCCCCGCCGGTCAGCCAGCCCGGCCCCCCCGCCGGTCCTCTGCCCCCGCCGGCAGCCAGCGGCTACACCCGGAGGCGGCGGCGGCCCCCTCCATTCGCCGCGTCGGGCCTCTCCCGCCGGGCGGGGTCCCGGCGCGGAGACCGAGCCGCCTCATCGAGCAGCCGGGCAATGACCGCGCGGCCCCGGCGGCTGCGCTGCCCCGGAGCGACAGTGCCCGCCCGGTCGCTGTTCTGGCGGGTCATCGGCGCCGTCTTCAGCTGCTCAGCGACAGTTCCCTCGCGTTAGAGCCCAACGTGTTTAAAGCTGTTGTAAAAAATGATTTTATGCCCTGTGAATAACTGTTTAGCTCAACTTTGTTGTCTATTCTGAAACCCACTGCCGTTCCTTCCTTCCTTTCCTCCCTTCCTCCCGACCCGACGTAGGGGTAGAATCCCTGGTCTTTAAAGAGAGAAAAACTGCTGTTGCATCACCGCGGAACCAAGCTCGTTCAAAGAAATAAAATTACCAGAGATATTCCTAATCGAAAGCATAATTCACTGTCAAAAAAAGAAGAATTCGGATTTGAGGCTTATACAGAAAATAATGCCGGAAACTGAGTTAATAGCATATTTTCCGCCTTGCAACTGCTTTCTCCTACGGGTTTGATACATTGTTATCCAAGGAAAACATTAACCACAATAAGCGGGGAACTAAATATTTTCAAAGTGTTCGTAAAGTAAACACGAATCGACTCGATCATATCAGAACAATTACTAAAAGCGTGGTCCTTTGGATGTGGTCATATCTGTCGTCAGAATCGTCTGCAGGTGAGCAGGGTTTCGTTTAACCTGTAACAAGACCGTAATGTCAATGTAGGTCAGCTCTGGGAAGTAATTATTCGGGCTCGTCCATGGTCTTTGTTTTCAATGGCTGGAGTCACGGATGTAACAGTCCGCGAGTCTCGTTTTGCGCATCCTTGTAAAATACTTAACATACAAACGTGAGATTAAAGACGACGCTGCGCTAAAGAAGGTTTAATAAACGACTTCGTTGCTTTTCCCTCTGTCTATTGCGAACACCAGCAGCGGAAGGAACAGTCACGGTGTATGGGGCTTTGTGAGGACAGCCCCATCAGCTCTGCAGGCTCGTTTCCGCGCCGCCTGCGTTGGGAAGGGGCTGGCAATGCCACCTGCTCCCTCCGCCTCCGGCGCGGCCCGGCTCACGGCGGCGTTGAAAGCTGCTGTAGGTGCCCGCAGTCGGGGTAATCGGCCCTTCCGGAGGGTCGTGCCTTCAGCCGGGGATCGGAGAGCACCGTCCCGGGCAGGCAGGAGCCAGCGCGCAGCCGGCCCGTGCCTCTCCGGGGCGTGGACCGCCGCGTTTGCCGCGTCCCGCCGGTCTGCCTGCCCCTGCAGCGCCTCTGCCCGCCGAGTCCGCACATCTTGCGACTCTGAACAGCGGCCCCGCGGCGCTGAGCGGCTCGGCTCGGCTCGGCTCGGCTAGGCTAAGGAGAGGGACACCTCCCGCCCCGCCCGGCCGGGCGCCGGGTGCTGACCCAGACACAGGCAGCCGGCAGCCGCTCGCCGAGGCGCCGCTTTGCTGCGCGGGACCGATGGGACGAGGTAAGCGAGCGGCCTCCGCCATCCACGCTGCGGCGGGGCCAGACCGACCCCCGTCCGCCCTTGGCGGGCACGCTCGCCGCCGGGCTGCCGTGCCGCCGGTAGCAGAGGGCCGTGGCGGAGCGCAGCGTCCTCCCGAGCGGCTGCAGCCCGCTCCCCCGGGACACCCGAGAGTGTCCGTGTCCGTGTCCGTGCGTGTGTCCCTTCCTGCGCGGCTTCCCCGCAGCCAGGAGCGCCCAAAACTCAGCGCGCACGGCCCCCGGCGCTCTCTGGACCGTGGTGCCGGTGGGCCCGGGGGGGCCGCTACCTCGGGACCCTCGCCCATCGGCGTATCCCGGGGGCACAGCCAAAGCCTCCCGCTCCATCTAAAGCCGCCCTCGGCGTCCGGTTGGCAGTTTGTATGTTATCAGTGACACTTGTTCCACATTAGTGGTGCGTTTGTCCATTTCACTGACTTTCCTGAAATCCCATACCCTCGTTTTTCTACGTGGAAATATGTGGGGTTTATTTCTGTAGACCCCGTGGAGTGATAAATCTACTTTCGCGTCTGTTCTTTCGAAGAGGTGTGGCACCGAAAGAGGAGACCACGGGCAGGCATCCCCGGGTGTCTCCGGCTCCCCACCCGGGGGCTGCTCGCTTATCCTCTTTCCGCCCCGCCGCTCCCTCTCCCCGATGCTGTTGGGTCCCAGGAGCTGCCCGGCTTCTCCGGGGCCAAGGACTCCCCTCGCCCTTAAGCAAACCCCGTTCCGGGCGCAAAGCTCGTTCTCCTCGGAGACGTCGCAGCGGACGGGCAGTGCTCGGGGAGACTGCACCGGCTGCTACGGGCGCCCTGCCCCGGCCCGGGCCCGGCTCGGCGCAGCGCCCGCAGTCACGCCCGGCAGCCTCTCGGAGGGATGGTCTCGGTAAAATAAGCCGGGGATACTGTTCCGAAGAGTCAGCGGCTCATCGGCTGCCGGAGCGCTCGCAGTCTGCGGTGCTTCCTGTGGCCGAGCAGAAGTTACTGGTGGAGGGCTTGCCCGAGCAGATGTGAACCAGCTCCAGGCATTTGTGACGGCCGGGGCGGGCGCGGTCCCGGGTTAGTCCGGCAGCGCTGCAGCGCGTCCCGTCGGGCGGACACGCCACCGGCACTGCTTGTGTCGCCTCTTTCGGAACGTTCATTTCGGCGGAGGAGAACACGGCCGGGCCGCGGGCAGCGCGGTCACCGGTCCGGGCCCCCGCGCCCAGCCCGGCCCGGCCCGGCCCGGCCCAGTCCAGTCCAGTCCAGTCCAGTCCAGTCCAGTCCAGTCCAGCCCAGCCCGGCCCAGCCCAGCCCAGCCCAGCCCAGCCCGGCCGGGCCCGGGCTCGTTCCCCCCGCCGGGCCGGGTCTCGTTCCCCACCGGACCCGGTCTCGTTCCCCTCCGGGCCCGCTTCTCTCCGTGCCGGAGGTATGGTGGCGGCGGTGGGACGGGGCTAGGGTGCCCGGACGGACACCGGCGCCGCGGCCCCCGAAGACTGGCGCGGGTGCCCCGGCGCTGTCCCGGCGCAGTCCCGGAGCACCGGGCGGTAAGACCCGCGGCGCTGACGCGCTCGCCGGGCGTAGTTACAGACAGGGCGAAACACGGATTCCCGCCGTGTGAAGTTAACGATCGTGTTGCTTTGCCCCTGACATCGGTAGCATTTTTTGCAGGTGACATAGAAACAAAACTCATATCAGTAACATCAAATTTCGTCTGGGACTTACGCATTCTAGCGTAGTAAAAAAAGGAGTATTGCAGTGTGTGGACCAGGAGTAAATTCTACAGTACAAATAACTTCTGACAAGTTTTGTTTAACCTGCTTTTTTTTGTTTTGTTTTGTTTTTTTTTTTTTTTTTGTTTTTGTTTTTGTTTGTTTTGTTTGTTTTGTTTTGTTTTGTTATGCGTACAGCCAAAGTGACTTTTCTTGTAGCTTCTGTGCAGCTAAAAATGTCTGAGAGGTTGTGGACTAGAAGAAAATAAGTGACTAATAGATCCTCCCACTGTATTATACATCATTCCAAAGTGCAGCTGTAGAGTCCATGTGGAAACAGAACGATTGAGGAAGCGGGAGCTCAGAGCAGCTCGCCTCACAGGTTTCCTTCCCCGAGTTGTTCTGCAGCTGATGGAGGTACCAGTGGAGGAGCAAGGGAAACGTTACTGCTGCTCCGAGTTACACGGAGCAATAGTGACAGGAGGAAAATCCATGTCCTGGCCCTGCGTGATGCTGTCTGCCTGTGCTCCTCGCAGTGTGCATGCTGCTTCCTCACAGCACACCAAAAGAGATCCTCGTGTTTAAAAATGAGGGGCATTTTTGCCTAATAATGTAGCCACTAGAAAACAAAGTAATTTTATACTAAATGATCTCTGTTGAAACATCTTCACAGGATGATGTATGTTCTGAGAAAGGCCATATTTAATATTTTCCATTATTATCCTTGGCACGAAAGGTAGGAATCTGCTAATGGTGCAGAGCTGAGAGTGTTCGTAGTCTAGAGCAACAAGAAGGGAAACTGGGTGACCTTGAGAACAGTGTGACAGAAATGTGAAGAAATGTAAAAATTCTGTTTCTAACCGATGGTTTCCTGGGAAGCCAGTTAACTTCAGCTACGAAGCACAAATATGAGACTGCTTTTTAGTTCTTTCTAGAAAGAACAAAAACAAAAGGCTCACTATGTGTTGTATCTTGTGACCTTCTAGGGTTTTAATCTCTTTATTGGGGTGGAGGGAGAGCTATATGTATACATCCTTTCAAAACAACTTATTCCTGCTGAAGACTAGAGGGAGATTTTAAAAGTGTCATGAGGAAGTTTTCAGTGCCTCTGTGTGATTTAGTCTGCTTTGGATTTCAAGCCACAAGTTTTGAAGCTCTGGAAAACATGAATTAGGTTTAAGGAAAGCTTCTGATGTTATAATCACCAATCATTACTGTAAATATTGATGGAAAGTAAAGTAGCAGGAATATAATTTTATACATATTTTTAGGGCAATAAATGAAACAGTATTTTTGCAGGTGAAACTTCTGAGAGATTTAAGATAAGCACTTATTAGCATTAGTTTTGTTCTCTCTGTTGTGCATCTTGACAGGCACACTTAACAAGGTGGGCAGGGTGGGGGTGGTTTTTGGGCTTAAAGTCCTTATCAAAATGAAGGGCTTTTCTTACCCTAGTCGGTCTAGGAGTCAGTTTATGGTGGACTGAATTTTTGGTGCAGTTTCCAGCAGATCACGGGTATTACTGAGATTGCCAGGACTTAGATTTTTTTCCTCTCTTTCTGGGGAAACCCTGGTTTACCTGTCCCTTCTGCCAATGGCTTAGACGGGTGTTAGTGTTAAGAGCATTGAGTTTTTAGATTGTGTTAAACTTCGTGTCCACCCACCAACCCTCTCCCACTTCCCTTGTTCCTCCAATGCTGTTCTTTTCCTACTTGTCTCCACTCTAATAGTTTATCCTTTTAATGAGAGAAGGCTACAAATTATTCTTTCTAAGTAAGACGAGCCCTTGTGAGCTCTATTTTATCTAACCAAGACGGGGAAGTCGTTTGCCCTTATTTGTATTAAACAGATGTATATACTTTACCGCAAGTCATTAGTGCTATAAAGAGATTGCCTTCCTATTGATAGCCTGGATGGGGGAACTCAGGAGTAAGTTGCCAATAAATAAAGAGTGTGCTTATAAGCACTATTGATTCTCTCTGAGCCACAGAGAATTGTTTTGTTAGTAAAACTCTTCCTGAATATGTGAGGATAGGAAAAAAGACAGGGATTACTGAAAGCAGAGAGGACTGGGGTGTGACTTGGGGTGAGAACCTCACGCTGTATTTCTTTGAAGGGTACAGTCTGTAAAGACAGATGACCAAAATGTGACAGCAATTTTTCTGGCCATGTCAGCAATCTCAAAGGCAATCCTTGGAAAATGGAAGGGTTAGCACAGCACTTCATATGGCACACGATTTCAGAGTGATTGGAGAGTTCCCCAGATCATCATGAAAGAAAATGAAAGTGTCATTTGCATAGGAGATGAAAGACTGGTGCGATTCAAATTCCTTTTGTCCTGTCTGGGTTTTGCAAGTTTGAAAATGCTTCTCTGAGCTATTTGGGGACTATTTCAACATGTGCTGTTAGGCAGCTATGAGGAGCCAATTCAGGGGCAAGTAAGAAGAGGAGCAGTGTGGTTCTGAGCTGTAGAACAGCAGAGTCCATTTACTGGGAGTTGGAAAAATAGTGGATTACTCAGGTTTATGATGCTTGAACTGTCTTGTATGTTTCTTCCATATTCACACAGCTTGCTGAAAATAAATATTATTTACATAGCTGTTTTCCAAGACAGGTAACAGGACAGAACTGGATGGACAGCAGGATGAAGCTACAGTGCAGCAGTGTTCTCTGTGAAGCCATGTTCAGTGGTAGGATTCCCATAATCTTCAGTGCACATATTCTGTGATGTAATTTATATTTTTAAGCTGACAGGTATTCTTTAAGAGTATCTCAAAAGAATAGCAAATTCATTATTACTTCAGCTTTGACAAATCTTTTAAATGTGGTAAGTTAGAAGATTCCCCTTGTGATGTCCTGATCTTCCTCACATTTTTTTGAAGAAGACATAAAACAGTGATAAATGATGGGCATACATCAACCATTTAGTTATACAAGACAAAATATTGGAATTACCCTGATTGTGGAGCTGTAGATCAGCTAAATAATATCAATTTTTTATTATTACTCTTAGTAACAACAAGAAAATATTATTGGACCAATGTACATTAAAGATATCCTGTGTCTTCAGGAAGCTGATTTCTTCAGACTGAAATGACTATGAATTCAGAATATCCTGAATGACTCACATTTCTTCAGACTAAAATGACAGTATGAATTCAGAAAGTTTAAGGTTATATTACAAATGCATCATATAGTGCTTTCTTTATGCAATTTTCCTCATCATTAAGACATACGTGGATATATCTAATTCTGTGGTATCTGTGGGGGGTTTGGCTGATTGGTTGATTGTGGTTTGGACTCTGTTTTGGATTTTAAGCACCTACCTCATGTTTTTTTCCAGAAAGCTCTTACAGAATTCATTATGTCTTCTCTTAGGTTTTACCTTCTTTTTTAGGTCTCTTTCCTTCTATTGTTTTTTGTTCTTTCATTCAATGATGATGTTATTTAAGGGTTTTTTCTGGAGGTTTGTTACATGTATTCCACAATATTTAAAAATTAAAGAATGCTTTTTAAAAATCAGGGGTTGTCAGAACACTCAAGAAAAGAACCTTCCTTGGGAACAAAACTGCTTGTGCTGCTTGTGCTGTGATTTGCCTTCAATATTCACCCAAACTGCTAAAATTAATATTATTTAGAGCTGTCTTTCTAGGGAAGACAATAGGACAGAATTGAATTTATACCACCTGAGGGCACTGTAATACTATTTACTTTAATTTACAGGGCAAATACAAAGGAGTAGTGTTTGAAATGATCCCAATTTTTCCTCCTCTCACAATTGCTATCAACTTCTAGAACAAGCATACCACTGAAATGAATCAATATCATTAATAAAGAAAAAAAGTGTTGCTGAAGGCAGGTGTCTTGGAAAGAAGGCCATCCTTTTCTCATGTCACTAACATTTTTTCCTTTTACCCACTGTAGAATGATGGTGATTTTAAATACAATGCTATTATTATTTTACATGAACTGTTACTAGTGTGGGAGTGATTGCTGTATAAAATCATGGAATCGTTTAGGTTGGAAAAGACCGCCAAGGTCAGGGAGTCCAAGCACCACTGCATTCTCCACTGAGCTGTACTCCTGGGCTGCAGCTCTGGCTGTTTGCACTTGCTGCCTCTTGTCTGTGTGCAGGAAAGTGCAGAGCTGAAGTAAAAGCACCCAGTGATTTTGCTGTGTCCGTGTACTTACACTGCTTACTCAGCTAGAATCACAGAGTCACTGACTGGTTTGGGTTGGAAGGGATCTTAAAGATCATCCAGTTCTAATGGCAGGAGGTGCCATGGGCAGGGACACCTTCCACTAGACCCAGTTTTTTGGAGAATATAGAAAACTGAGAAATAGGAGCAGCAAAAACTCCCTACATGGACACTCGTGATGTGGCTCATTTTCTCTGTCTTGCCAAGTTTACCTTCTCTCTCAGCACTTTCTAAACTGCCATCTGTTTCTTTTCTTTATCCTTTACTGTTTTGTCTCTAGAATGTGATTTCACCATCTTGTTATTTTCCCTGCTAGTGCAGGAAGAGGGTCTCCAAGTGCAGTTCAAACGAGGAGCTTCCCTTCCAGAGGTCACAGCCCTCAGCACTGATCACTCCTCCCTTCTTACAAGGAAGGGGCTGAACTCTCCCAGTGCATATTCGCTTGAAATCACATCCTGGAGCCCTTTTGTTCTCTTTATACAACATGAAACACAGTGAAACCTGCATGTCAGAAACTAGATAGTATTTATAATTTTGTTAGAATAATAACCAAGTGTGTTCCACCAGAAAAATACCTCAAAACTGTACCTTTTCAATTTGGTCATTTCAGCAATCCAGGAGGACATTCAGGAATAGTTCTATAGACAATGCATTCTACAATGACCAATTTGACTGACATAAATAATACTTTTAATTTGTATATGCTAATTGGATTAACAAGGGAATGATAATACTCTTTCTTGTGCAGTTGGGGACAGAAGTGAAGGAGCCCAACTGTATTTTGCATAACAGCATTTCTTAGAACACGTAGTAGAAAATGGAAAGTTGTGTCAGATAATGTAGTTTAAAAATACAATGGAAAAACTCATTGAGAAATTATTCCATATTAAAGAAAAATGAAAGTAAAGAAAAGGATTTTAAAAGCTTCATTTAAAGACAACTCTACCTTTAAAAGGCATGGTATCAACCTGTACAGGAGCAGATGTGTAAGTATTTAAGAGATCTTAGCTCTTCCAATAAAGCAATTCCAATAAAACAGAAAAGGATAAGGATATCCTCTGTAACTAGTCCTGTTGGTTTGTATGTCTTAACTTGTCTTTATAGACACTTAACTATCTTGAAGCAGTGAGATTTTCCTTCCTTGAAATATGATGAGTCTAATACATTATTTTATAACATTAAGGTCATCAATATCAAATATGTTTGAAATATATTCCTGAAATATGACCAGGAATTTAGTTTTTGCTGTAGTGAGAGACTGAATTACTGTGGAGAGTATATGTGCTGTGTTTATGAATGAAACAGATGTTTAGGCCATTTTATTTCTAGCAGATTTTTAAAATATGTGATATTAGCAAACATTTTCCAGTGATATTCTATCAGCATGGAATGTAACTTTTTTTCCATATGTACACTCTGTATGTGAAATCATGAGGCTTAACTTTCCTTTCACACATTCTAATGTGCACTTTCTATCCTCTCACATGCCATATTACTAATACCTCTTTTATTTTTTTTCCTCTCTGGCATTAATTTTTTCTCATTTGACATCCAATTTGCCAAATGAATTATGACAGTAATCCTTTCTTCTGTGCTGTTACTTCACTTTATTCCACACTATATGCAGGTTTTCTGAGGTCATTCTTCTCCCTCACTGCCCCTTGTTTTGGTAATGAAAGATGGGATTTTTTTATACTGATTAAAATAATTCTGAATGGTTTTACATTCATTTTAGCTCATATAATCTGAATTGCAAAAATTAAATGTATCTTGTAATCACTTTTGCAGAATGTAAGGACTTTTTATTTGTTGATGATATAGAAAAGCTCTGTATGAACTTACATTTGGAAGGAACAAAACCACTAACAAGATCTGTCACCGGAACAGGGGTTAAAAGACTAAGAAGCAGTACTTATAAGACCTCATAGAAAGAAGGGTTTAAAATTACCTTCTCAAAGGGAGAAAAGATTGTGGAAAGATATTATAGTTGTTTCTTTCAAAAAGCAAACATTTAGAAAATGTCCGCTTTAATAGGAAAGATAATTAGGATGGCAAATTGGACATCTGTAAATGTGAAGAAGGCAGAAAACATCATGCATTTTGAGGATTAAATCCTTTTTTTCTGTAGAGACAATATTTCTCTTGAAGTACATATATCTTAATTTATCCACAGAATAGTCAGGCAGGAGGAGATGTGCTTAGTGCTTGCCTGTTAGTGCAGTTAATGCAGGAATGTCTTACTCAGTGTATGCACACCCAGCAGAACGGAGGGGAGAGCCCTGTGCTGTCAAAGGTTCCTCTTATCAAGGGTTGCAAGCCCGCCCCTCCACCCTGGCCAGCTTCTAACCAGAGTCCCATGACTGTGTTAATGCCAAATCAGAGCTGTGAGAGCTGCTTGCTAGTCATTTATCAAGTTGCATAAGTGGTGGATTTTTTCCATGCTTAAAGAAGCTTACTTTGTGCTGGATCTCAGTGTTGCCCTGGCTGTTCTGACTCCTCTTCTCAGCCTCTGCTTTTTGCATTTCCCTGTGATTATATAGGAAAACGATGTACTGGGTGTAATACTTCTGGTAGAGAAGTCAAAAGATCAGGACAGCTATCTTGGTGCACTGCCTTTCACTATGGCAAACTCACAGTCAGTCTGCCCTGCATCCTTGCCTGAGAAAGCCTCATGTCCTGTCCCAACCCCGTTCCTTTGCTTTTCTCTCCAAAGCTCTGGGTAACAGAGGTGGTGTGGGATTTCACACACGGGATGTCTCAGGCAGCCTGAGTTTACCTGCAAGGTGTCTGCCTATGCTCTGAAGCAGCCTGTGCCATTTGTGCTGCTTTGAACCTGAAGGACTGTCAGCAACCTTCTGTCTGCAGTGTCGCAGTCCTGGCTCTCCAGGCTGGTGGCCAGCTGTGTGTGTGAAGCTCTGGCAGTCCCTCCCCAGGCTGCATCCTTCTGCTGCCAGGGCAGCATTCCCACCCTGGAACACGAGGAGAAGGTGCACCCTTACCACTCCTCTTCACCCCCTCTTCGCCCTGATTTGATGGGACTCGCTTTTGGTGACAGAATTTAATGGCATTTGGATCACTATAACCTTCATTTAATGGGCTGCAAAGATATGCAAACTTTTTATTCAGGGCTGCAACAGATACCCTTGTTTAAAAAATTAACCCTGAACAATCTGAAGCATACAGGGACACATTTCTGTGACATTTGAGCTAGGAATAAGAGAGTCACTGAACTGAGAAGAGATTGTTCTTTTTTTATGGGTCTTTGTGTATGATGAAGTGACATATGGCTCGGTTCATACAGGACCTAAAACTCTCTTAAAGTAGTATCTCAGAACATTTTACTTTCTTCCCATAAATTCTCAGCAATAAATGTTCTGTTTCAGATGGGCAAGAAAGTACATAAAAGATGTTATGCCATCAGAAAAATCCAATCACAGGCAATTACAAGCTCCATTGACACTGGAGGAAGCAAGATATGTGGATGATAACTTCTAGTGCATCTCAAAAGGAAGTACTCTGGAAATATTTCTGTGTTTATTAAAACACCTGCAAGTGTGTTCAGTTTGCAGAAATGGAACTTATGTTCAGATCAGCCCTGCTTGGGGAAACCATCTGCAAAGAGACTAAAAATAATTATTTACTGATAGGGCAGGAGAAATAAAAAAGCCCCTTTAATTTTTCAAATTTCAGACTGTTTTTTTCAAAGTGAGCAGAAAGAGATAGGAATGTTTTATGTAGGCTCTTGAATACTCTTAATAATATCCAAAATTACTATTTAGAGCAGAAGCACATATTAAGTCATGTAGGATCAAGTCAGGGTCAGCTCTTAAAATCCATATTTGCAATTAACTTTCGGTAATGCCTCAGTTCTTACTATTCTGTTAAATTCCATCAGTTTAATCAGAGGTTGGATGGCATGTTAAGCAACAAACTGACAAATTCTGCCAGCAAAATGATACAGCACATACAGTTCTTCCTGTCAGCAATGTGCAGTCAAGTCTTTTCACCAGCTTCCTGCCTGGGCCACAGGAATTGTTTTGGGTAAAGATAGATTCACCTGTTGGTATGAAGCAAAAAACTTGGCTGCTTTTGTTTCTGTTGATGCTGAATTTCAGTTTTTAATATTGTAATTATATTTAGTAGGCTTTCAGAACATTTTTCAACATCAGCTGATCTAAGAAAACAAGACTACTCAGAAGCTGAGCTGAAAGTAATGCATTTTGGGCTGGAAATTAGCAGCAGAACTTCACTAAATATGACATATATAAAATGAGGCCCCCATGTGTATTGCACATATCACTACAGCCAGGTGTAGGTTATCTTTACATCAGTCATTATAAAGACCTCTGAGCAAGTGAAATATTTAGGACATTTATTTTCATTTGTTGATTACCTGAGATAGTCAGGTAGATTAAGAAAAAAATAACTGCTTTGCAAGGAGACAGTGGGATCTAATCTTGTGCAGCTAGAGGAAAAGAGTCCCTAGGTCTGGTTTTGCTCCCTGTTGGTTCTATGTGTGGCCTTATCTGCTGGTTTCTGAAGGTCTGTAGAGAAAAGTTCATCCATGGAGAATTCTTTGGGAACCACCCGATGAAAAGGGTCAGTACAATGTCAAACATCACATTATTTTGCTTTCAACATTTACAGCTGCTTTTCCCAAATTCCTGTAAGCTCTCTGTCTCACCACCTCTCACCTTTCTTTTTAAAGTGATGGGAGTGTGGGAGGCTTCCAAGCAAACACTGATTTTTTCCCAGCGGAGTTGGGCTGAGCTGAGGGGCATTTCAGCACTGCTGGCTGCTGCAGGAGGAGGAAACCTATTACAGACAAAGCACAGCTGCAGTGAGAGAGAGGCAGTGGGCAGAGAGGGGCAGAAGTTGCTCTAATAGATATCTATTCTTGCTAATCCTCTTCCACTTCCACTCTGCAGCACTAAACTTTCCTCCAACTGAAACATTTTTTCCTCGGTTATTATTGGAGAGCAGCAGGAGGGGGAGTTTGTTCACATTTCTGTTGGAGCGAGCAAACATCTCCTTTTAATCCTGAATATTATTTGAAACTCCAGTATTATATGATACTATTTTTGCTGCTGAACAAAGTAATGGATGCATTGAGAGCATTTGAAAACGGGTCGCTCTTGCCCAGTTACTCTGCTCCTGCCAGGTGGGATCCCTTCCGTGGTCCCTTGGGCTCCATCCAGCCCTGGCAATTCAGGGTTCTGGCAGCAGTAATGTTGTTGGTGACCTCCCTGTCACTTGCTGAGAACCTGGCTGTAATCGTGGTAACTTTTAACTTCAAGCAATTGAGACAACCTGTCAATTATATTATAGTCAATTTGTCTGTGGCTGATTTCCTGGTCTCACTGACTGGTGGTACCATCAGCTTTTTAACAAATCTAAAAGGTTATTTTTTTATGGGATACTGGGCTTGTGTATTGGAAGGATTTGCTGTCACATTTTTTGGTAAGCTTGATTTTGTTTGTAGTTGTATGTTCTTTTCCTTCAACTTCCTTCAATGTATTCTACTGCAGCTTCCTAAATCACTGACTTTGCATGCCTTTCAATTCACTGGTAATTTCCCCTGTTACATATATTCTGTAGTGGAAAGTGAAAAATTTATCTCTCTATCCCTGTCATATACGTGGCCTGTTGCATGTGTACTGATCATTGAATATGTTTCACAGAATGAGGAAAAGCCTTCCAATAGAATAGCAGCATTGTGGGGCTTATGGTAAAACAATTTCAGGAAAAAAGTTCTTATGCATAGCTATGTTCAATATTTGTATTTGTGTGTGTATATATAGATAAATAAGAGAGAGAGAAAGAGAGTGAGTTGCTGGTAACAGTCAGTCCACACACCAACACCTTTTTGTGATTTTTTTTTCATGGCTTTGTTCACTTACTAGAAAAAAAAATATTAGAAGTACTCTAAGAGGAAAACTCCTCACTACACAGTAGCCTGTGTAAATACATCTCTGCAGAGTAAATGGGATATTAGTTTAGAATGGGGCATTTACTCACTTGAGACAGACACTCATTCCTGTGTCCTGTCCCTGTCTCTGAAGCTGCATGAAGACAGCCAGTAATGCTTGTCCCTGCTCTAAATCACACAGTGCTGATCCTCAGCCTGAAAAGGAGTCCCAGAGCTGCTCTCTGCCTGTTTAAGACAGACAGAGGGAATGTCACTGAGGGACGATGCTTCTACATCAGTTTGTGGCATGCCCAGTTTGTGGTATGGAGAAAGATCAGGCTGTTTCAAGATTTTGGTGTCCCACCAGGTAGTATGTGCCTAAACTTGACAATTTGATGTTGTGGCCAGCTGTCTGCACATTTGAGTTTTCTGATAGCGTGAAATAATTTTTGCAAAGATAATGTTTTGGAGATTTTAGTTTATTACTTTGGATGCTACACATAATTTGCAGCTTTTCAGTGTAGAACTAAAAGTGGAAGTCCTAATCACTTAACTGGCCTGATTAGCTGCTTGGTTTTGTAGCCATTTTACTGTAGACAGGCAAACTGGACAAACATTAAATTCTTATGCTCTTCATTAGTGTTAAATAATATATATAAATTGCCCATCCTTTCATAACTTGTGTTGATAGAAAAGGTGTCTGATGTTGTGGGTAGTCAAAGAGTGTAACTGGCTGCCCAGAGTGGTTGTGGAGTCTTCATCTCCAAAGATACTCAAAACCCAGCTGGACTTGGTCCTGAGCAACCTGCTGGATGGACAGTGCTTGAGGGGGAGTGGTGGCCTCCAGAGATGCTTTTCAAAATAAACAGTTCAGGGATTCTGTAATTTGGGATGGTGCTTGCTGTTCAGTGGTCTACCCAGATTTGATGCTGTGTTCTCTTGCTCCAGGCATTGTAGCTCTCTGGTCCCTTGCTCTGCTGGCTTTTGAGCGGTACGTTGTGATCTGCCGCCTGCCGAGAAATGCACGCTTGAGGGGGAAGCATGCAGCTCTAGGTATCGTCTTTGTGTGGAGTTTTTCCTTCATTTGGACCTTTCCACCAACATCTGGTTGGAGCAGTTACACCCCCAGTAAGATTGGAACTACTTGTGAGCCGAACTGGTAAGCCACTCTCACAGAGGATGGTAAAAAACTGAAACTTGCGGTTCAGGATGCCTCAGGGCCAGGAATTTAAAGGAAAGGGTTAAAGATGATGTAAATCTCTGGAAAAAAAATCAGCTGTAAAGAAAGCTGTTATAAAACTGATCAAAATTTTCCACGATCAGTTTCTAAACCAAAAATTTCTAAAGGGTGGAGCTTCCATCTCTAATGAAAATAATCACCCTAGACCTTGTGCTTTTTGTCAAGAGTTAAAGGGCAAAGAGATAAATTTTTTCAGAAGACTGGACAATGCTCTGAGCCAGCTAGTCTGACCCCATAGCTGGCTCTGCTTGGAGCAGGAGGTTGGACTACCTGTCCCTTCCCATGTAATCAGCCCCACAGTCCTTTTGTACTGTGCCTACAGTTGTAGGATCCCCTGCTAGTCCCTGGGCAGGAGATGGCCCAGGGCTCCATCTGGGGATATGACTAGAGCTGCAAAGGGCCACGCTGAATAAAAATATTTGACAAAAATACTAGTGGCATCTTTGAAAAGAAAGATCAATATTCCTAGAAAATAATAAGAACACGTAGTAGTAATACATACAAAGGTATTTTGTATTTTATACAGGTCCTCAGGAGCTTATGCTGACCGTACATACATTATTACATTCTTCACCACCTGTTTTATAGTACCCTTATTGGTGATTTTGGTATCCTATGGAAAACTGGTGTGGAAGTTAAAAAAGGTAAGAAGAAGCACCCATAAGAAAACTTTTAAAATGTGTATGCATGTAAAAGTTTGGAATTACTGTGTTTGATTTTCTGTAAAGATTAGACATAAGCAGGTCAGATTTGCAGGCTCAAACACACTCAGTTACATCCCTTATATATAATTACCCTTACAAACAGAAATTCATGCTATGGTTAGAAGTGGTGTTTTACAGTGTGGAGTTCACATCACTTATCAGTGCATCTCATTAGTCAAACATCATACAAGTGAAAGAATGTCTACCTCATAAATAACAGAATGATCCAGTACTGCTTTATTCACAATTATGCTTCAATTCAGTGATATTTCATGAGACTCAAACCAGGCAAATTAGATGCGGCTTAAAATGACTGTAGTTGTAAATTTTAAGAGTGCTTCCTGCTACTTATTAATATGCTCAAAATAAGATGTAGCCTTTGCAAATAATGTCATGCTGTTTAATAAACAAAGTATTAGATTGTCCAGGAATATTTTAAAGATTTGAGAAATGCTTTTCAATTTTCTTTAATGGTTGTGTTGACCTGATCCAAAGGAGAAGCTGCAAAATGTGATAAAGAAGACAATAGAACAGGAAAATTCCTATTTGGTCCAGGATTTGGGAACAAGATTCTGGGACAATATTGATATTTCTATTTATTACAAAGCTCTGAAAAACCAGTACCTGCGACACTTTCTGTAAATCTATAATGAATTGCCATATGATTGTATCTCACAACTAAGCTCATTTTCAAAAATGGGACTACAATGAACAGAGAGAGATCCAAGCACCAGAACTGGTGTCTTGATGTTCCCAACCACCCCTCTTCATGCACTTTGTCCCACCTTTGTCACAGTGCAGGGTTGTTCCTGAGTGGAATAATCTGCCAGCCCCTCAGTCCCAGTGACCCCAGCTTTACAATGCTAATTGTAGCTTTCACTGCAGCATCAAAGTTGATCAGAGAAATTAATCTTTGGAAAAATAAAAAATTAGCAGTTTACCACAGAGGTAAATTATTATGGCAGTATTCCTTTGTTTGGAAGATAAAGCACCAGTATGTTTTTCTTTACCAGTATTTAGAGAAAGGAAAAGCTGTACGTGAAGAAAAGACCAGGCTGATATGAGACAAAGATGAAACCTTTGAAAGTGCAATAAAGGAGATTGTGCTCCTTTTCCAGGAGACTGCAATCTGCTGAAAGGGAGGCTGGGCCGCTCTCTGTGTAGGAACAGCATGCATTAAAAAATGCTATGGAAATCTCATATATTGGCAGGGACTATCTTATCAGTACCAAACACAGCCTTTGTTAATGCCTAATAACTTGCAGTTATTGTAACAACTCTTTATTGTTGTTGTTGTTGTTATTGTTGTTGATGTTTTTGGTATGTTTATATTTGGTAAAAACTGATGCAAATTGAAACTTTCTACAGAGGTGAGGACATTGCCCTTCCTAGGAGGTGCATCTATACCTCTTTTAGCACAAACATTGAATTCTCCGAGTGTAGTTCAAAAGTATTAGGGAAAATGTCTCCACAGAGTTCTAACATTACTGCAGGAAGTTAAAAGGCCACCTTACACAAACAAATCTTATTTTATTAGAATGTAACATTGCAAGACCTGGCATCAGGTTTTTCTGGAGCCATACAGAGTTATTAATTATTTCTCATGTAAACTAACATTTCATAACAGCACCTTGTTTTGCTAAGTCATCAGAAACCAAACAGGGATGTTTCCCAGAAAGACAGTTTGACATCAGCTAATTTCTGTGTGAACCTCTGCGCTTAAGCTTCCTGCATGATCACTGAGGAAAAGAGAGAGAGCATTCCCACTAAATGCCCCAATCCCACTTTAATTCTGATATCATTAGTTCGTAAATGCTCTTCTGGAGAAGGCCATAAGGCACCACTGAGGCAGACAGACTCCCCTGGTGTGCATTTGCCCCCAGGTGAGGAGGTTGCACAGCCCCAGCAGCATGCCAGACACCCAGCTGTCTGCAAAAGCTACGTGGAATAGAAAGTGCTGGAATTCAGCTCAGTATCTGCTTGTGACTCACCATGATGTTCTTCTTTTTCACTTTGACAATAAAAATATGAAGATACTTAAGCAAAGGAAGATTTACTGATGCTGTGTGTGGTAATTCGTGTCCCTCAGCAGTAGCTGCAGCACCCATCCCTCTGTGCTGCTGCCCTTGGGAAGAGCAGGTCTTCCCTTCCAGCCTGGCCCCTAGACAGCTCACTGAAGTCACTGGTTGGACAGCTTGTTGTTTGTTTTCTAGAATCTTTTCTCTTTTCTTAAAAGGTGTCAGATGCACAAGGCAGGCTGGGAACTACCAGGAGACCTGAAAGACAAGTGACTAGAATGGTTGTTTTTATGATCATTGCCTTTCTAATCTGCTGGATGCCATACGCTACCTTTTCTATCCTAGTCACTGCACATCCCTCCATTGAGCTGGATCCTTGTCTGGCAGCAATTCCGGCCTTCTTTTCCAAAACAGCCACTGTTTATAATCCAATTATTTATGTCTTTATGAACAAACAGGTACTGTATGCTCTCAGAGTGTCTCTAACACTCATATTTTGCTATTTTGTCTTGCTTTATAATGAATTATTTCTACCTACCTATGTGTTAGCTAACAAGCATTACAATATCCAGCATTTAGAATGAAAAAAATATTTGCCTGGTGGAAGATAGTGTAAGCCTCTGAGCATTATTGAAATATAAATGTTAATAATCATTACGTTTAGATATTATAAAGGAAAATCAGCCCTTAGGGAACATGAGTTAGCTTTCTGTCTGAAAATTATCTTCTCAAGACTGTCCCAATATATTTCAATAATTCCTTAAGAACACAACACCATTAAGTTGATCTTGAGGTGGGGTGCACATTTTCAAAGCTTGAATTTGTCCTGGGGAAATGAGGCATTTGTGGTTTGTGTGCAGAGGGGTAGAAGCATTGAACATGACCCTTTAGCAAAGAGCTTTTTTCTCTTTAATGAGGGCAGAGGATTGGATGCAGAAAAAAAGAATTGACATGGGGATGAACCAGCATGCTGTGTGCTCACAGTGATAACAGGCATGATAATAAACATGGCCAGATTTCTGCAATGAATGCAGCAACTGAGTGGTGGCATCAAGCTCATAAATTAAATAAAGAAAAACAGTTAAGTGACTGTTGAATAAAAAATGCTGAATTTATTTATCCAGTCTTGCAGAGAGAGCTATTGCTTGTCTCACATCCTGTGTACAGCAACGTGATCTCCCAAACTATGTAGATGTGTGCTACACTTTACCCTGTTTGTGGCTGAAACAATAAAAACCCATCTTTGAGTAGCCAGGAATTTAATATATGAAAGCATGATTCTGGAGAAATGACCAATCATGTCCATTAGATATGATTACCTAGAAGCAGAAAAGAAAAATTATTTTCTAGATTAAGATTGGCTCTTTTCAGAACACAGTTAATTTTTAGGTTTAGAGTTCTTCGTGGTGGCATAGGTAAATCTATTTTATAGGGTTATTTCTTTATATTCCCAACTGATTCATGAGAGAATTTCCAAGACTTTTAGCTAATATACGGATTGATTTATAGAATCATTTTTACATTTCTTATGCGTTTTTACTGATCTCCTGTTTTTTCACCTTTTTAGTTCAGGCAGTGTCTGATTCAATTGTTCAGTTGCAGTGCCATGGGAACTGCAGAGTCCAACTTGAACCTGACTTCAGAGAGAGCAGTGCCAGCCCAGGAGAGAAGAGGCAGAGAGATGGCCCCCACGGCAGTTCATAGCACCATTTCTAAGAGGAAAACTGGAGATGAACACAGAAGCCAACAACCTTTGGCCCTGTTGACAGCTTCAGAAAACAAGATGTGTCCCATGTAGAGTGGGAGATGGATCATTAATGCAATGCTACAGCGTATTTCATTGTTACAATCACCTAATATAAAGATTTGTTGTCACTGGGAAGGGACATTGTGGTCCTGTGGACAGCAGCTCCTCAGTGCCTGTAAGAGCTGCTTGGCTCTATGGGTGCAGTCAAACACCCAAACAGCCATAAGGTGAGTCCCTTCCTCCACTGCATTTCTCTTCCCAATCCACAACCAACTGGCACTGCACCACTGTGTCTCTCTGCCTCCACTCCTTAAGTGCCTGTTTCTGCTGAAGTCCCATCCTCGCTGCTTTAGTTGGACTGCTGATTCCAGAACAAATTACTAACTTGTTACTACACCTCCACTTTCAGAAGCAAGGACTATAACATAGATACTGCTTCTGTAAACAGTGAAAACTAATGGAAATTGCCAGCTTTCCCTGTCTGTATTCCATCTCATGTTTAATTCGCACAATGAAGTGCAGCAATATGTTTAGCTTTAGTGGAATGTCACTTGCACATGAAAAGCCAAACCAGGTTAGGAGCGTAATCAAGACAGACTTCTGTTTTACAAAGTGTTGGGGATCATTGTATGAAATGTTGCTAAGAACTAAGCTTGTGCTAAGGCACATTGGAATTTTAATCCTGTATAAAATCCATCTTTAATTGAATGCATTTTAGGAGAAAAGGCAAAGGCTGACTGTATTTAAATGCTTTAGGATGGAAAACCATTATTTCTAGAGAAGACATTAGAACAATGCCAGCTGGAAGAAGTGTTGCTCCATAATGGTGTAGAGAAGCTACACTAGCTTCACCCTGTACGGGCCTTAGCTATAGAAATATGATATGGAAGGAATCATCCATGGTTCAGTTTTACTTCCAAAAAATAGAACTATTTTACACAGAATACATAAATTTTGTTTCTATCAGGTTGGTTTTTTTTCTGCTTTCTCTGAAGTTAATGTTTGAAAAACTATGTTGCCTTGAAAAAGAGTGGGACTACCTGAGACACCTGTGCATTGCTGACTTGGAAGCCAAGAGCCATTCCTGCAGCAGCTGGAGATGCTGGAGAGTCAGGAAAAGGTAATACAGACGTCCAGCACTCATAAAGCACATCCTGAACCCCTGGTATGTTGCAGAGGCTGGTTTCAGTGTGACTCCCCTGCTCGTGAGGAGGTGAGCTGGGGTGCAGGGGCAGGCACGGAGCGCGTCCCTGAGCCGCTCCGGCCGGGCGCGCCCGGAGAACTGCTTGGCCCTTGGCCATCTGCTCCTGCCCCTCACTGCACTCACACCATGGGCAGCCATGCTCTTCGTTTTGTACCTCACAAAAGCCCTTTGGACCTATTCTACACCGTGTCCTTTGCAGAGGAGGAGAGGTTAGGAAGCATCAGATCCTTTTCTGATTAGAAGGATGTTCAGATTCTGTTGCCCTGATTTCATTTTGGGATGGTAGGATCCAAAGAGAGGAGTTAGTCTACAAATAAAATCATGAGCTGCATGTGTGAGAACTCACTGCAAAAGACTGTATGCTTTTCTTATTCATCTCACAAAATTTCATGAGGTGACTGCCTTTTAGAATGTAATTTTAGCTTGAACTTTTGCAGGGTTCAATCTTAAACACAAATGTTGATCCCTATTGTGACAGGGACATTCTTTACCATTCTTTAATCCTGTGTTATCTGTGACAGAACAATGAACAAATGTCTATGCCTTTTTAAAATGTTTTGGAAATACTGTAAGATAGGAAGAGTATGGTATTCAGTTATTAATTCTGTTCACCTTTTGGTGCTCATTAGTCTGTTAAAACAGCCAGATATGATTTGAAAGTGAAAATTCTTGCATTTAAGACTCAGATTTTCTCTTTCAAGGATATATTGACCTAGGTTAATCACAAGTTAATGGTATTACATATATTAAATCATGAAGAATTGGCAGAAGTGCTAGTGTTTAATTAAAAGCAACAGAATTATTTTATCTCCTGAGGAGGTGAGGATATGTAAAGTATCACTGTAGTACAAAATAAAGCAACAAAAATTAAGTAATTGCAAAGAAAAAACCAATGTAAAAATGCATGTAAATGATGTAAAAACGTATGGAAAGCAGTAGAAAACAGCAAGCTGTCTCTGTGAGATGTACCCATCTCTGATAGAAACAAGGAATAATAGAATCAATGGGTATTTTCATCTTAAAATGTCTCCAGTAATGCTTTTCGGGAGCCGGAGGATACCTTTTCTCCTTGTCAGAAAGTTCATTTTAAAAATTGTGAACACCTTGATGCATTGTCATGGTGGGCCCACCAGAACAGTATCAGCCTGGGAGCAAAATATTACAGAGCTCCCAGGATCTGCTTGTTAAGTCTTTCAATGTAACACAATAAAAATTCTTTTAGAACTACAAACAAAACTAGGGGTTCAGAGTTGTGCACAGGGATTAAAGGGACACATTTTTGCAGTATGTGGTAAGAGCATGACATGAATATTTTGCCATATACAAAAAGTAATTTAGGCAATGGATAGTTTTAAGACCTTAAAATTTCATGAATAAAAGGTGTTAACACTGCCAAAGTCAGCTTGCTTGCACTTGATTGGGAGCTAATAAACAGCATCTTGTGTCCTTGAATTTTCATTTTGCCACCAAGAGTATGCCTAGAAATCACATTCTTTAAAAAAATTTGTAGCACTGTTTATTGTTTGCAAAACTAGCAACGTAACACTACTCCACTTTCTGCTTTGTGATCATTGCATTTTAATGATGTAATCTGGAGAAAGATACTGCCTTTCCTGCAACTCATCCATGGCATAGGGGGATAATTGCTTTGTGTTTTTTCTTAAAAATGTGAGCAGTACTTCAGCAATCTACTTGTTTGTAATGGAAATAGTCTTCTTTTGTTTGTTTGTTTTTTAATGTAAATGATGGTTGCCATGAGAGTTACTCTTGTGTTATGAGGTTATGTTGGTTCCTTTGGGATAACAGTAAGAAAGGCACTGACACTGAAGCCTAGCTAAATAACTCACTGAGTGAAAACCAGAAATTCTGGAAAAGATAACAGCGATCTTAGGACCCCTCTGGTGATGGACACCTCGTGTTTCAGCATGAAATTAATCTCTCCTTTTGGGTCAGGACATGCTACCCAGACCCTACCCAGGATGAAGTATTCCCACCTGGTTCTTGGAATCTTTATGGTATGTCCTAGTGAACAGTTACCCATTTTGTACAATGCTGGACTTTCTAGGTGGCACACCGCGGTTCTCCCTCACTAGGAGTGAGCCCATTCAGGTGCATTTTAAAGGCAGGTGTATCCTCACACCAGAGCATGTGCACAGGGTATGGAGTGGTCACTCAAGCTAAAGAACAGGTCTGTAGGGCTGAGGCCTCTGTTTAAACTCTGCTCAGGCCCTGTTTGAAATCACTGTCTCCTTGTTTCCTTGTCTTCTGCTGTGGCCCACCTGAGCTGCTGCATTTATAGTTGTGTCAGGTCTTTCTCATGGAAAAACTAACACACAAATCTGTTCTGAAAGTTGTACATGTTCTTAAAGTTGTACATTCTTGAGAAAAAACCCTGAACAAACAAGTGGATTTGAGCATGGGGAAAAATATCCAAAATAGCTTTCAAAAATAATTTCAGTAAGGCATAAAATACTGAGGTTTGAAAGTGCATTGTGCAAGTTATTTTTCATAGCCTCAAATTTAGAGAAAGGATACATTTTAAAAGGTCATAAGATCAGCTCACCTCATCACCCACTTGCAGGTATGATGGTGAAAGTTCAGACACTGAATGTCTTTACAAACTTTAAAAAATGTTCATGTTCTTGCTTTGACAACAAACAGCACAGCTTCTCTGGGGATTCCTTACTGCTTTTTGAAGATACAAATGTCTTAACATACAGATTTTGCTTCTCCTAAAACCACATGTACTGCAGAGCACTTCTGGAGGAGTTCTTGTTCAAAGTGCAATGGCATGGAGAGGGGCAGAGATTGTTATTGAAGATAAGCTCTACCAGAAGTTCACCATAAACCAGATTATTCCATCATAGCTCTGATGCGGATTAGCTTCTAAATAATCTATTTGTATCTCATTATAAACATATAAATTAATGTAACATTATAAACCAATTATAATTGCTTCTTTTGCAAATATTTTTTGCCTTGTTTTTGGTAAAAGATGCACTTAACCACATATCTGAGTTTCTTTCACTTTTGAATGGTAAGACCTTGCCCTTACCCACACTGAATCTTTATTGCCAAGGGCTCTGAAAGCAAAAATGCAACTATCAATCAAACCAAATTTGAGAAACACATTTCTCTCTGTTTCTGATTTTGGATGAAATATTAATTCCTGCTTTTTTTTTTTGTTTGTTTGTTTGTTTGTTTGTTTGTTTCCTGCTTTCTCTTCCATTCATTCCTTCACTGTGTTCAGAGCACCACCTCCAAAATAAAACATTTCTAATATTCTCCCTCTGGTTGCTCTTACCTGCAGCCCTGACATCCCACTCAGAGGAGACTCCTTCCTCCAACAAATGCACTTGGAAAGGAGAGAAGGGTTTGACAGTGAGATGAGGTCTAAGCCTAAGCAGGTTCAGCATGCACATATGTTTAGAGTGAACATGATGTTCCTCCAGCACTATTCCAGCCTGTGTGTTCCCACAGACATACACAGGGCAGACCTATTTGACATATTTGTTCACAGTCTAGCTAGAGGAATAATATACATATTATATGGCTAGAACATTTCTGTTTAATTATGACCTCAGTGAAAATGATTATCCAAGAAAACAGAGTCATGAGCATTAACAATAATTCTCATCTCAATTATTGGGAAATATAATTTTAAATGATTGGTGAAGAGAAGATTCCTAGAAAATTTATGATAATGTTCTTTATTATAATACTTAATATTATAGATTGTACTATTTTTTCTCTTTATTACTTTATATTGAAGTCTCTTTCCTATGTCACAAATAGTTAAAAATCTGTAAGAGAATTTAAGGGCCTTTCAGCAATTTGGCACACCAGTTTTATCTCAACTATTATCCAGCTGCATCAAGATATTAATGTAGTCATCTCTCTTTAGTCTCAATGAATTACTATAAAAATGTCAAACAATTAGATTATATTGGCCAACACAGCCCTGTTTGATTGAGTACAGATGTAGGCGATGTCCCTTGAATCACACTGATAAAGCAGCAGAAAGGTTTGTGGAATTCCAATGCAAATTTATTTCAATGTGCATCCCACTTCAGATTCTAATGCCATCTTGCAATGCTAATAACCAAAAAATGATAAGTAGGTATTTGCAGATGAAATAAAAGTCAATGTCATTCAGGAGAAATACCAGTGAACTCTGTTGGAGGAGAAAAAACTGAAAACTATAAACCCAGCACAGAGGCCGGTGTGCTGGTGCAAACACAGATCCTGCCCAAGGGCACAGCTGTGACTATACCAAAGGAGCAAAACGAACATTTCCTTTACTTATGGGAATAGTAGTGCTTAAATTCTGTTTCTGCTGGACCAGAAAATGTAGCATATGCTTTTGTGTCAGGAAGACAACCAGTGTATAAGTAGTTCATAGCAATACCTGGTTACAAATATCTCAGTGTTGGCTTCTGTGCTATTCTGGCAGTCACTAGGACTGTGCCTTCCTTTTTCTGCTACACAAACTGTGCATCCAGTGGCACATGCAGGCCCATCATGGAGTGGCAAGGGACACATCCTTACAGATTAAATACCCCTCAATTATCTGGTGCCCACATGGATCACATGTGATGAAAAGCTGAAGTTGTGCTGTTATAACTTAAAAGCTGGAGACAGCTTCTGTTCCATATATGATAAAAATTCAGCAGCTAGTTACATCGGAGATGTTTTGCTGCTGCAGACACACCACGAGCAAAGCACACTGGCAGTGTATCTCCACTGTGTCTCCAGGTGAAGCCTGCCTCAGCTGGAAGAAGTCTGCTCCCACTCTGCCTGCACCTCTGTATCCATGTGTACCTGAGCTTCTTGAGCAGCAGTGCACCTGTGTTTTTAGTGACAGTGACAGGATTACTCGCTAATCTTCAGAAAAAAAAATGGCCCAGAGAAGCTCAGATGCAGAATGACAAGGTAATACTCTATGTCAGTACCGTGCATAGTGATCTATGCAATTTAGCTGCTGCCTCATAGTCAGGATTAACCAAAGCACAGGTGCTCATCTACGTGCCTCAGCTGCAGCGTTCTCCATACTCTGTTTCTACTCTGTAACCTACTTCAAGAGTTACAGGCTCAGATAAATTCTGAGGACATGACAGAACTGCAAATATTTCTGAAATCCATGCTTTTGTTCCATCAGGAAATCTTAGTTAATTCTCTCCACTGGTGTATTGACAGGTAATTAATATACATCAGCAGGAGAACAGACTGTTCTGGTTGCTTCTACAGTGCTGAGAACTCCAGCAGACAAGCTCATTACGACCAGAGTGAAGGCCAAGATGTCTGCTCCGAGCAGATGTTTCCATCACAAGCTTGTTTCCCTAAATTCTTCTTCCAGGATATTGCAGATTACAGGTTTTAGCTGTAATTCCACTGTCACTCTTCTCTCATCAAAATCACTTTGTACTTAAGAGGTTGTTCTCCAAGCCATTGCCTGCAGTTTTCCAAATGAACACTTCTGTCCTACAATACAGAACTGTTCTCCCTTACTGATGGATTATGATCATGACTTCATTGCACTAATCAAAATACTCTTTCTTAAAATTTTGGCATCAAAAAGAAGACAGAGAAGAGCAGTGTGGACACTGTTGCTGTGATATAAATTTGATCTACTACCCAGTATCCAGTCAGATAATAAAACACCTGTATTACACAATGTTTTCACACAGAAGCCAGTACAGTTTATGATTGTCAAGGGAAATTACCATCTGCACTTCTGAAAAACTCAGATTTGTTTTTTTTTTCTTTGCTTTCTGGACCTCTCCCTGAACTTCTTTCACAATTGACATACTTGGGCAAAAATTAAGAAAAAACCCACTCAAAATTAAAAATAATTTTAGACAATAATGAATCTGATTCTTCAGTTTACTTCATTGTTATTATCTACAGCTTATCTCAGTGTATCTATAGCATAGAGAAGTTATGCCAACTTGGAATCATGAAATTGTTGATTATGGTTATGGTAGGCCCGTAAAAACCAGAAGTCTTAACCATCCACCTTGGTAAGAAATTTATGACATTAACTTCAATTTCTTTAAGAAAATTAAGTCATCAAAAAAGCCAGAACATTATAAAAATATTTTTAGATAACTTTTCAGGAAATAAACACAAATCCTAATTAGTGCAGCCCTGATTTCTGGAAAAGCTGTACATCTTTGTAAACATCTAGTTTCTCCTAAAAATTTCAAATGCTAAACTTCAAGTATGAGACTACCAAGAAAAGTGACAAGTCATGAACATTTGGTTACTGGAAAGGATGCTCTACTCAGGCTCAGTACTGACTCACTTCCAATTTAATCTTGACAGTTTTCACCCTCTTCTGCCATCATGTGTGAGGATGAAGCGCTTTATGAAACAAAGAGAAAATAAATCACAGTAGTTATTCAGTGACAAAGAAATATCTTCCTAAATATTTTCCAGGAAACTGTCACAAAACACCTTTTAATTTCTTATACCTTCCTAGCCCAAAATATTGGCCTTTACTTGGAAAGGGGTCCTTATTTTGTTGGCTTCAACTGTTTGAACTCAGCACTGACTTCGAGCACTCTTTTGGCAGAGGAAGAAAACATTTCTTCACAGATAGACTATTGCATTTACAATGTTTATTTTAGTATATTTAAAAGTATACATACATATAATAGGTATCAAGATTCATATTTCAGGGAAAATTAGAATTGATATTTTATCCAGCAACATTGTTAACATTCCATACTGCATTTTTATAAAAATTACATTAAGTGATCTAAAATTGTTCCTTTTAAGTAAGTTGTAAGTAACCATAAGCCTTAAGTAACCATCTGCAATATATTAAATATATTCTGAAGTGAAGACTGTTCTGCCTGCTACTTTTGAAAATGCCACTACTATGTTCATGAAAGATTCCACATGCTCTTCTATCACTGGCTGAGAAGTATTCCACCAATTTGTCACCTGAGTACCAATCTGGGTCTTCTAGCAACCAGAAAATATTCCAGGGCACATAGGCATGCCTTCAATTTTAACTTGACCACATCTTTAAAACCCATGCTGATGATCTGTCACTGTGTCCACATGAAGACACTGCATTTGGAGGCCTGAATTAATGCCCAGGAAGGACTTTAAGGGATGAGAGACTTCCCAGTGACTTCCCAGTGACTTCACAGTGATGAGCTGGTCTTTCATCCACATGCAAGAGAAGAAAGGATTTACACTCATAGAGGATGGCTGAATTCCCTCTGATACCCAGTTTTGGGAGAGCTTCCAGGTCAGACAGTGCCAAAGCACAGGTTGGAAGGCTTGAAAGGTTGTAAAATCACAAAATTGGTGTTCAAACTCAAGGTGAATGGTCTTAAGTAATTATGGGAATGATCTGTACACCACACTCAATCTGCTCTAAGCTCCCTGCCTACAAACACCTGCACAGCAGCTGCTCTGTTCTGGTGTCTGCTCCACTGCAGCCCTTTGCAGAGCAGGGACAGCAGCCTTGCTGGCAGGACCAGCCAAGGCACCTCTGTGGAGAGAGACACACATGTGACATGAAATCCTCGAGGAAGTATCATTTTAAAGAGGTTACACCAGGGACTAATGACAGAGTTCTTTTTTTTTTTTTTTTTTGTTTCATCATTTTGTAGCAAACTTGCTGCAGCTTTTTACTGCAGACCATTTAGAACCACACACTTTTCTTGGACAACTATGAACAACTCAAATTATATTCTTGTCCCAGAATATCATTAATAAATTCAGCATGATTTTTTTTCTTCCTCCTTATGTAATTTTTCAGATTACATAAATTTTAGCTGACCAATTCTTTTCATGCTAAAATATATTATGAAATGTCATTTCTGTTATAAAAGCTAATTGATAGTGTGATTTGTTATGTTGCTGAGACATAATTCAGAAAGTTATTTTAAAGCCCTTGATACATGGAATAGCAGTAACTGCTTAATATTTCTTGTATGAATGAATACAGTGCATGGGAATGATGTAGTGCCACGTAGATGAAATATTTTCAGAAGCTCTTATTCTTGTTGTTTGGGCTTGTGCCAATGTCATTCGACAAGAGAACTCATACGTCCTAAGGTGTATCTACTGTAATTTATTTCTGGGTCATTAGTTGGTAGGATTTTTTAACTCCAGGTTGCTGAACACCATATAATATTGTAAAAATTAAGAGTTCATAGTCAAATAAATGAATATTTTAGAATTCTTTTAAAAATCAGATAAGTATTTTAAACTTTAAACTATTTTAATATTTTTATTTCATTAAAACAATTTACTGATTAATATAATAAAAATAATTTTTCACTCTTGTGAAAGTCCAGGTGGAGAATGCATCTAACTAGGAGGCCCCAGTAAAAGAACGAGTCCAGAGAAGGCCCTGGAGCTGCTCAGGGAGATGGAGCAGCTCTGCTCTGGGACAGGCTGGCACACCTGGGGGGCTCACCTGGAGAGGAGCAGCTCCAGGGAGAGCTCAGAGCCCTGCCAGGGCCTGGAGGGGCTCCAGGAGAGCTGGAGAGGGGCTGGGGACAAGGCATGGAGAGACAGGACACAGGGAATGGCTCCCACTGCCAGAGGGCAGGGATGGATGGGATACTGGGAATGAGGAATTATGTTGGGAATGTTATTAATGAAAAACACAGGCAAATAAAGAAAGAAAAAATTATTAACCTTTTTATTTAACACGAATTTGTTTTCTAATTAAAACTACAACTACCTCCACATAAAAAGATCAGTTCATTCAGAATAAGGTTATTTGGTAAATTTTCTAGCTATGTTTCTGATTAATTGTCCATGTGAAAACAAAATACATCAAGGAAATGCTTTTCCAAATGGAAGCACTGACGCTGATACATTTCAATTCCATTCATGCATCAAGCCCACTTTTCTTTACAATATGTTGGTACTTACCAAATTTTAAAGGATTCACTAAGTTAAAAAAACCTTAGAGCACTAACTGAAATTTCTGAACCATATATTCTATTTTCCTGGCATTCTAATATCAAACTGTTTCAATCTGAAACAGCAATATGTACATTTTCTTAATCTCACCTCTCCTTAGATCAGCATGAAAAGATTGACACAAATTACTTCAGAATTATGTTGGGTAAACCATAGAGGACACAATTAAAAAACGATGGATGACTTGCAGGAGGATCTGAGGAAGTGCAAACAGTCTGCTCCTCTATTTCGCCTCCAGGAGAGCTGTGAGAATCTTCTTCCTCTATAAAAATGTATGAAAAACCATTGTTATTTCTGAATATGACTAAATACAAGAATGCTGTGCTATCATTTAACACATCTTCTCTTTGATTAATATTTGTGGTTCTTTAACATTCTTTTAAAAATATTAACAACTGTCACTATATTGAAGAAGCATTTTCTGAAAAAGAAAACCAGAAAACTAGGAAATATTTCTGATCTAAGCTCTTTCTTCAATTCTATGACAGTTCAAGCTATAAATAAAATTTATTTTACTAAACCTTATTTTAAAAGGTAAGTTCTATGCATTGAAAAATAGCAGTACAATTTTATAGACAGTATATTAGAAATTGTTTTACTCAGAAATTCTTCCCCTCTCTCCAAGAAGATGCCAGATATTTCTTATGTCTAGCATGCCCTGTACAATGCAGACTATCTAAAATCACTGCAGATCCTACTGATCTTTTTGCAGTTATAATCCCATACCATTTATATTTTCTATGTTGTGCTCCTGATTTGCATTGTTAGTAACACTACTTTATTTGTTCAGTGGAGAAAAAAATTTAGCTTTTGGTCAGCTATGTGAAAGCCTCCCCAAATTTTATTTATATAAAATATAGCTACTCAAATTATGCTATTGTATCAGTGGTCTTCTGACTCCCAGCTCTTTTAAGAAGTTTCAGAGAAAATTGCAACAGCTCATCTCTAAGGTTTCACTTACACCTGTGAACTACCTATCTAAAGTCTCTAGTTAGTGTTTATAGCCAGGCTTTCATACTAAGCCTTTTAATTCTTACCTTTAATGGAATCCCTTTTCCTGTGACTTCTATTTTTCTGAAGAACATGAACTGTCTGCCCAGTTGTTTTACCAAAGCTTAGCAAATCTGGAAAGAAACATTAGTTTCTGTGAGTTTTTAATGAAAATTTTGAAAAACAAGAAAATATCAACCACACAGGCTGGTGCTTTCACCATGAAATGGTGAAAACCATGAAATGGTTTTTCATTTAAAACTTAATGAAGAAGGATATCTTTACAGATTTAAGCAACGTGTCTGTGCAGATGTCACTTACGTCCAGGGGATTTTTTCCCCATGGTTTGTGTAACTACAGATGGCCATGTCCTGGGGCAGTGCTTCTCACCATATAAATCCTATTCTTCCCATATGACCATAAACAAACCCCCCCCAAATCTGTTTTAAGTGGGTTAGTGTTCTGTGTGAGAGATCAAGCTGTCAACCAGCTGGTGGCTCCTGCAGGCAGCCCACCTCCCAGGGAAGCTGCAGGCAGAGTCTGGCGAGGGGCAGAGAAAGAAGAGGCAGGAGACAGGCAGGTGCACAGAGCACACACACACACACACGAGGGTCTGGGGCAATGCACACACCAGCGAGGGCAAGCACAAACACAAACACTCACTCTCAAACAAGGTCTCCAGCCTTTGTGCATTCTCCTCCGAGTTTGTGTACCACTGGGGGGCTATCACAGAACCAGCACCTGCAAGGCTCAGGAGCATTGCTGCCTCTGCTGGTCTCTCCAGAGCAATACGTAGACAACTAAAGAAGATCAGAATTATTAGATCAATAAAAGAAAAATGCACATAATATATAAAAATACAACTAAATATACAATGTCTTTTGATAGAAGGAGACAGAACGTCAGAGTGAATTTTCTTGTATGCTGATCATCAAGTGTTTTCCAACATTTATATGTCACTTTGAATTTAATACAATGAATGCAGGTAATCTTCTCTCAACATTTTTTCATGATGCAATTTTACCATGGAATTTACTCTCTTGTCATATTACTGTAGTTCTGGACATCTCTGGAAATCTGAAAGGAGTGGTAAGACCATAACATTTACAAAACACTGCAGAACACCTTTTATAAGACAGTAAAAAAATTGAGAATCAGGTGTGAAAAGACATGTTTAGACATAAAATATTGCAGGAAGTGGAGCCTTCTTCTTTGTCATAAGTATGGTGTTGATTCAGAGGCTTAAAAGCAAATCACATGCAATGTGTGGTTTGAGTTTTTACTGCTGAATATTTCAGTAAGCATCTCTGGCAAAATTATTTTAGTTATAAAAGGGGAGTGATACTCTAAGGTTGAAACTGCAGCAAATAGAAGGTTGCAGTTTGGTTTTATTCAGACTTGCTTTTTATAGTAACTTTATCAAAAGATGGTAATGAAGTTTTCTGCAATCTTTTGGAGAAATGCTATCTGATTGTCTATGGAGTTTATGTGACTCATTTTTTAAATGAATGTTATTCTCAGTTTTCAGGAAGCTTTTGGACTTAGACATGTAACTCTTATTGATAAATTCACTAAACTGTTGAACTGAGACTTCAAAATTTTTGAGTTTGAAAAACTAGTTTAAGGAATTGTGTTTTGGTTTACTTTAGGAAATGGCTGTTTGGGATCAAAAAGGATATCAAAAAATACCACGAGTTTGTTTATACAGACACACATCTGCATATTTACATATGTAGATATGTGTATAACCTATTTTACAGACAACTAGATTTACCTTATGCATTGTTGCACTAATTAAACAGTATTTTTTAGAGAATTTTTTTCTATTTCTTCTTCATGGAATGAATAATTAGAAAAGTCAAGAGATACTTATGTCCCTGGGGTGTGCTTTGCTCAGTTGCTGCCCAGGCACAGTGCTGGCTCAGCCTCAAGTGCCTTTCTGCAGGGCTGCTCTCCAGCCATCCCTCTCTGGCTTTACACTGTGTCCAGCATTTCTGTGTCACAGTCAAGAGTCTGTCATTTGCTCTTGCTAAATTTCGTGTCACTGTCCACTGCCCAATGCTCCAATCTATCTACATCCCTCTGCAAGGCATCTCATCCCTCAAGAGTACCATCAGGTTTTCTGAAAAATCAACATGGTCTAAATAATTAATTAATAAAATTAGGACACTGTGGCACCTGTCAAGAATTTATAATGGACATGCAATAAAAGAATTATTATTATTAGGTAAACCCTACCTGCCAACTTAAAAGCAATGAAAATACTGAAATGCTTTTCAAGATTAAAAAAAAAGTTGCAATTAATATTAAAAATTCTGAACAGGTTATTTTACATGCTATAATAATTTGTTTAAATAAAAATCTGATTGTTAAATTTTTCCATGCTTGAACCGTCAGAGGTTTATCTGTCAAAGGAACATTTTATATATTCAATTAGAACATTTTGAGAATCTTGCTCTCAGACTTGTGAGGTATGCATAATGTAGCAAGGTTTCTGTGTCATATTTTCTTATCATTGCCTTCTAACAGAGCTTTCATCCTATTTAGTCCTATAAAGAAGCTCTTTTTCTTGCAGAAGTAAACGATAATATTCATAACTCAAAATTTTAACTTTTATTTGAAATAATCTACTTTATTGTGGACTTTACTGAAATTGACTTTACCTACCTTTTGTGGAAATCAGAGTTTGCAATTCTTTGGTAACTTTGCTGTGATCTTACCAGATCGAGAAGAATCACCAAACGGCATCCTGGAAAAAATGTAGCAATGGTGTTTGCACTGATAATAATGCCCACCATAATAATTTAAGTAAATCAGGCCTTTTGTAAATCAATTACTTTCTTGAACACAGTCTAAACCACTAGTATAAAATCTACATATTTCAGCTGCAGTTGTCAAGTATTATGTAAAATACACTAACAGTCATGCTAGCATTATTTCATGTAATTTTGCTACATTTTTCCATAGTGTTTTTCAGGGTTTTTCCCTATGCCACATTAGCATAATTGGTAAGGAAGTCCACATGCCATCCTATTACAGCCAATGACCTGTATGACCCAGCTCTGTAGTTCTGAACTCTTGGAAGAGTTTATGGTATGCAGGCATAGAAATTTTTTTGTACCACAGCTCCTCTCCACAACTTACAACCAAGTTACATCCCTAACATGCTTTATTCTCCTTAAAAGTCTCCAGTGAAACAACTCAGAATCCTCTCAGAATTAAAAGGTTTTGCCTACTGTTTCATTTGCTGTGGCTTAAATCTGCTACTTATTCTCCTATCCCAAGCAGATGAGAAGGAAATTACTTCTCTGCCTGGAAAGTCTTTGACACACTCAAAACTTCTATTTGACACACTCAAAACTTCTATCATATCTCCTCTCAACATGTCAATCTCTTCTCTCAAGGCCTGTTTTAAATGCATATAAACATATCAATGCATACATATTTATTAATAAAACTAAGCACACAAGCTGTAGTACAGCCTTTTGACCATGCCTGATGTTCTCCAGCAGTAACTTTCTCCATGTGGTTGATATTTTTCTCCAGCTGAGAGCTTTGGAATACTATGTAGAGTGGGAAATTATTTCACACAGCTTGCACGTGACACTCCTGCACAGCTACCCCTACACAGACCTTGGGGTTTTTTTAACACTAGCAGGGGTACATTGCTTAATTTGTGATCAATCTCTTGAGTCTGCTCTGTAACTCTGCCCCTTAAGCAGTCACACCTTAATCTATTAACAATTAACTGGTTATTTTCCCTGAAGTATAATATCTCCTACTAGACTTTCCCAAATTACACCCCACATAAAGTAAGGTTAATTTGTAATCATAATCTTGCATTCCAGGATTTGCTAAACCACTGCATTCTCTTTGTCAGCCTGGTCTCATGCTCAGATTTAGCAATTATATATTTTATTTCATCATGTAAATGGCCAAACTGAATACTTCGTAATATTTGGTCTAGGTTAGAGCTCTCAGAAATCTCAGACAGAATGAATCCTGACATATTTTTAAGAGTAGGAAAAAGGGTAAGTTTAACAACTTTCCAAAAGTTGCCAGACCAGTAAATATCTGGTCTATGGATATCTGAAACACCATCTTCAGACATGATCCATTAATACAGAGAAAACATACTTTCTTATTTCTTGTAATATTTACATATAGATATTTAAATCAGTTTTAAAATCAAAGCTTCATGAAGAAGCTTCCTGTTGCTCTACAGGGCTTCACAATCTGAGGTGTACTGTCCTCACTTTCACACGCCAACACAATATAGCTACCCTGACAAATTCAGCACAACTCTGAAATCAAAGTCCTTCCAGTTGTGCAAGGAAAACAGTAGGAGAAATGAAGATTGTTAATCTTAAAAACCAGTCCTGAATCTAAGCCTTATGCTACAACAGAAAGACTAATTAGTTGTGAAGAAACAGATACAAAATACTCTCTACAGAGGGTACAGAGACTTTACAGAGTCTACAAATGCTCTGTAATACCAGAGTAATCCTTCAGCATTAACCTAGCCCTGGTGGACAATTCTTGCTTGCCTCAGCAGAGACTTAGGAATTTTGGCACTTGAAGTGGCACTGCAGAGATTGTTCTTACCATTAAAAAAATACCTTGCAACCAAATACTAAATTCCAAAGAAAATGAGATGGTTTACTGAGAAAACCATTAGATATTGACTTAATTTTTGAAACCTAAGAAATTCCAACACATGGAAGTGAAGAAGCTTATTTGTGAGGATTTACAAGAAAGTTGTGCAACAGAATAAAACCTACATAATACAAAGGTTCTCTGATTAAAAACCCTGGATCTAGAAAAAAGCCCTTAATTGCCAACATCAATATTGTGGTAATGATACAATAAGACACATCTAGGAATAAACGTGGGTGTAATTAAAAATATTTCTCAATTTGCTGATCTTACTTGGGATGTTCATAGCAACCAACCAATCAAGTAACACATGAGACATGAACCTCTCCATCCCATAGAAGAGAAATGCACTACAGTTTGTCATCAGCTGTTCCCATTCAACTTGGCTGAAAGGAAGGAAGAAGGAAGACAGTTACTCTTTTACAAGCATACTTTGCAGAAATTATCCATAGCAAACAGTTCAGTGCTATTTACTCCAGAAATAATTATAACAAAAGTCAGCATGCAAAGCAAGAAGATAAACATGGCTGCAGAATTCTGTGAGAAGTGTAATAACTCATATGGATTATTAATACTATGCTCTTGTATTAAAATGATTACTCAGTAACATCTCAGTGAGCAAGAGGCATAGTGTATTTTTAGATAAATACCATCCTCTCCATCAAAAAAACAAAATTTAAGAAAATCATCACTGTGTGTTTTGTACAGCTTTAAAATACAGTCTTTGTCTAACATTCACAAGGAATAGTCATGTGCATACCCACCAGGACATGAGCAATTAGATTTTAAAAAGAGGCGTGGATAATCAGGCCAGCTGGCAGCAAAAACTGCAATTTGGTAATAATGATCTTTGCAATTTTTATGAAAAAATAGTCGAGTACCCACTCAGTGGTATTAACTAAGAAGACACAATTCCAAAGGACTGACTGCTGAACTAGCAGCTAGGAAGGAAGGTCCATTGATGGCCGTGTTGTCTCACAGGGCTTTGTCACTGTTCAGCCTCTTGAGATCCCTTTTATTCCCCTATGGCTATGATCTTAAAAGTAAAGTATTTCTACAAAGAACAAAGTGTGTTTATGAGTAGACTCCATAAAACGGTAGTAGCTTCATGATCAGTGTTTGAAATTGGAAACTGTGTGCTGTACCTTCACTGCTCTGCTTCTGAAATCTGCGCTCCCACTGACAGCTGGCTGAGGTGCATGGAGATACTGTTTTACATGGTTTTACTACTTGGATTTGCAAACAATTATGAGCAAAGCCAGAAATTACACTTCTGCTCACATATGTGTATTCATCAAAGACTGCGCCAGAAGACTTTCTATCAAAATTAGATTATTTACATATACAGCAACTCTGACAAAACCAGCCTGGTTAAATCACTTTGTGGCACTCTATTTCAGATCCCTAAAATATTCTGTCTACAAACCTAGATCTGTGTTTGATACAACAACAATGGTTTGCTATGTGTTTATCAGCTCAGCAAAATGTGACCCTATTTTATGAACAAAGTGTCTGAAAATAGGCACAATTTTAAACAAGAAATATGGATAAAACAAGAAAGCTGATGGAATATTACACACCTTGGGGCACACATATTGCCAATGACACCTTCCCACTGTGCTGCAAATGGGTGATGGTATTTTTCTAGCATTTCCTGTATTTTTCGGGAAGGACTTGAAGCTTCTGTAACAGAATTTCATCATTATGAATGTAACATACTACAAACTACTTTGGGCAATCTCAATTTCAATAACTTTAAAATGACACTATCATATTTATGGGGTTTTACGTCATCATTAGATCTCATGGTTTTTGAACCCTAAGTCTGGATTTTAAAATTAAAACAATTGTGACATTTTCAGAATAAAATTGGGATGCCCATTTGAAAAGTGTCTTTTATAATGAACAAGGATTATTTGGTGGACAGGTTGAGGACACAAAGAAAAAATTTTAGGTATCCTGAAAAAAGGGTAAAGAATTGAAAACCAGTACTGCTCATACAGTTCTATTGCACAGCTCAGAGAAGACTTAAATGGGTGGATAAAATAACTGTGTTTCCAGAGTCCTGATTTCAGGAAACAAGACTCCAAAATCACCTCTTCTCTCCAAGGACATTGCACATTTAATGATAAACAATTTTCTCCTTTTGACTACATCTTCATACCAGTACAAGTTAAAAGATACGCTCTAGAGTCAGATATTGAGCACATGAAGTGTTTTATATTGATCTGCTGTGAAGGAGAACTGCACACACATGGAGACACGCTCTGTTATGCTACTGATTGTTCTGTAGCTTCATTTGCATGGTGTTTAGACTTAGTAATTATTTCAACATCTGAAGGCAGCCAACAAGACAGATGGAGAAAGACTGTTTACAAGAACATAAAGTGACAGGACAAGGGTGAGTGGCTTCACACTGAAACATAGTTGGTTTCTGTTAGATATCAGGAAGGAATTGTTCCCTGGCAGGGTGGGCAGGCCTGGCACAGGTTCCCAGAGCAGCTGGGGCTGCCCCTGGATCCCTGGCAGTGCCCAAGGCCAGGCTGGACACTGGGGCTGGAGCACCTGGGACAGGGGAAGGTGTCCCTGCCATGGCAGGGGGGGCAGGAGATGAGCCCATGAGTCCCTTCCAACTCAAACCAGTCTGTCTGTCTGGAGCTAAAAAAACCCCCTTCATTAACTGTTGTGCTGTTTCACAGATGCACCAGATACAGCTGATAAGCTGTGCTGTTCTGAGGAAAAAGAATGCTTTTTTGCCAACATCTTGATGTCACGACTTCTACTATTTTTTGGTACAAAACAATTCTAAATTCGACGGGTAGATTGTGAATAAAATATTATTTGATATATATTACCTGATTCTCTTCCTTCATTATAGGGGTCCACAATATCTGATAAACAGTTAATCAAAAACAAATGTATTCAAACAACAAAAGAAGGAAATGTAGCTGATACACTTAACCAATAGGTTGTGAAAGGATACATTTTAAATTACGTGTATCAACAGGCAAGCAATTAGAAGGCAGATCACGATTAACTGGTGCCTACAATTAAAATAATACATATTCTCTTACATGTTAAAGTTTCAATTAAATACTAACAGTATTGCAGTATTTGTGTCAAATGACTACGAGAAAGACATGTCAAACAACTAACAAAGTTTTAAATCTTGTTTTAAAAGCATCATGGTATTCAATTGTCAGTGGAAATTAATAAACTATTCTGCATTAGCTACAATGCATATACATATATTACACATATATACATATGTGTGCACACATATATAGATATATATGGAAATATAAATATAGATTTATAAAAACATATGTAATCACTATATAAAATACAATATTTTGTTGCAGAAATTGTTTTCAGTAACTTTAAGCAGCTTCCTTTGTGGGTTATTAAATATGTGCCATTTATTTCAAAGAAAAACCCCTTGGAAAATCAGCAGGAAGCAAGATTCTTATGGTCTTATGAGATTATGAGACATTCACTCCACTTCAGAATTCTAGCACACATAATGAGCCTCTATGCAACCCATTTTCACACTTTTCTATGCAAGTTCTCTGGTTATTTACAAAAATGTGGAAAGTTCACCATTTGGACATTCTTTTTCTGATGAGCTTTTGTGTTTTTTTCTTTAGATGTTTCAACTTTTTTTTTAAATTCGGTTTCTGTGAAAATGAAAAGGAAAAAAAATTAATGCATAGGCAATTTTAGCAAATAAATGTCCTTGAAGGACTGTAAATATTTAATGTCATGAAGCAGTAGTAGTAATAGTACTGCTAGCAGTAATAATAAAAATAATAACAGCAACAGATTAAAATAAAAATATAAAAATTCATTTCAAAACACAGCAAGGTAAGGACATTACCCAAGACTTCTTGCCTAAAAATAAAGGCTTTAAAGTGAAAAACAAGGAGGAGATGTGATCCCTTAGACATTAAATGCTTCATTACCTTTCCAATTTTTGATAGAGTTGAACAGTGATCATCAAAGCACTTTCAAAGTAATTTACTACATCTATTAATTGTTGATGTTAATGTAATAACTGAAGTTTCTGTGGGACACACAGAGGTTTAAAGGAAAAAGGAAGTTTCGTATTTTAATTGGATTTTTTTATTTCTTTAAGGGAATTTTGAAAAGCACAGAAAACTGTCTAATAGTACCTGACTCAGCCCAATGTAGTCGATTGTAGAGAAACTGTAGAGAAAAATCTCTGGAAACAGAACTTATTCCTTCTTCCTTAAATATACTCAGAGCTTCCAAAGGCAACTCCATAAATAATGTATCCACCAGTAATACCACACACAATCCTAAATCCGCAGGTGTATCTAAAGAGATGTGACAGAACATGATTGAGATTAGTTCTCAGTTTGTCTATAAACAATTGCAGTTAGACGTAAAAACCTAAGTTTCCTCAGTTTTATGACAGATGAACTTCATTGTATTGTGGATTAAGTGCATTAAGAAAAAATATTTCTTTTTATATATTTGGTCTTAAGATGTTCTCAAATTTCTATGCACTTGTTAGCACCAATTCTTCAGAGGGAAAAACATCCCTCTATTAATAACCAACCATCTCAGGCCCAAGTCCAGGTATATCCAATACATTCAGGAAAACAATATTTGGAAATGCAAAACTGCCACAGAAGTGATTGGCTAAAAAGAATAGAGTTGTAAAGGCACTCTTATCCAATATTGTGTTATCTGGGGAAAAAAGTACTAAATATTATTGTGGCAATATTTCTGCTCTACGGAGAAAGAGCATAGGCATGGGAGACAATTTATCCAGTTTTTGCAGATGTGTATTCCTGAGATGTGTTTAGAGACATACTGTAGCATTAGGCTTGTATGCAAGCTAACAACCTGTGAGAGTCCATAAAGCTAAAAGCAAAAAAAAAAAAGACAAAACAAAGACATCTACCAGTCTACTCACTTAAGAAAGTTCTTTGTTCTAGCTCCTCTCCTGAAAAACTGGTTTGTGATAAAGCCATTTTATTTAGGTTCTACATAAACGCTGAAGCACTGCTCCAGCATCTAAATCTGTCTTTGAAAATATACTGGAATATTTGATTTGATATATATAAAAAAAAAAAAAAAAAGAAACAGAGAGAAACAATGCAAAAGCCTTTGTCCTCTCCTTGTCTTAAATAAAATTGAAATTTAGGTATTTGGTTTTAGGTATTTGTTCACACACACACAACTCAAGGGAGCACATACCCTGCATTCCAGCTTGTTTGGTGTCCTTATCTTTCACTTTCTTTTTTCCTGTTTCATCTGCTGATACACACTGGGATTCTCTGGGAAGAGCAAATTAATGGAAAATATTACCAGCTTCAATTTCTGTGTCAGTTTCAGTGAAATTTTACACAAAGAACACTCTCCCTTAGGAGTTCCTGTCCTTTAGAAGTCCCATCTTTAGTCATTTTAATGATACTGTTGTATCTTGAACTTCAACTTAATACAAGAGAAGAGTTATTCTCAGAAATGGCTATTTGTCTATCATGTTGCTCAGTCTCTTAGTCTGACATATGCTGAATATACTCTCTTTCAAGACATGAAACCTTCAATCAACACTTTTCTAAAACCATTCCTTTATTTGAGGCACTTGAGTCACAGTTCTGTTTTCACAAATGATAAACAAAGTCAATATATCTTACCTGACAGCAGAAAAATCAAACTGTGACAGGGTTGGTTTCAGATAGTCTTCCATAATTTCTATTATTTCAGAGAAATCTGAAGTCAAGTCCAGCTCACTATCACCTCTTTTCCCTGTTGCAGTCTATTACACACACAGAAACGAAAATTAGAACACTTTCAATCTCCATTCTTGTTAAATACCATTATATATATAAATTTTGTAATATGTTAAATCAGAAACTAAATAAAATAATGTGAAATATCATAAAATGTAAAATACAAATATAAGAAGTTGGTTTCAAAACTACTTTATTTCAAAATTTTGTATCAGCATTTTGCAAAATACCATAGAATTATTAGGTGTCGATACTTATTATTTAAATAATTAATACACTTCAGCAATTTCAATGGAGAATGGCAGAAATCTACAGCAGAAAGAAATTATAATGTGTCCCTTCAAATAATGAGAAGAACCTGCATAAGAACAACTTTGAGAAGTGAACAGAATCTGTATGATTAATATAGAAGAAGCAAATGAAAGCATATGGAGAGATCAGGGGAGCCAACTTAAGGAAGAAGTTAATCAGAATGAAGAAAATAGAGAAGGAGAAAATACAATCATGGAGGAGGGAAAGACATTGAAAACTGAATTTTGTAAAATCCAACCTAGATGGACAAAAATCCACTAACTGAACAAACTCAACTAAATGGTGAAGTGTGTTGGTATTAATGAATTAAATCCTCATCCAAGGCTTGTGTGGCTCAATACAGAGTGCATGCATAAGTTCTGTGAGTTTAATGCATATACTTTTTAAAAACCTAAGTCACTTGTTTTTTTCACCTGTTCAACCTGACACCATCTTAGCACCTTTTTTTTGACTTACCCAATACAGCAACCTTTACAAACTTGCCAAACAACAAAGGCTGGCCATAGCCAAGAGAAAGTGATCACCAGCACTTCAGTCATCTGCAATACTCAGTATTTTAACAGAAAGATGGTAACGTGATGCATAAAACAGAATTACAACTCAAGAACCAGATTTGTCAATGTGCAGGGTAACCCGGACTGTTATTGTATCCTGTACCTGTCTGTGCCCAAAATTGTCACTGTTTCTTTCAGGGCCCGAACCAGAACCAGGAGGCAGGGGAGTGCCAGCCCCGTTAAAAGTCAGTCCCCGAGCAGAGCTCTCTGCCCCCTTGGCTCTCTCTGCCCCCTTGGCTCTCTCTTGCCTCTTTCTTGGCTCTTGTTTCTCTCTTCCCCCTTGGCTCTCTCTTCCACCTTGGCTCCCTCTTCCCTCTCGGCTCTCTCTTCCCCCTTGGCTCTCTCTTCCCCCTCGGCTTTTGCCATACAGCTGAGGCAGTGCAGGTGGAGCCTCCCCTTTGGATTTTCTCCTGTGTTTTTTTGGGGGGGTTGCTATGAGTGGGTTTTTTTCCCCCTGGAGAGGCTGCATTTCACAGTCCTGGGCGTGCTCAGGGCAAATTCCATGGGTGCCTGTCTGCAGCCAGCGTCAAGAGAGAGGAGCAGAGTGGCCCTGCTCTGAGTGCTCACCCCAGAGTGCCCAGCTGAGCTGAGAAGGCACCAAATTTCCCCAGCCAGCTGCCCTGACAACTTCTCTTGAGAGGAGATGAAGTCCCAAGGTCTAGCCCTTCACCAAGTGCCAGTCGCCAGAGTGTGCTGAAATCTCTGAAATATGGCACATTTTCACGTCAACTGCATCATTTTAATTCTGATTAAGTACCGAACATTTCAAAGCTCCTGAATGACAAATACAGCAACTATAGCACAGTAAGATTAAATTTTGAAGCAGAGTACAAAACATATAGTAACCGTGAAGACTAGGGATGCCACACCTGGAATGAACGGAAAAATTCTGCATAAAGAATGTCTATCATATATTTAGTACATGTTTTTCACCCAATTTTAAATATAAGGTAATAGAATATATTACCACATCTGTTTTGGAGACACACTCTTTCAAGTTGTGAATAACAGTTGGTTTAAGATGATTCTCCATCTTTTGCTGCTTGTAAAGGCGCATTTTTTCCAACAAAATACGAAACACATCAGGATTCACAGGAAATCGAGAAACCTTTGCCTGCACTGTTAAAGAAGGATAACACCCTCTTAGGAGTCTTTTTGAGACATATTTGTACTTGAAGAAATGATTGTACAAACACCATCAGTTTCTAGTCATGACATTATTTGAAAATAAAATCTAGATAGATAGGCACAAAATATATACAGTCATGTACAATGAAAAAAAAAACTCATTTATTTGTAACAACTTCAGCCTTAAAATATAAACAAAAATTATATAAATTGTGACTAGATACATGACATCTGATAATGAGACACATATTTATGAATTTATTTTCCTTGGAAATTAGGAAGAGTTAAAATTCTTTTTTAAAGTATTTAAAATTTTTACTAACTGCAACGGTGAAAGATATGAGCCTTCTCATAACATCAGTGCAATGATTTTTATGTCTTTACAGTAAGAGGTTCTTACCCATCCGCTGAGTGAGTTTTCCTTTCTGCCTTGCAGCACTTACTTTGGGCACCTCAATCAATGAACTGTACAACTGTGATCTGTGGAAACCAGAAAAGTGCTGAATAGATTATTTGACTATCTAGCCTTGTTTATATGACTCAGATTTATCAGAAGAGTAATTATTGCCCTCTTATTTAATGTGCTCACAAATACTGTCATGATGCAGTAACTACCCCCACCTTGGCTGCAAATACCTGCAAATTCTAGCAGGAACAAACTGAGACTGGTAAGGTAAATTCTTTTATCACTGTGTAACCATTAAGGTAGATTTATATTTGTTCCATGACAAGTGTTAAAGACTTTTTAAATTGGTGAATGCTTTCATAGTTAGTTGCTATAGCTCAATTTATGAGCTAGTTTATTTGCAGCTAATTAGGCTGTAATAATCAGATAATTGGTGGCTTTATAAAGCTAAATATGTCCCCTTCTAACATTTCCAAGAGCATAAGCAATAAAAGCAAGAAATTCTTAACAGAACTTAGGAATCATGTCAAGAATGGCTTGAAACATTTCAAGTGACCTCTGGGGATTTAAGAGATAATTAGGGAAATGGAAAGAACAGAAAACACAACACTGAGCTGCAGGCAGTTTGATTTATATATTCATTAGTTCATTATCCTAAAATTCAAGTCCATCAAAATTAGAAGTAAAAGGCAATATTCAACCATGTAACAAAAGACTGTATTTGTAACAAACAGTGCTAAATCAAAAGGATTAAATTTTATACCTGTCTTCTGAATGCTGGAGAATAACTATGCAGAAACTGGATGGCAATTCATCCACTATATTAAAATGTTCAACAGGAATACAGAGGTTTCTCCATGCCTGTACAGTAGTTCAAAAGTACCATTATTTTCATAGACTTTGTAAATCACATTCTCAGTTCTTTCATTAGAAACTTGATAGTAATTCTAGGAAAGAACGAACGTAAAGTCCCACACACTCAGCAGATGTGCCAGGACAGTACAAACCACAAGAAATACTGCTTCCCTGTCAGGGAAGCAAGCACTGGCACAAGTAGTCCGAGGAGGCTGTGGAGCCTCCATTCTTGGATAATTCAAAAGGCATCTGGACATGGTCGTGGACAACAAGCTCCAGGTGGCCCTTGCTTGAGAAGGAGGGGTTTACAAGATGACCTTCAGAGATTTTTTCTAACCTCAGCCATTCTATGAGCATGTAATTTTTGTGCAGTGCAAAAGAACTTATAAATATTATTTAAAACAAATTACAAATACTGTATCTTAGTCCTCTCTCCATACCAGCATGAGTTTTACGGCCGCTACACAGTTTCTAAAGTTAAAATGCTATCAAGTAATAGCAGACTATTAGCAAAGGAAATGAGTAGAATAACTCATAGTAACATTTATTTTTGAAAAAAAAGTTTTGCTAAAGACACTTCACCAACAAGAACTATATAAAATTGTATTTGGTTTACGTGGCAAGATTTTGGTAGCAGGGGAAGGTACAGGGGTGGTTCTTAGAATCTCAGAATTGTTCAGGTGGGAAAAGCCCTCAGAGACCATGGAATCCAACACTCTCAGCACTGCTAACCCACCACCAACCCATGTCCTGTATACACACATATATCTCTCTGTGTGCATTTATATAACATATAATAAACCCCTAATAAGTAGCTCAGAAAGTTACCACTGAATTAGCAGTCAGCTGCTGTTCCACACATTTTAGAAGATCACTTGTGTTTCTGTGTTGTTCTAACTGATTCTGCAGATGGAGCAATGCTGCCAGCTGAGAGCTGCTGGTGTTGGATGTAGCAGTTAGAAGGATTTTCTTCATCATCGTAAACACTGAACAACTCTGCAAAATGTTTACATCTATTTATTTTCCTTCACAAAAATAAAATTAATAAATATATATACTATGCTTTTTATAACATATATCTATGTTGAAGAGAAATTCCCTTCCTTGAAAGATGAGATGAACTAGCAGAAGACTGCTGTTTGTTCTTACAGGTTAATGTAAACAGTCTGACAATAACTAAGGAAGATTTCTTAAATACAAATAGCTGGAATTGATTTCTTTGTTTACATTTATCATCAAGGTTCCTGCATTTAGTCATCTAAGGTCTACAAGGAATGGTAAACACTGTGTTCTCAGCTTAGCCTTTCAAGTAAGCTGAGTCTTTTCTGTTTCTGTGCTTCATATCACATGGCAGACTTCTACAAAATTCAAAATAATGGGTAAGAATATATCAACTTTTCTTTCAGCAAACATACCAATCCTGTCACTTGAACTAGGAACTATGGGTTATTTGTTCCTGATACAGCGAACATAAGCCCTACAGCTTTTCTGCATCTTCTCTTTGATGGAGGCACATATTCACATGCATACACCTTCAAGCCATCTATGGGACCACGTTGTGCAGGTATCAATCTGAGAAACTGAATCTAAACTGAATTATCCACTTCAAAATAATGATTGAATAAATCCAGGGAAATATTTTTTAAATTTTTTGTTAGGGAAGGATGAAATTATTTTGTGGCAATGTCTTATCTTTGCTAATGACAAGATAATTTATTCCTATTAAAATTTTTCATGTGTGCAATCATCAATGAAAATGTTAGGTCAAACACAGCAGATATTAGAATTGTTAACAAACCACTGATCCAATGTTCTGAGCTTAGCAAATATACCATATATTTGATGACCTACATTACACACTGGTTCTTACACGGAACCCTACATGTGTTCTCTACGGCCAATTTTCAGACCATGCAAATACTGTTTCTTTTTTGCAACTTCAAACATCCTCCCACTGAAAAGCAGCACAAACATTAGTTGCCTCACCTGATGAAGTGCCAAAAACTGGCTAGTTGAAATTGGATCAAACTGTCGAAAGCATTCAGCCATTTCCAAACTAGCCAGAGCCAGTACATCAGTAACATTATGACTGAATGCAATAGCCATAGACTGTAGCAAAGCCTCACTGGATTGAGAAAGATACTTTTGAGCCATCCTTTGTTGTGTCTAGATGACAAAAAATAAAAAGATTTATATTAAAATTTGCTAATATTAAGTATTTGTTATTCATACGCCAATTACAGCATGTTAGAGTAGATAAACATTGCTTCTTAATGAGCAATTTTAATGCATTTTCTTTTTAAGGCGCTTAGTGTATGATCAAAATATGCAAATACTGATTAATTTTTTAGCGGACACCAACATGGTTTTACTACATTAAAAAATATTTGGTCTAACAAAGAAATGTCTTTTAATATAAAATCTGTACTCAGCAGAACTGACTTTAAATTCCAGGCAATATGAGCAGTTCAGAATCAAGGATCAATACAACTGTTTCTGTGGGCAAACATATTTAATCCAAATTAACCCACAAATCTCTTACCTCAGGTATTTATTGATTTTACTAGCAACACAAACTGTACATTCCCAATTCCTAGTGTGCTTTCAACAGCAGTAATTAACAGAGATCAGCTCACTGAATTTCACAAATATTTTGTGATTGAAGTAATTCCTTTCTTTGTTCCCAGTCTGCAAAATTCATATTTGTGAAGCAGAAAGGAACCGCCTGCTCATCTAGTCCTGGTCGGTACGTGCTCAAACAGTGGGAAACCACGGAGGGAGAAATTATTTCTTTCTGAGAGCAGCTGGGTTAGCTCATTCAGGAGCTCCCACACAATCTACTGAGGAGCAGGCCTGAGCTACACAGCAGAGCTGTTTGTTAGAAGGTGTTTTGTAGATTTTTGTCTTTTTTAAGATCAAGTTATTGTTACAACATTTCCATTATCAGTTTAAAAAGAACTGATAAGTTGAGTATTATTCCATAAAAAGAAAGCACTCAAATTCTAATGCAAGCTCATAAAGTAATATACCTTTAATTCCTGTATTTTCCCCCTGTACTTATCATTATGACATTCATTAGCTGACAAACCGCTCTCTGTCACGTCCTGTTCTCTGCATTCTGCTGAAGTCAGCGAAGATTTTCTGATGTCTGATATAGCACCTTCCTACCCATCACAGTTTAAAAAAAATTAACAATTAATCACTCCATTAAGTAATGCAGGCTTCATTTCTTTAGTGAAAGCTTATGTGAAAATGGAATTAATCTTAAAAGAAATCACTATCTTAATTCCTTCGTGGTGAGAGATTTAGTAATACTATCAACTATCAAAATTTCTTAGCATGTTATGAAGGAAATATGAACAACATAAACTAAAAAGGCCCCCCCATACAACCTCTGAGAGTTTGACTTTCTCATATTTGTCCTCCACTAATTTCTTCTGAAAACTTTAATTCATCACTGAATTTATAATGCCTCCATCAATTCTCCTTTTTTACAAGGATTATTTGCAAGGGTTCTTACTACAACACAGAAGGAACTTACAAACCCAAGCTTTTAACATACAAATCAATACTTGTGAATTGCATGGATTCACAAACCACACCTCACCCAGCCTTTAAGGCATTCGAGGAATCTTTCTACCTCTGTTTTGAAAATCTTGCAATTAGTATATCTCACAAACAAATCAAAAATTAGCTACATGAGGACAGCATGCAGGCAGAAGCATGTTTTTGAAATGACTCATTTTGCCATCCATTTTTATTATGGCTTGCATGCAGTATATAAAACCTAGCTCCATATAAAGAGCAGCTTTTAGACAAATGTATATAAAAATATTAGAGCAGATAAACTTCACACAGAAAAATAAATTTAACTGAAGAAAAGAATGCATACCATAACATTTGGCTTCCAGTAAATCTCTGAATATACAGGATCTGCATTAATGGCAAGTAAACGAAGGGTTTTTCCAGTTAGATACAGGCATTTGGATTTGATGTTGGGACAGCCTTTACAAAGATTCTGTATGTTTGCTAACTGAGCCAGTGTAATATGAGCCATAGTGCGTTTCATGTACTTCCAATCCTGGTAAAATACATATTTATATTTATTTGCTCATGTATACTCACACAGACAGAAGAATGCATTTTTAAAAAATGTAACACATATATTCACATACAAATTCATATGTTAAATACGATTATACTTTCAACTAGAAACGAGCTGTCTTTAATATGTGTACAAATTCATTAACAACTGATTAAGAAAAAAAAGTTCAATGTAACATCCATAAGCAAAGTTCAACCAGGGCCAAGGAAAATGTGGGATAAGAGGAGGGAGGCCAGCAAGCCGTCCCCAAGACTAAAACCACACACTTCAACCTCCACTGCTACAACACTACATGACTGCTCTGGGAACCCATTTCCTCAGTAGTGGAAGATGTTGTGCGATGGAAAACCTTGTTATAACTTTTATGCAAATCACAGGACTAAATATTTTGTATTACCTGTTCTATTGCATCATCTTCAATGATGATTTCCTCCATAAATTCATGAAATGATGTTTCTCCCACATTTTTAAGCTTCTTCTCAGTAAGGGCAAGATGAAAAATATCCAAAAGAATTTCCACAAGATTTATTTTTCTAAGAGCTAGTTGTCTCATTAATGGGATACTAACATTTGTACTCTGAAATACAAAAGAAAATACTATTTTAATTTCAATTATTTTTGCAAATTAACCTCATAAGAAGTTAGAATGTTGTATTTATTTTAACCAAAGAAACAAACATTTTAGCATTACCACCTTGATAGAGCAGAAAAATTGCAATGAAGATGTTTAAGTAGTTTAAAAGAAGAACGCCAATGATGTCAAATATATTACGAGGCAACCAAAGTAGCTCCACAGAGTAAGAGCAGCTGGGTTTTTGCTTTTCGTGTTTCACACACCTGGTACAAATATGTAATATCCAATAATGCTACCTACACACTAGCAAAGTAGGCTGCAGGCTTTCATTACCCAAAATACACTATTTTGAAGAAAGACATTATTTATTTATAATGTTTTGTGAAGGCTTTTTGTTTTTCCTGAGAATAAACATATTTTGAGGAATTTTAAACTTTCAAGGCCTGTAGTGAATTAAAAATATCTCCAAGTTTATACTTTTTTTCTTTTGTAGCTATTAGATAAATGCCAGTATTAAATAAACTTGACAAAGACCAAACAAATCCTCTTTCATACCTTTTTCAACTGTTAATTCTTTCAGCATGCAATTTTTCCTTCTATATACAAAGAATGTTTATCATTACAGAAAGACAAATCCTGGAAGCCCCAAATGAGATTATCCAAACATGAGTGAATATTACAACTAAACTAGGTTTCCTTTCCACTATTAAGGTAAAAGAAGTAAATACCTCATTAAATGCAAATAAACTACAAACGTTATGAAATACTTCCTCTGTTCTGGATACTGCTCGCTGAGCTAAGCTATAAGCATCTAGATAGTGACTGTGTTTGTTTCTTTTGTTACTTTCCTGCTTGGCAGTCATCCTGAAAAAAAAACCAAAACAACACCATAAACTCAAAAGAACTAACATAAGAAAGTGCTTATTTTTACAGTATCCACACTGTTGAACGTATACAATAAAATAATGACGCTATTAATTAATAGATAAAATAGATTAATTAATAATAAAAATATTAAATTTGTATGTGTGTTTTTGAAATGTACAAATATCATAAGTGAACCCAAGTTATTTTTCCCACGGTCTCTTAGAACTGTATGGCTGCAATGCAAGAAGATGCCATGACTCAAAGAGAAGAAAGGCAGATCATGTTCTAGAGTATGTATTTAGCAGGAACACAATAGCAGTATACCAGGTACTAAACATATCTCAGCCTTTTTAAGGGGTGCCTTGCAAACAGCTGGGATTCCAAGCATACCATGTTTTGCACTTTTACTATTGCAGCAGTTTCTAGAAAAACAGTAAGAATTGTAAAAGCCCTGTAAATACTAGAGAATGATTGGTGTGGCTGCTAAAATATATCTACAAATAGGAAGTCAAAAATCTGATTTAAGATGCCCTAGCACTTTGTTTTGACCTCAAAAGACAACAAAAGAGAACTGCCTTCAGTGAAAACAATTTTTGATTCTACAGTACATTTCTGAATACAGAACACATGAGGAATGCAGACAGACATCTAGCATCAATATATAAAACCTGTTATCTGCTCTTTTCCATCTTAGACTACAAAAAGTAAACAAGACACTTCATGGACTAGTTTAACCTAGATAAAATTTTTCAGTAGAGGCATAGTCTTACCTACAAATATTTGCACATTGCAGCAGTAATTCAGCGCTGCAGTTTTTATGCCCGTGATGAAGAAAGTCCTTCTCAACTTGAACTAATTTATTGTAGGATTCCTGTAGAATATGTGGCAACTGAGCAGGATTGGCATCAATTGTCATATGATCCTGGGCAAAATGTATCTGAATAAGTGTTTTTCTAGAAATAAAAATGAAATACAAGATAGCAGTCAGAAAGCACAGGCTATTATTGGGAACAGACACATTTCTCTCTGCCTTCCTTTAAATTCTAAGTCTACAAAAAGCACTACAATTGTGTGTTTTACAAATTGTAGTAATTCTGAAAAAATCCAAATACTATATTTTGAGATTGAGAAGAGGTATCACATGTTCCATGTATCTAATGATTCCATTTTACTCCTAATCATTCTTCTAAGTACAGATGAACTGAGAAGACTGATAACAGTCTTCCTTTTCTAGTAGAAAAGCTCCCCATTTATGGAAAGACAGGAGTGTAAGTGTTGTGCACTTCTCTCCCGTCGCCAACACATTTTAAGGTCTCTGTGCTTGGATTTCAGTGGAACTGAAATAATTGTTTAGTTTCACCTTAAACAGGCTTCTTGGACCATGGTGAGAAGTCAACACTGTAGACTCCAGTGGTGTTGTGTTCAAACAGATACTCTGCACAGGCAAATACACACTGCACCTTTAGGTAACCTGTACTGCAAGCTATATACATATGTATATGTGCAAGCTATATATATGTACAATAGGTTGTGGTGTCTAGTTTACCAACATAACAGGTCACAGGGCTACATGCAAGCATTTGAGAAGGAAATACAAAAATTTGAAAAGAAATTTAAACTTTAAAAAACCAAACCAGCACATAAATTACTTGAAACAAAAATATTTGAGAATCCACAGAATTTGCCACACCAAAATAAGACAGCATTGTAATAAGTACATATATTTGCAATGTAGCTGCATTTTAGAAGCCAGGCATATTTTAGAGAAAAGACAGCTTACCTGGCTTCAAGGGATGCAATCATAAAACCCAATTCTGGTTGCCTGCCAGGTCTCTTCAGTAAAGTAGATCGAAGGACACTTAGAGTATGTTCCAGTATCTCACAAGCCTGCAGGTAACAGCAGAATTTTCATAATTCTATTTTAGATATCTACAGATAATAACAAACATTCATTTAGAAAACTTAAATTTTGTACAGAACATGTTAATCATCCCCAAGATGGCTGGCTCTGGATAACTGTAAATAGGTCTAGAAAGTCTGAGTCACAGAATCACAGAGTGACCAGGTTGGAAGAGACCTTCGAGATCACCGAGTCCAGCCCAGCCCCAACACCTCAACTAAACCCTGGCACCCAGTGCCACATCCAGGCTGTTTTAAACACATCAGGGATGGTGACTCCACCACCTCCCTGGGCAGCCATTCCAGTACTTGATCACTCTTTCAATAAAAAACTTTTTCCTAAAACCAGCCTATATTTCCCATGGCACAGCTTAAGACTGTGTCCTCTCTGTGTTATGATCTCACTGAGATACTTTGATGGTTACATGAATGGTGCACATACATACAAGGAGAGAAGATGGAGCAGATTCATCTTGGAGGCACATAGCAAAAGACAGTAAATAGGAGTTTAGTCAAAATCAAAATAATCCCTCTACATGACTCAGCCTTGAACAGTTTATCAAGACAGGTTAGATCATCACAGACATATGACTTTATTTATGCTGAAACTCATGAAAGTTAAGGGTTTAACAGTAAATGGATATTTTGATGTTATAGGATTAAAAAAAAAAAAAAAATTGTTACAGAAGTATATTCCAGAATCTAGAAATAATATTTTTTTAAACTGTTTTAAATACTTGGGAAGGAAAAGCATAATAGAAAATAATACTGAAAGGTTTGATTTTTATTGAACATGAAAAATAAATACACCAGTGTTAACAGAATTGTCTGAATACAAAAGAATTCTAATTAAGATACTCAGATCTCTGGGGGTTTAGTCATACATACTAGATTATAACTGGTTTTATTCCAATAGGAGAACATACAGCATGTCATAAAAACATCCTAAACTTCTGTGGGTAGAATCTCATTCCGAGTGGCCTGCATCTGTTTGAAATCTGTAATTAATGTCTGTTAATGCTCAGAGAGAACAACATTAACTACATTTAACACCTGATTTTGCTTTATTAAAATGTAAAGGCAGTAACATTTCACTGAGAAAGACCACTGCTGAAAAAAGCCCCAAACAATAATCTCCAAAGCCAAAAAATTTCCTTACCATGCTCTGTTTTCCTTCCCCCTCTTCCTCTAGAATTGCTTCCGTTAGACTAAGAGTACTGTCATACCAAAATTGTTCATCTCCTCCCAGAAGCTGTGCTTTCTCAAGGAGTGCTTTAGCTTGTCTGTGGTTTTTTTCCAGGTTAGCCAACACAGCAAGTAAGTACAAGCACCTTGACATATCAGATAGGGCCCTCAATTCCTAGAAAGAGAGAGATTTGATCTATACACTAAAAATCCACTTCTGCTATTTGTAGTTTTGTCTGTCCATATTTATATGAACCTTAAAGAAATAAAAAGCGAATGCTATTCCCCAAGTATCTGCTGAATTTCTTAGTTATTCCTTATGCTACGTCTACCTCATATTTCTTTCTGTTCCTGTACCTTCTATTCCACCAGCCAAATAAACTATTTTTCTGCTATTATTTAGTATGTATATATTTAGTATATTTGTCAGCATCTGATGAAGAAATGTGATGACGAAAGATTTTTTTGTCAACTGTACAGACACACTAGAGATCCAGTGAACTCACAATGTTGCTTTACACTAGTTACAATCTATATAAATAGTCCTGTATAAGGAACAAATACTGTATAATATTTGTATACTAGCCTACAGACATACAGGATATGATGAATTACATAATTAAAATTACTCTCCTCCCTAATGTATTTTGAACTTTCCTCAATATACAATGTTTAATTAATGCTTTACAAAGGGGCATGTATTATTCATGAATATCATTCATATATTATTATTCAAAGTATTCATGATTGTACTAAATTTACATAGGCCGTGTTTTCTTACAGGACAAAAAAATATTACACAAAATAATGGGATATCAATTACATTTTTTTAAGTAAAGGTTTTACTACAATAACTATATTTCAAAAAGTTTTATAATGAAGCACAGGGCTAAAGAGGAAAATGTTAGATATAGAGAAAATATCTGCAAGGTATAATCCTTCATAATAATGAGATGATGCAGATCTGTTAGGTGGAACATATGGACACTTATTTCAGATCTGCCAGAATTCTAGGAAATAATTTCAGTTTTATCAAAACATTGTAGTAAATCCATAATGAAGCTCAAAATTGAATAATCAGACTTTCAGATGATTAAAATATTGAGAGAATGGGGCCAAATGCTCTCTCTCTTCTGAACAAACCTTGAACTTTTCCCACCTATTTAAACAAACAAGGATGAAATATACCTATATTTTCCAAGACCACTGCAAAGCAGACAGAGATGCTGATGCTACTTCAGAAATTTATATAAACTGCAGACAACTCCCATAAAGTTGGCCTGAAATGGCATGTATTTAAATGTACATATTATATATATTGAAATATAATAAAAGAGAGAAGGCTTGGCTTTGCAGTTTGATTATTATTATTCTGACGAATAACTGCATTTTCCCTACAGATGTTATTAGTGTTTCTTTTTCTATTTAATTTGTACTGTACCTGAGTTGCAGCATGGGCCTCTGAAAGCAGAAGCCTTGCTGGCTGATACAAGCCTAGCTGAATTAGTACTTCAGCTTTTTCAACCCACAAGTGAGGGAAGGAAAGTGCACTCAGTCCTTTTCCTGTTACTGCATTTACCTCAAAACCCTGAAAAAATTAAAGAAGCATTACATCTTCATAAATGTCAAAAAAACTAGACAGAATACAAGTTGTTAACTATGATATCCCACACCTCAGCTGTATTTGTATTTTCTAACTTCAAAATTTAACATTATATTACAAGAACAAAAGGTAGTTTAGGAGATTTGGATTTTACAATCCTCAAAAGGCATTGAATTAGTAAGTAGATACTATTTAATCTAACTGTATGACAGATTAACTACTTCAGATATGCTGCTGTCACAAAGTTGATTTTTGGTAATAACTAAAACTAAAAGAGAATACTATTTACAAGAGCTAAAAGAGGTGACTTGAGAGGGATTAGTAGTTAGAAAAACAATGCACAAATATGGAAAAAATACACAAAGAAAACAAAACACTGTGATGACAACCCAGACAGCATTGCCATAATAAAGAGCAAAGTGGAGGTAAGTGTTAAGGAAATCAGTAAGGCAATTATCTGCCTAAAAAAGAGATAGGAAAGACAGAGCTGAAATACTTAAAACAATATGTAAGCAGAAGCAAAACAGTGCATGCTGATGTAATGGAGAAAGAAGAGAAAAAACAAGACCAAGAGTGAATACAGTATCTTTTTTGCTTCTCAGTCTTTTTAATCCATTTGCATTAGTCCCCAGATCCATTTGTAAGAAGGAAGCTTTACTTTGTATGAATAAAGATTCCAATCTTGTTTCTCCTTGATATAAATAATATGCCAGGCAAACCTCAGCTTCAGATGATTGCTAGCAGAATTTAGGCAGCATGCATTTTTAATTATTTTTTGTGTTCATGTATTTCTCAAGTATTATCTAAAAACAAACTACAAGTGCATTAAAAAAAGGGAAAGAGGAGCTTAGTATAGAAACTGAAGTAGAAATAAAAACCTTTTCACTTGAAGTAAGGATATTCTCATTCCTACTACCATTAAGCTGAGCATTTTCAAACTGTACTTTTCTTTTTTCTGTCTTCATGCATACATTTTTTTCTTTTTTCAGTGCAATCTCTTGCCTACACCTAAATCACAAGAACAAAAAGGTGAACTCAATTATATTTGAAAAAGAATTTAATAACAAAGTATTAGTGTGTTAGGAATCTTTACCATATACTACTCTGTAGATAAACACGAACCAAACATGCACAAAATTTTAGGGCATAGCTAATATACCAAAGGTGTATTCTGAGATAATTTTTTTTCCTATTTTTCCCTAACAACACTTATCAACTGTAGGGAAAACAGTCCCAAATAGATACCGCCTCGGCAGTGAAAATACATACATTGCTTGTTCCAATTCACTGATGTATACTTCTCCAGCAGCTTTCTCGTGATACACAGAGGCCTGACTCAGTTTTAAATCTGAGCATATCAGGGCAATTCTACAAACAAAAAGAAGAAATGTTTAAGAAACAATCTGGATCCTTCGTATGTTACTTCATATAAGCACATTATACATACACAGCACATATTCCCCATTTGCCAGTCCTACCTTCTTGTATCTTGATTAATGCTGGCAGTAACAAAGATTGTAAGTAAAAGTATGGAAAATTACCCACAGAATCAAAGAATGGTTTGGGCTGGAAGGAACTTCTAAAGATATCTTCAGACGATCTTTGTGAAAGATGCCCTTGCATCCAGTCTGACCTGGAACACTTCCAGGATGGGACATCCTCCAGTAGCCCCAGTCTAGTCCATCAAACCTGTATCACTCCAGCTTAATGGCAAAAATTATGTACTAAAAGTATGAAAATATTTTTATGGTCTCACAATAGCATGCAACCACCTCCACCCTGCCCCTCGATGTGTAGGTGCTAACCTACTTTTCTGTCCTGATTAAAGAGAAATGTATTCCTACACATCTGTCTAATCATATATAGACATCAGGTCATACATATATGTAAAATACCATGAAATAAACACAAGTCTTAAGGAATCAAGAAAAAAAATGTGTCTGGCAAATCTTGGCTGAAAATAATTTCCTACCAGAAAGTCCCTTTTAGTCTTGTAAGAGAGGAACTCAGTAATCAATTGGCAGAGAAACACATATATTTGTGTACATGAATATCTATTCGGCTTGGTGGGATCAGCATCAGGCATTTTAAAGATTTGTTATGTGGTATTTCACAAACCATCAGAAAATAAGCAAACAATTATTGCTTATGACTGTTACTTATTAAGCAAATATTATTTAATACCTATCAAAAAAGCATGATAAAATGCTTTAACTAAAACAGCAAGAATTTTCAATTGCATGCATATTAAATACATTTAAGTCACAACTTTTAGGCATTATCATCCGCAAAAAATAGCATAATTTTGGTCACAAAGACAAATCTCTGCTAAAATGCACTTACCAGGGCAACTTCTTTGTGCCCTTATGGTGGAGAATTTATTTTTGATGCAAATAGGAAGTTTGCCTTTTGAATACTTAATAGATAAGAGTTTCATAGAAACCTTTTTTGACTTTGCTCTTTGCAGTTAGATGACAATAAGGCATTTCAAAAATTTTTCACGTGAAAGTGGCGTGGCTTCATAATCTCATATGCCTTCCACATGGGAGATAATTTTTTATAACAAATAAATTTAGTGGCTTTAATTCCACAAACCTATTCACCAACACTCTATTAAAATGCATAAAAAAGAAAGGAAAATAAATAAAAATCCATTACAAATATAAAACAGTAAGTCACAAAAAATTCTTGTTACTACTTCGTGAAATATTAATGGAATGTCCACTCCATTCAGTTTCTCTTTTATTTAAAATAAATAAAGGATACAAACCGAAGGTGATAGAGATCAGAGAGACTTCTGCATTCCAGAACTTCATTAGCAATAACTTCGGCTAGCTGAAAGACTGGAAGAATCAAGTGGGGGCAAAAAATTTTTTGTAGTTCTTTTGATAAAAGGTCCATAAAATACAAAGTGCAAGTCTGAAAAGAAATTTTTTAAAATTCAGTCAGTATAAGCTTTGTAGAAAATAAATTTTAAATTAATGATTACATCTTCAGTTCCAAAATAAACCTGAAAAAAGACACAAAGTTTCTTGCTGAAAGTACAGCAAGGTACACAGAAAATTGGTAAATGTCTTCTCTAAGTTAGCTTCATTTCAGCATGCAGAGGACAGGCTAACACCTCCAAGTATTAATGAATACTACAATACAAAAGTATTTGGGACAGCTGTCTGAAAATACACAGAACAAAACTAAAATAAAACCATTTTCCGATACTGATTTTCTCCTAAATAGTAAATGCTCTGGATTTTTGAGGAGTATACTTACAGGTTTTGGGAAATTATCCCAGTGAATACCATAACTATTTGTTTTCTGTTTAAAAGTATCTCTGATTTCATTTGGACAGTCATACTGGGCCCATTCTTCCACACTGGCTGGTAAGGCATCAACTGATTCCTTCTCTTTAGGCTTCTCCTTTGAAACAGAAACGTCAACCTATAATAAAAACAAGAACACTTATGAGATCAAATTAACAATCCTATTGGTATTAAATATTCAGCTAAAAAAATGAACACATTTGCTTAATGTCCTTTGACGTTTTCTCAGATTTGGGATGGTTTTTGGATCTCTATAGGCTGTGGGTTTTACAAAACAGCAGCATCTTGACAAAGGCAACAAACAAAAGAAAAAGTATTTGTAAATTCATGATCTGTCAAGACTGTGATCAAGAGCAAAGGAATGATCCACAGATTCACTGAGAAATTCTTCCCAGGTTATGAGAGTTGGTACATTAAAGCATCTGAACTATTTATGAGCCCAGGGAAATATCTCTAAGAAAGAGAGGGTTGTTTTAATTCCACAGAAAAGTGGGTCTTACTTGTTTCTCTTTCTTTTTGTCCTTGTCTTTTTTAGGAGTTTTTGACTGCACATTCTGAGTACTTGTAGGTTGTGAAGTCTTCGAGAATGCTGACAATGACACCTAGATTATCAAATAATTACAGTCATTTAAATTCAATTTGCAATATTAATAACAATAATAATCTCAGTTTCCAGTAATAGTTATTACCCACTGCAAGTCACTGTCTACAGCTATTAACAATTGTCACATATCATAGTCTGCTTGCAAAATAGTTTTCTTCAGTAAAATAACAATTTTAAAGACTCCCAGATGCTTGAATTTTTTGTACAAGCATTTAGGACATTCATGGCAATGCAATTAAGCAGCAGAACTGTCAAAAGACAAGATCATCCCTGGGATAAATACTACTGCTACATTTCTTTAAGCTATATGGTTGCAAATGCAATTCTTTTTTTATTTTCCAAACCATTAGTCTAACTGGCTTAATTTTCTACAAGGGATGAATTTTATAAGGAAGTAATCTGCAAGACAGCAGAGTCACTCTGTACTCTTTCTGGGTTAGTCTTTTACAATGCTGCTACCGAATATTATATAAAAGAAATTGTTAAATATTTACGCATACAAAAGAATAAATCAAAACTTTCTCTGTACAAGCAAGACCACAGATTCTAATCTTGCCTAAAATTAAAAAGAAAAAAAAAAATCCCAACAACAAACAAAACAAAAAACAAGCAAACAAAAAACCAACCAAACAACAACAACAAAAAAACCCAAAAGCCACCTTAATTTGAGAAGACTAATATGTTTTCCTGGGGGAATAAAGAGTGGAATACAAAATATGAATCAAAAAAATAATGCTGGATACTTAAAACAAATTAAATTTCATCTTTAAACATTTTTAAAACATCATCTTTAAAAAGTCAGAGGCAGCTGATTTTCTCAGAGAATATTTTAAGATCTTCCACTGGGTTATTTGTGGAGTCCTAACACTAAAGAGCCTGCCCTCAAGTGGGTGTCTGCAGTCAGGTCTGCTTTACTTTGTAAAGCCAAAACAAGGTATCCTGTAGTACTTTAATTCCTTTAATACCACATGGTTATTTCTTTTCTCACAATACTGTTCAGCTGTAAATATGATTCTTAGAATTATTATCATTATCTTACAACCAGCACTGATGGCAGCATCAACTCTAAGTTTTAGTTTTAATAGTTTATTCAAACAGTAGTACTCTCTTCAGGTAGTTTTTTTTCCCTAGTAACGTGCACAGTCAAGTGCTGGATATTAAAAGTTATGCTTGTGTAAATCAGAAAACATCAATATTCCATTTTTATTTTGCCAATTCCTGTCTCACATCACATGTTAAACTGATTTTTATTTTATTTTAAATTCTTGCTCATAATTATCACAAGGAAGTGATAACAAATTGCAGGCTTTCACTTCTAATTGGAATAAATTATACACAAGCCATAGCTTACCAATCTACTTGGTAGGTCCCATATGAGACAGTTCCTATAATGATTTGTTGCATTACTTTTATCAAGTACATATTTAGTCCCTTCAAATATTTACATTATTTAACATATAATTATTTTCCTATGATCATTGCTGTGATTCTGATCAGCCATTTCAATTGGGCATGTCTATGAGAAGTAATTTGATTGATTTGAAATGCTTTAACTATGAAAAAGTAATGAGAGAAATCAATCAGTGAACACTGCCAGCCTCTACAATCCCTTTCAGTCAAATGAAAGTCCTTTTGATTCAATTTCATCAAGGTCCACCTTCAGAACTGCTAGAAATAGCTTCAGTATGTATTCTGCCACTACTGAGATTCCTTAGCAAATTAAAAATACAAAATTTGAGAACCTATTGCACATAACATATGAATGGACTCCTGAGAAAAAATGGCCCACTGCTTTTATCTTTAGTGTCTCCTCTCCATTTTCCTGAGAGAAACAATTTTCTTGCTTAATCCTTAAACCTGAAAAAATACACTAACTGCACCAGAAAAAAACCAGAAAACTCTAAGGGCAAAGTGAAACACCAAATGAGTAGCTGCTACCATAATTACACAAGGAAATGTGAAATATACTGGCCACATTATTATAACACAACACAACATATAATCTCATACGATCTCACCTGCCAGATACGGATGATACAGGCATATGCCATCAAACAGTGCTGCTGATGAGAAGAAGAACCATGACCAGAAAATAAAGCCATTAATGTCTGGGCTCTAAACAAAGCTTCCAGTTGTTTAATATTACTCAAATCTTCCAAATTCATTTGGGGCATGGTACCATTTGCTCCATTGTCCATATTAGCATTTTCTGTAGGCAACAATTTTGATATAGCATTGCTTTCTGTAAAAAAAAAAATACAAAAAAAACAAAACCAACAAACATGTGCTCACAGTGACAGCACTGTAAAAATGTGTTTAAAAGTTAAAATTTCTGAATTGAAACTGAAAATATTTAGGGAAAAAAACAAAAATGGAAATCTATCTGCTAAAGATGTTCTTGTTAGAGTGAAGGAATGCTACTTGTACCATGTTTTTAATCGACAATGTAACAGTCCTGTATAATAAATGATGTAAACCTGATAGACAAATTAAATCTGCAAAAGGCTGGAGCAGATGATCTTTTGAGGTTCCTTCCAGCCTGGGCTGTTTAATATTTTAATCTAATTTCGCTTATTATATTACTTGAGTTTCCATTAAGAGCTTTGCAAAGATTTTCTTGAAACTGAAGTGGTGTAAGGATAGTAATCAAAAGCAAGTGAAAGGGAGTGTATTACAGAACTAATAACACTCTGTGCTGGGTTCAGAACTGGCTGGATGGCTGGGTCTACAGGGTGGTGGTGAATGGTGCTGCATCCAGCTGGCAGCCAGTCACCAGTGGTGCCCTCAGGGCTCTGCGCTGGGGCCAGCTCTGTTCAATATTTTTATTGATGACATGGATGGGGGGATTGAGTCTTTCATCAGTAAGTTTGTGGGTGACACTAAGCTGGGATCGTGTGTTGATCTGTTGGAAGGTAGGAGGGCTCTGTAGAGGGACCTGGAATGGTTGGAGGGGTGGGTCGAGTCTAACAGGATGAAGTTTAATAAATCCAGGTGCTGAGTCCTGCACTTCGGCCACAATAACCCCCTGCAACGCTACAGACTGGGGATGGTGTGGCTGGACAGTGCCCAGGCAGGAAGGGACCTGGGGGTGCTGAGCACGAGCCAGCAGAGTGCCCTGGGGGCCAGGAAGGCCAATGGCTCTGGCCTGGGTCAGCAATGGGGTGGCAGCAGGAGCAGGGAGGTCACTCTGCCCCTGTCCCTGCACTGTGGGGTCACACCTGGAGAGCTGTGCTCAGCTCTGGCCCCTCAGCTCGGGAAGGACCTTGGGACACTGAGCACATCCAGAGGGGACAGGGAGGCTGGAGAGGGGCTGGGAACACAAAACCTGAGAGGAAGCCCTGAGGGAGCTGGGGGTGCTCCCCTGGAGAAAAGGAGACTCAGGGGTGCCCTCATCACTGCACAGCTCCTGAAAAGTGCCTGTGCTCAGCTGGGCTGGGCTCTGTCTGCAGGGACTGACACAACCGGAGCACACAGCCTCCAGCTGTGCCAAGGGAATACAGGCTGGATAGCAGGAAAAAGTGTTTTACTGAAAGAGTTTTTTTAAAGCTCTGGAATGGCTGCCCGGGGAGGTGGTGCAGTCACCGTCCCTGGTGTGTTCAACAAAGCCTGGATGGGCACTGGGGGCCAGGGTTCAGTTGAGCTGTTGGGGCTGGGCTGGAATCCATGATATTGAAGGTTTCTTCCAACCTCCTTATTCTGTGACTTCTGTGAATTCTATGAAAACTTAAATCACTATAGGACTGTAAAAAAACCCCAACAAAATCACTAACAGAAAAGTATGAACACAAGGTTGTTACTGTTACTAATCAACTGTGTGATGGAGACACTGCATATTTATCTTTCTCAATGAAAACACCAGAAGTACTTGTCTGATCCATGTCATCTATCCACACATAAAAACCCAGCAGAGCAGATGTTCATTAATGCCACACAGGACAGTATGGGTTCTAGAAATCAGATACTTTTTTTTCTCAAATGAATATTGGGGTATCTTAACAGAATAGGTCACTAAGATCATACCAGTACAAGTGGATATTTGTTTGAAAGGAGCAAAGAATTGTTACAGTTACAAAGTAGTTGAAGCCATACATCCTTTGAAAGTCATTTTTGAAAAATTAATGCTAAGATAAAGCCAAGGAAAGGGTAATGGACTTAGGTACCCAAATCTTGGCATAGAAACTATTTCCTTCAGTTTCCTTCTGTTACTCCATGAGAACTCACTTGAAACAAACTGTCCAGCACTGCTTTCTGGTAGCATCTCACATCTCAGGAATCCCTATGCCAGAGCGGAGCAGTATCTTACTATATCAAAGGACTGAGGGTAATTCTCCATCACATAACACAGAATTCACAGATAAACTGAACTTGCATTGAATAAATGACAGTAAGTGCACGAGAAAATACAAGCAAGCTTGTTCCATTCCTTTTGATAATAAGCTGCAAATTTAAAATCTCACTTGTGTTTCCTGCTGAGAAATTGCTCTGAAGAAGAAAGACCCATTACATACCTTCCTCTTCTGAGGATTGCAAAGGGAATTGCATACCAAGCAGGAGATCTACTGCCCACTCCAGAGGTTTAATAGCATCATTAAGGGGAAACTGATTACAATACAAGCATTCAGCAAATTCCATCAGGTAATCAACTCTCTGCCATTCATTTTCTTGTTTCTATAAAAGTAATAAAGGAGGTGTTAATTTGTATTTGTTTCTGTAAACCATCAAAATTATATTCTGAAGTTTCATGTCATCTTAACAGAAGCAAAAATAATAATTTGGCATCAAGCAGTTTTATTGGCATCACATAATCAGAATTATGATAAACAGAATGTAACATGAAACTCCACCACTGATTAAACCTTCATTTTATTAAAACCACTTGCTACTCTTAAACATTTTTGTTTGGCAGAACTCAACTAAAATTTTACTGGATATAAAGATACAACCATAGAGAGTTTTCCTACTGAAGAGTAATCTCAAAATTATAAAAAGCAATGGTCAAGTAAATGGCTTCCCTACCCATTCAGGAACTTACAGTCCTATGAATCACTTGAGAAACATCACTGTGTCAGCATGGGAACAAACAGTAAGAACTGACAAACCTGCAAAGCAACCATCGCATTTTGGAAACAGCTTAACTGTCCAACAGTACTTCTGGAGACTGTAACCAAGTGTCTCCATATCTGTGACAAGTAATCTTCACCTTCTTGACTGGTTTTGTGAATGGCCATCATAAACTTGCATCCTGATCTTGCCCTCACTGTAGCCATAAGTTTGAAAATCAGGCTAGAAAAAAGATCAAACAAACTACAAATTACTTGCATCTGTACCTGTACAGTTACTTTGTGAGTAAAACTAGTTCATATCTGTATAGTACAAAGAATGCAAAGCTTGTAAACTGGCATAAAAGGGCGTGAAACCAACTCAGACAAGATTATATAAACAGTACCCTAGATAATTTTGTTTCCATTTAATGAAGACGGGTTTGCAGTTAGGAAAACTAAAGCTTCTGCTATATAGCCACAATTCATGCATCTATTTGCTTGGGAAGTAAGATACTACTTTTATATATGTTTTTAAAAAATTAAATTTACTAATATTATTAGTCGATTAAGGATAGGAAGCACTGCCTATGTGTGTCTTTTTCATGGAAAAGGCACAAAAATGTTTGGTGTTGTAAGGACAGGCTGCTTAAAAGTAATCATAATACTTTTCCAATGTATATAAAATGAGAAATAATGAAAAGTTTTATAGTTCTTAAAATGCTTATTTTGATAAAAATAAGTCAACCAGCTTACAGTTTGTGTCTTGTCTGAGGCAAAACTTGAATAGCTTCATCCAGGAGTTTTAGTGCTGTCTCCCAGTCAGCTTTATCAGCATAGATGTGGAATAACAGGCCATATAAGGAGGTTCTTAATGTCAGATCTTCCTCAGCACCTTTGAAGTATATTCAAATTATTTATTAATATACTGCAGAATCAGAATAATGATTACAAAATACTGGGTTTTCTTTTATTACCAGATCAACAGAAGGAAGAACATGCCTGGGGGAAAGCATCCAACTGATACCCCAATATTTTGAAAATCCTTTGTAATCCACTGATGCAAAGGACATGTATCTTTCTTTTCCTTAAAAACAAAAAACAAAACAACAAAACAAAAAACAAGACAAGACACAAAAAACCCCCTTTGTCTTTCAGTTAACATATATCTCTAAGTTATTGATCTTTTGTTTTGTCTGTGAACCAGTCCATATCATTGATATGAATAGTAACCTGTAACTTAAATAGTTTCTTGACCAGGTGAAAGAGGATGACTTCTTTGAAATATACGTGCTGTTCACAATCAACAAGTATTCAGTTTTATCACAAATTCCCAGCATAGTCAAAATTTTGACTCCTTCCTACTGCCAAAGTCCTAAACAGTCTGTTAAAAACCTGAAGATATGCAAAGTAAAACTTTCCTTTTGCAGGTAGAAGACATTTGAGTCTGCAGGTGGGAGAAACCTTAACTCAGTAACTTCTTTTTTTTTTTTTTCTGAGTTAGTGTTTTAGTATCTATTGTCATATTTTCTAAATGTATTATCATACTTGCCAGAAGTGGCTTTTTTTTCCTGGATTTTGAATATTTTCTAAAAATTATTTTTTGTAAGCTTTATGAAGTGAAACACCACAGTGAAAATAGACAGCAAATTACTTTGCAGAAAACTGTTGTGAGTTTGACAATTGCCCAAAACCAAAAGAATCACCAAATGGAATACAAGAGTATGTGACTGCAGGTAAGAAACCAGAAATGTGTTTATGTCAAATAAGTCACTCTTGCCTCTTAGGAAAGGTATCTTGAAGTTTCTTTGCCATCAGCGCCAATCGCTAAAAACAAGCAATACCTATTAGAAATTCTTACCTGTTTGTTTTTAGATTCTGCTTTAATTATATTCTTAAGGATTGTTTTGGTAGGTTCTTTAAACTGTTCTCTGTCATGTGGTGAGCCTAGCAAAGGAAAACATGCATTCCAAAAGTGTCTAGCTGCAAACATTACAAGGGAATAATTTCCAGCGTCACCTGCATGCCTGAAGAAAGGGAAGTAGAACTTTATAAGGAAAAAGAGCCACACTTTAGATATAATAAAGAATTTTACTTTTAGGAACATTTGGGTTTAGCTGATCTATGGATCACCTCAGCAATGAGGACTTAGCATAAGGGCTCTATAGGAAAGCTATTTTCTGTGTTTATATACCAAACAATTTCACACACTCAGCAGAACTAGGAATAAATAAGTAGCATATTAATGATAATAATTAATTTTACTGTATTTCTGCATAATCTTAGCTCAAGAGCATTCATTTAAACAATAGCAGAAACCTCCTCAAGATGTTCTCGTTGGAATAATATACTTTTTTGGCTTCCTATTATGTTAATTTCTTATTCTAAAAAACCATTAAAAAATAAAACACCATAATAATTACTGTACTGTGGATTTTGCTTAGTACAGTACCACTGTAACACAAGAATATGCACCAAATGCCACTAGCTGCATTCAAATTGCTTTCAGCATATTTCTGCAAATGACACTTTGAATTAATAAAAGTTAATAATCCTCCAGATTGTGATACAACACAGTACTCATTTGAGTGAGAATAAAGCTTGGCATTTTAGTGAAAAGTTATAGATTGATGTAATGTAATCACCAATTGAATAGTGTTACTGTTTTAAAAAAAGCAGTTTTTTGAAACTGTCAATATGATCACCCTCTAGATAGCACTCTTTTGACCACATTTAGACTGCTATATCCAGTTCTCGGCCACCCAATACATGCCAGACATGGAGAAACCACAAGGAGCTCAGTGAAGGGCCATTGAGATGATCTAGGACTGGACTGCACTTGCCTTGACAAGAGGGCTACTTGAAGAGGTGGCTTTGGGAGTCTCAACAAGGAGAAGTTTCTAAATAACCTAATAAAGTTATTGAAAAGCAACAGCCAGGCTGTTCCCAGTGAACGGCAGGACAAGCAAGAACAGGCATAAATTAAAACGAGAAAGGTTCGGAAATGTCTCCCATGGGTACAACCACGCAGTGGAGCAGGTTATTCACAGAAGCTGCATGTCTCCATTCCTTGAGGTTTTCACAGCCAGACTGGATAAAGCCCTGGACTGGCCCTGTTTTGAGCAGGAGTCTGAACTAGATCCCTTCTGAGAATGGTATGATTCTCTGACAGCACAAAGTCAGCTATGTGGAAAGTAGTTGATAAATTTATTGAAGTGCAAAAATCTGTCAAATCCTTTGTTAAAGATTTCAACTCAAAATTATGTTGATTTTTAGCAGTCTTGGGAGAAAATATGATGATCCCCAAAACTGTAATTAAATTTCAGATCTGTTTTATGTTAGTTTTCTCTCAACATAAAACATACCTGGCACTCTGAACAAAGGTTTTTGATGCTGCTACACGCCGATCATTTCTTCCAGACAAATTCTCCATTATGATCTTTCCTTGTATACAGGCTGCAATGCTTAACATTTCTTGTCTCACCTTGTTACCAAGCCTGCATAAAGGCAAATATTTCAAGAAGTGCTAAGTCTTACAGACTAAGATCATACCAATTCCTATTAATGACCTATTCAAGTTACTTCTCTATAGATGTCCCTTGCTTAGGAAGTTACAAATCCTTTTACTGAGTTTTCTTTTTAAAATTAAAAAACATTTCAAAACCAGAATATTTTGTGAAAAGATAAACTAAAGTACACCTCTATGGAAAATAACGGTGAAAACAGATTATAAAAAAAACCTATGACCTATATTCATCAAGGAATTAATATACATTTGTAATTTTCTCCCTATTTTTCACTATTGTACATTTAAAAAATATTAGGTCTAAGTTGAACTTATACACCAAGCAATCAAAAACAGAAATCAGTAAAGTGAGACAATTTTTGATACTTTATTTTGGGATTTGTCATGCTTGTGCCTGGTAAAGTACGCCCAGGGCTCTGGAGAAATCGACAGGGATCCCGCTCCACTACATGTAGAAGAAAATAATGTAGATTTCAGTTCCAAAGTTAATCAGTTAAAAATGAATACACAAATAAACTGATACCATTGGTTAATACCATTGGTTAACAGCAACTTAGTAAGAAAAAAATAAATGCGTGCAGCAGCGGCGGCGCCCACGAGAGGGCGCGCTGCCCCCGGCAGGAGCTGGCCCGAACCGGGCAGGACTGCCCTGCGCTCCCTGCACACCGCGCTGTACCGGGCAGGACTGCCCTGCGCCCCCCGCACACCGCCCTGCGCTCCCCGCACACCGCGCTGTACCGGGCAGGACTGCCCTGCGCCCCCCGCACACCGCCCTGCGCTCCCCGCACACCGCGTGCGCTCCCCACACATATGCATAGGTGGCAATTTAGTGCTGTCAGACTACTGGACAGCAGAGCCTGGAATACAGGAACTGCTTGTATCTTACATCACCCCCAGCTTTAACTTGGTCCATGAACTACCTAGCCCTTCAGTGTATTAGAGCCAGATGAGCACTGAAAGCAATTTGCTTCATCAAAAGAAGTAGAATCAGCTATTTTCTGCTTAGAGATTATAAAAGAGTCAAAATACTACAATTGCCAGAGATCATTTCAGAGCAGCAGTGCTCCCAGGAAGTACTCCCATCTCCCAAACACAGATGTACAAGCTTCTGACTCCCTTGGATAGCAAGCTTCATCTATCTGAACAGGATCCAGAGCCACAATCTGGATCTCCCACTGCCTTTTACTTTCATTTTCATCTGCAGCTAGCTGCACAGTTTCTTTGGAAAAAAGATTCTTCCATTTTTGATTGTGTGACCAGACATATTTACCCTCTTTACTTTCTTCAAAACTTAGTTCAAGTATATTACTATATCATACGAAATTCTATGTACTTACAAGCCATATTTCTTAGTATTTCTATTGAGGACAAAATTCTCATTAGATTCCAAGATCTTTTTGGAACAAGTCATCACTCTTTCATAGTCTTGTGATACATATGCAAAATATGTAAGTCGTGTCAGTGTCTGCAATTCCACTAAGGAATCTGACCAACTGCATTCTAAAGCCAAATCCAATAACTAGGATAAAAAAAAAAAAAAAAAAAACCCCAATAAAACAAAAGAGTAAACTGAGGCAGTAGGCAAGTTCAGCATTGAACTAGTGATCATAATTTAAAGGTTTTTATAGCCTTTTTTTCACAACCCACCTAGGTATGGAACAAGTATATGATAAAGCCATCTAGAAAATGAAAGAGCTACAAGTACAGCCAAAATACATAACAGAGAGGCCTCATTCACTGTGCAGTATTAACACAGTGCGTGTAAATCCAGGTATAATTCTGCATGCCTTTCGGCCAGAAGTGTCTGCCAGGACTTGTTCTATGTCCTCAGTCATCTTTCAAAAACCAGTGGAATAAGACTTTCAAAACTCAGAGTCCATTTTAGTTAAGCCAAAAGTAAGAATGGGACATAGAAGCTGTTTTGCAACAACCAGTAATTGTATAAGCAGTTCCTGTGTATGCTGTCATATATGTGGCAGCTTGGGAGAGCTTGGGCTCCATAATCTTAGAGGTCTTTTCCAGCCTAAACATACATACATATAGACACAGACAGTTACAGGTAGTTTCATATATAGTTTCATTATAGGATCTAAATGTTTTAATTTCTTTTTTTTTTTTGTACATGTCAAAGGTCCACCTTTTTACCATCGTGGTAATTGTTAATGAATTGGTCCAAATGAAGATACTACAACACTGCTATACAAAACTATGCCAGTGAAGTGATAGGTAAAGTTGACTCATAATATTTGACATAAATCTGTACACCAACTAGAATTAGACACCTAGGTATTCATAAGGACCCAGTTCCTAGTTGTCAGTAATAGTTTGTGGTTGTCCTGGCAACCTGCTAGTTTTATTTCACACAGTAAATCAATAGTAACCAAGTGTAGTTGTGTTCCACCTTGCAACTGTCAAAAGTAAATTCACTATAATGTGACCTTCTCTGTTAAAATGTTGAATGCTTCTAATATAAACCCAAACCCCCCTAAAACTGCCTGAAATGAGCTGAAGCCAGGGAGGGGTCAGTGTCTTTCCCCAGGTAACAAGTGACAGCACAAGAGGAAACAGCCTCAAGCTGCTCCAGAGGAGATTTAGGTTGGATATTGTGAAAAATTCCTTCACTGAAAGGGAGTCCCCACCCCTGGATGAATTTATAAGTCGTGTGGCACTTGGTGGCTCGGCAGTGCTGGGGGAACAGTTGGACTCCGTGATCTCGGAGGGCTTTTCTAACCTAAACAACTTGAAGCTTCTATTAAGTTTTCTCCAGAAGAAAAATGAAAGGTTAGAAGTATAGTTCTGTACAGAATTCACCTGAACCCATTACACCCATCTGATGGTTACTGAAACAATCTGCTAGAGCAACATAAGCATAAACCGAATATTTATATTCTAATGGTATCTGGTCTTTGGATAAATAAAACTATTCTGTCACAAAAATCTCCTTCCTGTCATAAATATTTAATCTCTTGGTTAAAGAAAATAATGGTATAATAAAAGCTTCAAAAATAATTTAAACTCCATTTAAAATTGAATTTGAAACCAAATTCATAGTACACAATTTCTTAAAACTCAAGAGCTTATAAAATAAACCTTAAATACCTGAGATAAACTAGGAACAGTAAAATCCATGAGACCTAAGCCATTACATGAATACATTTCCAGACCAACAAGAATTCTTGCCAGAGGATTTCGTGCTTCATCATTTTTCTAAGCAGAAATAAAAAATTCACATTCAGAGATTGGTTTTTTTGCAAGTTAATATTATTAAGGACATTAATTGAGATGACAAAATACTACTACTGCTAATAATAATAATGTTTGAAAACCTCAGTTTGCTCTAAGCAATTCCTGCTCTCTACTGTGTCCTTAAAATAGTTGTTTTTTGTATTTATATATTTTTAATTAACACTGTGGACTCTGAACTACTAGTTTCAACACTAAAAACCCACATCAACAATACAATGAAGGCAAATTTCATATGCCACTGAGGGTTTCCAGTTTTATGGACACTATAAAATAAAAATATAAGAATTAAGTATTTCTTTCCAGCTTACCAGGTTTATAATGTATACATATATAAAGAGGCCATAGTAAATGTTGACATTAATATAGCTGATTTTTCTTAACACTTTTAATGCAGCCATTTTATTATTTTACATTTGTGTATTCAAAATCAATTTTGCTCAACAGTCATCATATGACAAACATCACCATGGCAGCTAACAGCATAAGGAAGAGTTAAGAAATGCAGACTCACTGCTATACCCAATGTGAAAAATTTGCTGTGTTCCGTATTGAGCTACAGACATAATTTATTTTTACATTATGATCAAATATACAGAAGAAAATGTACCTTGATAATTTCAGTCATTATTAAATGAATTGATGAATTTAACTTTTCTTTGTAAAGTTTCAACACTATGCAGGATTTCAGAGAAATCATACCTCCTCCCGAGTCCCATGCTGATGTCTGATCTGCTGCTGATTTAACTGCTTTGCTTTCACCCAGGTAGCAATGATCTGTTGTTGTGCAGCAATAGAAATGTTTTCATTAGGTATGGCTCCAGTCATTGCATTTAGGGCAAATTCACAAACCTAAACACCAAGAAGAGCAAAAAAAAAAAAAAGTGAAATACAGGAGAATGTGGAAAGTTTCTTGCATGGAACATGCTATCCATTAGTTATTTTTAGATTATTGCACATGCCTAAGCCTAACAACATCTCCTTTAAGTCAACCCAAGGCAAATAGAAGTTACAGTCCTCAGCCCCAAGTTGGTAAGGAGCTCCAATGTGCATCCGGGGAGGATTTGTGGTGACAGAAATTGTAAAAGAAGGTAGCTTTTTTAAAAAGAACTTCTACTCTTGAATTTATAGGAATGCATTCTACTGTAATATATGACAGCAGAATGAAAGAGACTACAAAAAATCAGGGGTCTGCACCTCTAAGGCAGCTTTGATGTCAGGAAATCCACTAGGATCTACTGAAAAAGACTGGATGGTGTTTGCTTTTTCCTGTTTCTTTGTTGCAGCTTTACTGCTACTCTCTGCTGCTGCATCTTCTATCTTCTCAGCAGGTTTGGGCTTTGGAATCCAAGAAATAATTAGGCCTCGAGCCAAAGCATTACATAACATCAGTAAAATTTCAGTACTTCTGTAGAAGAAAATAAAAAATCAGAAATGCATACTGCATCAGATCAAAATAAAAGGGAGGAATAAAGTTATTTATTTCAAGAAGTAAGCATTACGTGAAAATCTAGTTTTTTCATAGAAAGCAAAATTATGGATATTACCCAAAAAAACCTGCCAGCTGGTAAAGCAGTTTAATGATTAAAACTACAAAACCCAGAATCAATTTTCAGATAACACCAATTTTTCTCACTCATTTTCTTTTTCTCATATGAAAAGAGCAACCATTTACTTAAAAAGTATCATAAGCCCTTCACGTTTTTTATGGTTATCATGCCAATCCACCGCCAAGTGGAAATTTATGGGGGTTTTTTGGTTTTTTTGTTTGTTTTTTTGGTTTTTTTATTTTTTATGGTTATCATGCCAATCCACTGCCAAGCGGAAATTTTTGGGGGTTTTTTGGTTTGTTTTTTTTTTTTTTTTTTGAGAAAACATGAACCTAACTATATCTATGAGATTATTGGTAGTACATACTGATATAAGTATCAGAATTAATAAGCAGGTATTACCAGTCTGCACAAACTGAAATTTTAGGTTTATTCCCCAGTACTGTTAAAAGAAACTCCTTTGCTGCTGGTTGTTACTCTACCTCCTGGTGAGGTCACTCCCAACGAAGTTCCAAAATATCCAGGAATTTGTCCCATAGATACAATGTCAAAAACTGATTATGTATCTAGAGTATCTATTCCACAATGGTTGATCATTCTCCTCATTGCATTTACTGCAGAACAGGATTTCTCTAAACCACTGTGGAATCCATGTTCCCCTTTTCATGGTCTACTAATGAGCACATTCCCTTTATTTCTTTTGTTTTCTATTTTCTCATATTTCAGAACCAGTAGTAATCACCTTAAGCTGGTTAGAATTATTTGCAATGAACTATATTTCCAAAATTATTCAAGTTCAGAGAACTGACAGCAAGCAAATGCATTTTGAGCTGTTGTGCAAATTCAGAGTCTCAGAGAATTTTCCCGATTTTCTGACTAACTTAACAAAATGCTATTTTCTATGCACATGTTGCTATTCCACATTGAAGAGAAAGCAATATTTATTGGTCTAAAGTTAGCATGGCTTACAGTGCATAGTAACAATGAACAAACAGAAAGGATTAACACTTAATTTTCACAATTTATCTCCAGAGCTACTCTATTTATACCAAGGCTCTTTCACTGCCAATGAAAGCCAGCAATAAATATGTCACAGCACAAAGTGACTTTCAATGTTTGCAATAATATTTTCTGTGTTTTAGAAAAAAAAGAGTATGTTCATATCCAAACATCTCAATTTACCCATCATGCCCAACAGCCTTGATGGCTCCAAGAAGAGTCTGCAGATACTCAATAATGTCCTTCTGTCTTCCTGAAGAAATCACATGTCTGTTATAATTTAAGATGTACACCACAGCATTGTGAACAATCCAGGCTTCATTCAATTCTTCTCCTATTTCAGCTGCACGTTGGAAGTTTTCCATAGCATACCGAGATAAGTTGTCTATCCATAAACTACAAAATTAGTATAAAGAAGATGTTACTCCAAAACTTCAACACTAGAAGGAATTCTATCGTAAGGTTAAATATGCAGTACTACCAACAAGAACAGAAATTTAATTACTTTTCAGTTGCATTTATTAAGTTCTCATCCACTGACTTATATTTCGCTTCAATGAGAAGATGGTCCAGAAAAGGAAGTGGTATCAACATAAAATGTGTAATCTCTGACATTCAAATGCTATTATATTAAAAAGCAGTGTTTATGATTCACATTTCATCCACACGTTCGGGTTTTTTAGATGCGTGTGTGAATCCACCCATCAGTGCTAGAAATCAAATAACCATGTCAAGCTCTAGCTGAATATAGACATAGGTGAGGCATGCCATCTGAGAGTTAAGGACTCATCTTTTTTACTCAAAACTGCATCTGTTCTTGTACTTAAAGACATTTCTAGGTACTTTGAAATGCTGTAATCATTTTAAATAGAATAACATTTTTTTCACAGTCTATGCAATAACTTTCTTTCAATAAATTTATTTTCTTTGTTAATTATCAAAATGTACTATTACTTTGAAAAAACGATACTAAAAATACAGTCTTGAATGATCATACAGAATTGCCATGGTTCCAAAGCCATAAAGTCAAAAGCACAAACTGACAACGGGTCAACAATGTCAACAGTGGTACAGGGCACAGTACCAGACCAAAGTCCTTTTCTTCCTATGGGTTTTTAATCTAATTAGGTAAACTCAAAAATAGCTAGTAGCAAATTTTGGAACAGAGTTCTCATCTTCTTTGCCCCTTGGCCATGATCGGTTTATATTTTTTCCCGTTCTACTGAACATTTGCAATCAGTGTGAGAAACTTTACTTAATTTTCAGATTTAATGAACAGACCTAGGGACACTCTGCCATCCTGATCTCGCAGGACATGACCACTGTAACAATAAAGCTGGTATTACTATGAATGTGAACAGCAGAGAGTCTAAGCATCATCTTCAGAAATCTCTCTCCTCCTTCTTCTCCTTCATAAGAAATAATCATGTCAGACTAGTAAAAAAGAGTACTTGCTATATTCTATTCTCCCAAATTCATTTCAGTTGATTGGATGGAGCACACTAGATTTGCAAACTGGAAAAATGCATCGTATGCATTCAGTACTATGAAATCATTGTATGTATAGGAGCTATAAAGCAAGACAAAAAGTGCTTTTTGATTTCAGGAAACATATTTTTAAATACAGAATTTAATTCTCTAAGTGTCAATGTACAACAATTTAATTATTTTTCAGCTGGGAACACTAGCTTCTAGTTTCAGAGAAATAAATGTTAAATGAAAAATCCACACTCCAGAATGAAAGGAAACCTAAGAAAAAATATCTCAAACTATTTTTTAGATCTTTTTCCCGTTTCCCATGACTACCCACAAAAATGAAGAATCTGGTGACAATTTTACTAAGGAGAAACAGTAATGTTACTGTAAACAGTAACAGTTTTTGCACTTATCATGGGTGCCCCATAATAATGATCTATTAAGAGTTCCTTGATATGTATTACAAAAAAGTACCTGTATGTTTTCCATTCTGGATCACCATCAGGAAGATATCCTGGACGACACTGGTATGTTGCCTCTGGAGGTACAGCATGATCATTCAGTTTGACTCCCTGCAACCTCAATAAATGAACAGTTGCCTGAAAAGACACAGAGAAATAAATTGTCTGCCCAGGTTATCATTGTAAAAACAGACTATTACTTCATAATAGTGCTGTTACCTCTTCAAAAATTAAAATAAAACCAAAATGTTTTTTCAAATGCTGTACAGGCATGTACAAGTATATCAAGTACAATGGTCAGTACTTCATAAGCTTAAAATTGTCTACAGCTAATTTTACTAAATAATTACATGGAGAAAAACCCATCATTTATATACGTAAGTTTTTCAATCATGCTGGAACTTCAAGGATCCAGAAATGTAATGTCAGATGTAAAAAATTTACAGTAGAATCTCTTGTAGTGTTATCAGCACCTGCAATAAAACTATTGCTACAGTTACTTTCACACAGTATTTTGATAAGGTTGCTTCATGAAACACTTCCTTTACTTCCTAGGAAGATAGAAAATAACTCAAAATTCCAGTGCTTCAAGATTTGTATATAAAACAAAACGAAACCAATATGAATGACGCTTGTGTAATTTATTTACCTCTGCATTAATAAATCTTATTTCTGCTAGTATTCTGAGTAAATCTGCTTCAAAAGAAAAGGATTTAGCAGGCAGCAATGATTCTCCTGATGAGCTGTCACCTTGATCATCAATCATCATAGTTGCACTAGCTGTGTTCTTCTTTGTTCTTTGTGCTAAAAATAAATAAACCCATTATTATTTCCATGCAAATCATCATCTTCATTTTTAAATTTACAAATCCCTAGATATTCTTAAATTCACATGGAATAGTTAGCAAGAAAAGATTTTTAACTATTTCAAGTAACTTTTACATTATTACGATTTATTGCACTCAAAACCTGTTCCCAAGCAGTATTGAGACATTTCTTACCTGTGATTTTGCTGCATTTTAATTAATTTATAATCTTCAATATTTGCAGCAAAGAACTTGCTCCAGTCATAGTATGCATACTGAAATTTCAGTGTGAATAGACTCCATGGCCTCTACTTCAATTTTATTCCATAAATGGAAGTGGAGCATAGAACTGGATTATTATGCAGAGGCTAAAGTCTTTGTGCATTTGAATCATGGACTGGATTGACTTTCTGGTAATGCACATGTTTGTAAAGAGTAAAAACAGCATTTTTTTTCTTTAGTTAATAATGAAGAGAAAAGATTAAGATTGTTTTAATATAAACACAAAGTTTCTAATAACACACCACTTTCTATTCATGATGGTTTTGGCACATGGTTGCCTTCCGTTTCTGGTAAGTGTACTTATTTTTTCCTTATTTTGTTTGGAAAGAAGACAAAAGACTAAACATGGCTAGTCTGAAGATACAAAACTTGTGAAAGAAAACCAGGAAACTGATGTGCTATTTTAAGTGGACCTTGAAAAAAAAGTGGAATAGGTTCAATTAACTTTGGCTAGTGAAAAGAAAAACTATTTCATCTATTCTTAAATGTGAGTTTTACAAATTCCCTGACAAAGCCAACTTTTTTAAAAGCCAGTAAGCAGAGAGTGATTTGAAAGTGCTTTTCCCCAAGTTAAAAACTCTTAACGTGTGCTAGGTTTCCAGCAGACCCTCAAGGAATAAGATACAATGTTGGATACCTCAGAGGAACCGCTCACTAATAGGGGATTAAAGGGCAAAAAACGTTAACACGAGAGCATCATACTAAGTGACTTACAACCCATTTTTCTACAGCTCCATCAGGCATGAATGATATGGACCTAGATGACCATTCGCCTGTGTTGTTAAGACAGGTAGATGTGTTTCATAGAAGTGCTTCTCCACAGCACTGGTGAAATATTTCTAATAGCAGAGTATGGCTTCTACAAAAAAATGTAATGTCTGATTTCTAGATTTAGAAGTAGAAAGAATATTCCATGTATGCCAACATGCAGTGCCAGAAAAGAAACTCAGGGAACTTTGGGAATGGGAGGAAAGAAAACAATATTGTCTGATTCCTTTTAGTAACTTAAATAAATTATTAAAAAGTTCCTTACAACATTGAAAATTATTTGTCACTTACTTGCTTTGTGCTTTGTTACCTCCCGAAACAAAATATCATCATACAAGAGGCAAAATCTACATGCTGCACGGCAGACATCCCACACTTCCTGTTTACATGCAACTTTTGCCAAATCTGCCCAAAGTATAATTCTACCCAAGAAAAAGCATAAATAAAATTAGTTAATAAGCAGGATTAGGTTCCGCAGTTCAGGACTGACAAAAATTATCATGTCAATAATGATGGCCATCAGGAAAAAAAATTACATCGAATCAAAATTAATAAATTGAAGACTTCTTGTCAGTAGCAAAGGCAACACTATTATTTTATCTACTAAAAATAATGTCTTCAGCATTCCAAGAGACAGAATTCTTCTCTTGGATTATAGTTCTACTAAAGTTTCAAAACATGTGCGACAACCCTCATTTCTATCTCATAAAGTAAACTAAATATTTCCAAACTAATGTTGAGAATTTAAAAATAAGTCTTGAAAACAAGTTTGGATTTAGAATCTTTTAGAAACTGCTTTAATTTTCAGCAGAGGAATTTTTAGTGCAGCAAAAAGGTAGACACACCCTTTTAACTAAAGAATGACAAAAGGATATATAAATAGTCAAAATTAAACCTGTCATTTTTCTACAGATTAGTCTTTCTGACTCTCAGAATGAACTACTTAATTTTTTTACCAAAAAAGTTGTAGCACATCCTGTGCTTTTTAGGTACAAGGACTTAAAAAGACACTTGCAAGTATCAATTCTTCATCAAGTACAAGCCTTATCCATGTATCCCTCTGTAAGTTGGGCTCATATCAATAGAACAGGTGAGTTTAAGTGAGCATGTGAGAGAACACGATAGAAACAGGGAAAGAATACAATCCTGCATAGCATGGAAATGTAATAGAGCTTTCCGGACAAGAAATTACACACACGCTTCAATACGTTGCCAGAGGCTGAAACATTCAACTTCTTACAAGGTACCACCCACTAAAAACCACTGAGACAGAACCTTTCCTCTTAAAGACTTCTACAAAATATTAAAGAGACACTTCAGGTCTGTAGCAATTACCTTTCTCTGTCATTTCCATTTCTTAAGTGTTTCAAATGTTCATCAACTTTCTCCACACTTTTAGTATGATGTTGGGCTTTGGCACAGAGGTAGCTTATTTGACTATTACTTTTACCTGAGAAAACTTGGTAAAGAAATAAAAATTAATGGTAGTTTTTATATATTAGAAATTTTAAAATCCAGAAGAACTGCAAGGAATTAGATCCATAATTCCTTGCTGAAACACTCAAAATCCAGCCCTTTTCTCATTTCTTCAAGCTTTCCCCAATCCAATCAATCAACATAAAATCATGTACTCTATCAACATCTATTTTGGTTTTTTCCTGTATCTTGAAATACAGTTGTCCCATTCAAAATTGATCTATGCTTATTTAGTATCCAGATATCTCAAATACACTTCTTTTCTGACAGGATATGTAGTGTTCTAGTTAGGTTCATTCAAGAGCAAATGAACCATGTAATATGCAAAGTCTGCTTTAATTTTCAGCAGAGGAATTTTTAGTGCAGCAAAAAGGTAGACACATCCTTTTAACTAAAGAATGACAAAAGGATATATAAATAGTCAAAATTAAACCTGTCATTTTTTCTACAGATTAGTCTGACTCTCAGAATGAACTACTTAATTTTTTTACCAAAAAAGTTGTAGCACATCCTGTGCTTTTTAGGTACAAGGACTTAAAAAGACACTTGCAAGTATCAATTCTTCATCAAGTACAAGCCTTATCCATGTATCCCTCTGTAAGTTGGGCTCATATCAATAGAACAGGTGAGTTTAAGTGAGCATGTGAGAGAACACGATAGAAACAGGGAAAGAATACAATCCTGCATAGCATGGAAATGTAATAGAGCTTTCCGGACAAGAAATTACACACACGCTTCAATACGTTGCCAGAGGCTGAAACATTCAACTTCTTACAAGGTACCACCCACTAAAAACCGCTGAGACAGAACCTTTCCTCTTAAAGACTTCTACAAAATATGAAAGAGACACTTCAGGTCTGTAGCAATTACCTTTCTCTGTCATTTCCATTTCTTAAGTGTTTCAAATGTTCATCAACTTTCTCCACACTTTTAGTATGATGTTGGGCTTTGGCACAGAGGTAGCTTATTTGACTATTACTTTTACCTGAGAAAACTTGGTAAAGAAATAAAAATTAATGGTAGTTTTTATATATTAGAAATTTTAAAATCCAGAAGAACTGCAAGGAATTAGATCCATAATTCCTTGCTGAAACACTCAAAATCCAGCCCTTTTCTCATTTCTTCAAGCTTTCCCCAATCCAATCAATCAACATAAAATCATGTACTCTATCAACATCTATTTTGGTTTTTTCCTGTATCTTGAAATACAGTTGTCCCATTCAAAATTGATCTATGCTTATTTAGTATCCAGATATCTCAAATACACTTCTTTTCTGACAGGATATGTAGTGTTCTAGTTAGGTTCATTCAAGAGCAAATGAACCATGTAATATGCAAAGTACACACTCATTCTGAAAACAGAAAGTTTTTTAATGCAACTGAAATGAAAAAATAACCATATAAGTCTGATGTTCTGTCCTATGTACATTTAATATAATAAATTTGCATATATATTTTCTTACTCCTTCAATACACGTGTTCAGCTTGGGGCAACTTAAGCCATAGAAAAAGCAAAAACTCACTGCTTGGATGACAGCCTAAGAAACAACTGAAAGTTTTCAGAACAAAATTTGATAAATATTATATCAAAAGAAGTTTTGTAATAACTTCAATGTTGTAATAATCTTGCTCATTTTAAAGACTCCACCTGGAAGGCTAATGTGTGCTCAGATTTATTCTCAGAGGAACTTCAAAAGTAATTGTACAGCTCTCAAGTTAAAATTTAACAGCAAGGAGATGTCCATTATTTTAATTCTCTTCATTTCACAAATACAATAAATTTTATCACTTTGAATAATCTATGAAAATGTTTTCCAGCAACATAGTTTTCACATTCTTAAAAGGACTGCACAGAGTGGAATAGGTGATCTGTAAATATGACCCTGGCTTGTAAGTGATTAGTTGATCAAGTTTGAAATGGGGATATGCAAGGTGAACTTTGTGTCCTGGCTGAACAGACAGCATGAGCGAGCTGCATGGTGTCCCACAGCACACACAGGCTGCTCTGGAAGCAACAGGACTCTGTCTGTATCATTCCCTTCCTCCAACATAATCTCTACTGCAGGAGTACACTGGTTTTACTCTAAGTTAGTAAAATTAGTCACATACATATACTTGCTTTATTGCCAACATAGTACAAAACAGTTTAAGCAATCTGTTGGATTGTCTGGAAAGTCTGTTCCCTACGCACTCTTTCTCAACCAGAGGCTGTATAATCACAAACTGATTTTGTTTTTCTGTTTGGGGCATGAGGAATGTGTCCATTTATGTTCCAAGTTTTAGAAAGTAAATAATGAATTCACACCTAAATTTCTGTGCAAAACTAGAGCTCTCAAAGGCAAGATCTTAGAAGAGAAAGACAATTACAATATAGAAAGAATACCCAGTGTAATTAACACTGGGTATTATTGGGTGAAATTTCTGAAAACACCACTTAAAAATGATCTTCGTTAAAAACATTCAGGAATTGTACATAGTGAAAATAGAACTACTTAAAGCACAATACAGCACAACAGTAGGATTCAGAGGAATTTGGAGGGGAAATCAACAAATTTTCCAGTATCACCATACACCTTTTTTATCCCTAGTGAAAATAATAGGAAGTCTGGCACAGAATTCAGCAGAACTATCACTTCATCTGTATTGCAATATCCCCTATACGTTGCCCCTAGATGCTACATCCAGCCTTTAAGAGTGTGCAAAGAAAAGTTAGTAACTTTAAGTCACAGGCACATACTTTACCTTTAGCTTCATTTTCACTGTCAAGGACTCTTTGAAATGTGTCAGGAGCTAATGCAAGACCTGCATTTACCAGAAGTGATCTCTTTTTCCTCATGTTATCCTTTTGATTTCCCCTTTTAGCCTGCATAAAGAAAAGAACTTGTTATAAGGTTCATTTTATATTCCAGCTAGACCTTATTTACTGAACACAACAGAATACACATCACATAACTTGCAACTACCAAAAAATACCCATAGGGATTGTGTATCTTTAGGTATCTTACACATCATTCAACAGCATGACTGTCATTGAAAGTGACTGTGGAACTTTTGTTGATATTCACATGATTACACCACAAATAATTTAATACAAAGTGCCGTTTCTGCTTCTCATGAATCTTTGGAGTATATTCCTCAGTATATAACCTGACATTATGTTACACCTTTTCAAACAAAGAACAGAATTTATTTACAACCAACAGTAACATATCCAGTATGCTAGGAATTGCTAAAAAATTTTATAATCCTGGTCTGCTAAGAACTAACTAAAGTTAGAGGAGGTGGGGTTTTCTAAAGCAACATATAAACTGAGTAAGCTTGTATGGAAAAGCATTTAAACCAGGAAAACAATCAGTTGCCAGTATGATTTTTGTTCAGGTGCTAAGGCAGCACAACAGAATTAGATGCAGTAACCCTTGACAATGCCCACATTGTGACTATAGAGTATATTATTTAGTGGCAGCCACGTGATAATGCTTTATCTCATAGCCAGCTAGGACGTTTAGCAATTTGGACACTGTGCTTCTCATTACATGAAAGTGTTTCATGCAATGAAATCCTGAAATCCTAACTATTGGCAACAGCTATTTTTTTTTTCTGATATTTCTGCTAGTTAACAACTCCCTACCTTTCCCAAGAAATAAGCTTTGAAAGAATTGGGAAAAAAGTCCTTTATTATGATCTTCAGACTGTGAAGCAGCACAACCACTTCAAGGCAACAAAGCAAAGACAGTTTGCTGAAAACAAACTGATGCTGGCTCTACTAATACGCAGTTCTACTAAACAGCTGTCTCTCCTCTGCTGGAATCTAATAAGCAAGCCTATTCCAGCTACAGACTTCATTCTCCATACTCACCTGTTCAATCAGCATTACCGCCTGATCCTCTAGATGCTCAGGTGACTCGTACAGCATAGCACTCAAACGAAGGCGGTTAAAACTCAGTCTTAGATGTTCTTGATACTGCCCACAGTTCAGGTGCATAGCTTTTTGCAAATGTTCCAGAGCAGCCTCTAGTCTATCCCCATCTTCTTCAATACGAGCTATTTCCATATGAACTTGACAACGCAACAAAATCAACGTGCTAAGGATTACAAATTTAAGTGTAAACTGTTAAAACAAGGCACACTAAAATTCCTAGACCTAAAACTCACCCGAAAGTGAAACTCAATAATTAAAAGTGACTGTAGTATTAAAATTTATATTCTCTTTTTAACTGACTTGTTGCTTTCATTTTCACTATGCCTTTTTAACTGAAATTAATAAGAAAATTTTACTGAATATTACTTTCACTGACCCTGCAAGAGAAAGCAACACATCTTGTGGACTAACTGGTCTTTACATATCTATAGAACTCTTTTCCAGTGCTGCTTAGGTGTGCAAATCAGGTGAAGAGGTTTTCAAAAATACTTAACTGACAGAGAAACTATAATGTTTGTCAAAAGTTCACTCTCTGCTCCTAACATTTAAGTAGATGCTAATACTCCTGAAACTCTAGCCCTGGTCATATTTGCTCAGCTCTTTTAAAGATGTGGCTCACCCCAGGCATACATGTTCACTCTAAGTATGGTCTCTACCCAGGTGTTGTAGACAGAACTCTATGAAGCCAGCATATCTTCACCAAAAACTGCATGCTCTCCAGGCTCCCTACCCATCACCTGCCCCGGGAAGCTGCTCGTGACAGCTCAGAGCTCTACATGCTACTACTGAATATTTCAGTAAGAATAACAAAAAACCAGATAAATTAAAGCAATGTTATGAAAAAGAGAGAGAAGAAAGGTTTTCAAGCCTATCAAATATCATGCCATAGAACTAATGTATGTCCACAGCAGAGCCAGCCTGACTGAGCAAGTACCACCCTTTTCCTGTGGACCAAAGCAGCCATAATTAATGCTGCAATCAAACCAAAAATTAAGACAGGCAAATTAATAGACAGAAATTACTTCATTCAGTCTCTAGAAACAGTACCACATCAGAATTGAGGCTGAGCCTGCCAGATTATTAAGAATATACACACGTGATAAACCCTCAAAGCCTAATCTCTCCAAAATCTCCTTGCAGTATTTCAGTAGAAAATTGCCATTACTAACATTTCAAAGTTGCCTATGCTGATCTTGAATTCTCTATATGGAAACAGAATAGCAGCACAGTAATACAATATAGTGCTTTCATGCATGCGTATATCCACTCTTTATGCAACTGAAAAAAAAATTTAAAACACTGAAACTAGATTCCTCACCTTCCTCTGCAATACATGCAGGAGAAACCACCTACTGTCCTGCTCAAATGGCAGATTGTGTCAATTGTGACTCGCTCTACTGAAAAGGATCTGATCTCTGCTCTTAACAGTCAGGCGATGCATAGGTCCAAACTTAACCACACAACAAATAGTAATGTTTACTTCTCAAGTCAAGTTAACAAAAATGTGAAAATATTTAGGTGCTTAAGGTTAAGTATAGCATAATAGCAAAGAGAAGAATATACCTCAAAAAAAAAAGTTTTCTTAATACACTAAGTTTTTTAATTAAAAAGGAGTATCACCAAAGATACAAAAAATAGTATCTTGCAAGAAGAGTCTTTTTTTTGACATGTAATATAGAAGCCATTATGTTTTTTCAGAAGCAATTTTTTGAATTTTATTTTTGTAACCAACAAAAGTGATGTTAACACAAGAATCTAGACCACAGTCCAACACATATACTGCAGCTTTGGAATTTTCTCACATAATTTTGATTAATTAGAGTGTTTTAAAATTCCTAAAATATTTCAATATTTGTTACAGGTCATTAAACAGTGTAAGATTGTGCCTGAAAGGAACCTACATTTAAATAATTAACAGGGAAATGTATGCAACATGCAGACACAGATTTATTACAAGCTAGGGGAAAGTTTTCAAAGACACCTAATATCAAAGAACTTGAGCTTTTAAATGAGTTTGATGCTTTGAGACCTTTCAAAAAACTACACAGCATTGAAAATTACCTGTCAATCTCTTCAAGGACATCAGCAACTGAGATCAATGGCTTTCGCACACGTTGATGCAAATTGTGTTGTAGCAGTGATAAGCACAGATTCCACTGGGTTGCACAAACAACCTGAATCACACCAGGATCTCCCAACTGAACTGCACGTTTTAATGTTAATTCGAGATTTTTGATCAATTTCAGCTGAGCCTACATACATGAAAAATTAATTAGCACTAATGCATTAATAAATGGAATTTCTTACATGTTACTCCAAATATTAATCTTAGGACTGTTTTCAGTAGAAAGCAGTCAGCAAACTTTGGAAACTTTTTTCTTAATAATTCCTTTTTTTTTTTTTTTTTTTTTTTTCCAAACAGGCATCTGTAACGAAGGAGTATTTCTTTTAGGTGCTCCAGGCTGCTATCACATATTTCTGGCAGAAGTCTGTCAGCTACTCCCCATTCTTGTGATAAACAAAAATTGTTAAATGTGAATACTTGCGAATTCAGAAGGTTTAGCCATTTTGGTTTTTTTTTTTTTCATATTCAGCTACTGATGCAGTACAAAAGAGGAAAAAAAGAAATATTATGAATGGAATTTGACATACTGTCAACTAAACTTGGTTCTTATTAAATCCAGAAGCCAATGTTATCTACAGTAACAGACTTGTCATTTATTATGTTATTTTTAGAGGCTATGAAAGTAAAAAAAAAAGAAAAATCAGGAAAAAATCAAACAAAATCCCTCTCCAACTGCATACACCGTACACTTAAAGTTAGAAATACCTAAATACCTTTTTACATTTTAGTATTAGCAGTGCTTCACATTATGGAGAATTCATAAGAATTAACAAGAGGGTTTTTTCCAAAAGATGAGTGGAATTTCTGAACTCCAGAATGGTAACAGCCCTAGACAGGAGTAAGTCTTTGCACTACCAATTTCCATTAAATATATTCCTGCTTCCCACTGCAGGAAATTAAGGTGACTCTAACAGCCAGTCTAAACTGCTCATTATAGGTATCTCTCTGATACCATTGATAATATTGATATTTGGGTTTCTAACTTTGATGGTCTGAATTACAACTGAGCCAACCAACCACAGAAATTCAAGAAAATCCTTCCTAGTGTGACAATTTGTCAGGAATGATCCACATTTCTCTGACATAAGAATTTGTGTGAGATTGACCATAACATGCAATCACAGTTGAGATGGACTCAATGATCCCTAGTGGTCCTTTCCAACCCAAGATATTCCATGAGAAGAGGTCCTATAAAGGCAAAATATGAAAACATGCCTCAATGCTGCCATCTTTGCTCTTGGAAAGCAATATATTATGAATCTTTACGGTCAGACACAAGACTTAAGGGAGCAACACACAACTGTGGTTTATTTTTCTCCATTCCCTTATTGGAAGTCCAATTGAAAAGAGTATGAGGGTTAAAAGAATTCCTTACCAGTATAATGTAATTAAGACACAGAGTCAAATGCAATATTCCACATTTAAAAAATTAAAACTTTTACTTTTTTCTCAAAGTTAAAGAATGTACCTCAACAATTCCTTTGGTATAAGTCACAATTTCAGTGCCATCTTTCTTCATTTCGTATTCACATTCCAGACATTCTATCTCAATAAGTTTCCCTTGATACTACAAAGTATTAATATACAAAATGCTAATTTCCAAAATTAAAAAGAAATACCATAAAGGTTAAACTCATGCAATTACAGTAACACAGCACTGTACTTTCCTACTGAAAATCCCACTATACTAGCCAGTTAACTGCAATGGCACAAAGGGAATAGAATTTGTTGTTTGAACTGCAGTCACTTGTTACTTACTGGAGGATGCAAAATAACATTTAAGCTGTTCATTGCCAGAATTTGCAGTAAGAAAAGCCATGTACACCTGATTCCTCCTATATAGGGGTTTTATTTCAGTTCTAATAGAATCATAGAATCACAGAATTGTTTGGGTTGGAAGAAGCCTTAAACCCCATCCAGTTCCAACACCCTGCTATGGGCAGGAACACCTTCCACTGTCCCAATATGCCCCAAACCCTGTCCAACCTGACCTTGAACACTTCCAGGGATGGAGCAGGCACAGCATTTCCGGGCAACCTGTGCCAGGGCCTCTCCGCTATCACAAGCAATAATATTTTCACAATATCTGACTTAAATCTGCCCTCTTCCATTTACTCATTAACGTTATTAAAAAGGTACATGCTTGGAATAAACAGGCGTGAGTCAAGACAGAAAGGATTCAGCTTGATGGGCAGTGAAACTTTTAAGTGAAAAATGAGGTTAGAGTATTAACGGCTTAGGAAAGAGCTGACTACTAAATCATATGAATTATATGTATGGATAATAGAAATACCTAAGTTATGCTGTATTTGGGTTAAATTGGTGTAGTAAGGAAATTTAGACAGCCTCTCCATTCCTAATTCATTATGATTATGAAAATTGATGATTATAATTATTTGACTATTTTGACATAGATTTCCTTTACTCTACTATAACAAGAAATCACTGTCAAATGATGCTGGGCAATCAGAAGATGGTCACTTAAAAACACATTAACTCCAATGGAGAATGTGGAAATAGAAACCAAGTTTCTCTATTGCTGCCACACACAGATATTTCCCACTACTGTCTACAGAAATACTTAGACTAAATCCTTGTAAATTTTTGATCTAGGGGATTTAAGCACATCTTCCAGCAGAATGCTATGGATTTGTATATGATTTTAGACTTTCAGGAAATGTTCAGAATAATGTCCCTGAATCAGACACCTGGAATTAAAAAAAACAATTCTGTGAGGATAAGTTAAATTTTATGAGTAACTCTAAGTGGGATAATTATAATATAAATTGGAATTTAACTTCTATCAAACTCTTGCACAGGTAACATTTTAAAAACATAGCAAAAATTTACAGTTAATATTTGACAAAATAAACTGTACTGCTAATCACCCTAGTCCACCCACAGCCTACTTTCTGACCTTGCATCTACTTCTCTAGGTTAGGAATAGATCAAGTATCACAATAATTATTTATATCATTGAATATATAAACAATATACAGATGGACAGAATACTGCAGAACCACTAGTACTATTTTTAAATTGTAAACACAAAAAGGGTGTGGGAGCGTGGGGGTGTATGTAAAAATATTCCAAACCCACATAATTAAAACTTACAGTAATTGGAGCGCTCTTCAAATCAAGTATACAATGAGCTGCAAGCTCAGTGCAGTTTACTTTCAGAGAAAAATGAGCTAATTCCAGAATCAAAGGAATCCTTCAAAAATACAAAAAGAAAAAAAAAACCAAACAAAAAACCTTTCAGAGATTTTGATATTGCTCTTCCACAGAATTTAAAAAACACTCTTTGAAAGTAACTGTGCAATGTGTCTGAAAACCTTAAAGTCATATAACCATTAGAGGAATTACTATCATGTTAAATATTATTGTAACTATCATTATTATAATTATACTAGTAATGCTCACAGTTAACAAGGAAAAAATAAAGAGTTCAAAGTTGGCTACATGAAAAATGTTAATCTGTTTATGGAAGATAATTAGCATACTCCTATGCAGTCTGCACAAACAGTCCCTGAAGAAGACAAGAAATACAGAATGAAATGCATGAAGCACACACATGGTGAAGTAAGAAACTTCAGATTGCAGAAAATTTTGGAAACACAATTCAGTGAATTGGCACACAAAGCAGTTAAATCATCAGTCTGCTACCCAGGAACTAAGAACACAGACACAGAGATGGAGACTATGCTCTAACTGTTTGGACGTCTGTAAATAACCAGATGAGCATCGTGTACTGTCTGGAACAGGAGAAGTGGTGAGATATCTGCATATTGTCAAAGAGTGTTTACCTTAACAAGTAAAAATGTAGTATTACTTCCATATGTAACAGCTGTAACTACTGGAATAGTGGTCAGTTTAGTCTTTCAAACTTATTCTGAAGAGTTGGGAAGAGTCCCAGGAAAAGTAAAAATTAACTACAGTCTGAAAAGTACATGTCAATTTTAAGACCTTCTAAAAATCTCCTTTTATCAACAAGAAATTATTACGGAAAGATTTAATCATGTTATACAAACAGCTGTATGGAAAAAGATATTTAATCTTGGGTTCTGTCATAAAGCTTAATAGGATTTTGTCCTTTTTTAAGATGACCTGTGTGTTAACACAACACAAACAACTAAGTAAGAGTTCAATCTCTGCAAGGTCATCAGGAATTTTGACAGAATTCAATGGAAGCAGGATCAGCTTCATCATCAGTTTCCAGAGGACTATGACAAATAAAACTCACTTCACACTGAGAACAGATGCTGGAGGTACATCATATTGTTTCAAAAGCACATATAAAGAATTCAGATTTGCGGTGGCATCACTTGGAAATACATTTGTGTCCCACTGCCTGCAACATATGAGGAGATGGGTCATAATGTTTCGTGAGAAATGTTATTGCATTAAAAATTTGAAATAACTCTCCTAACTTCAGAATGGATGGCTCTTAATCCACGGTATCAGTGGGCTACCTGGATATTGAAATAGCAAGAAAAAAAAAGTCAATAAAATCTAACTTCAGTAAGTGAATTAATATTTCAGACACTAAATTTTATTCCAGAAGAAAAAAAAAAGTTGTGCAAGACTCCTTTCCCATAATGTCAGTATAAATTAATCCACTGCTACTAAGAAAAGAATCAGTATTTTTAAAACGGGGAAATCTTGAGACACTGAAAAAATTACATGAGATTCTGCTATGAAGTCTAGTTTTCAAATTTTTCTTATACCTTTAAAAATTAAAGAATTTAAAAAGCATTATGCTCCATGATTTGTACATTGTATTTTAGGTGATTTCCCCACTTCATCTTTGCTTTCTTGTACACAGCATGGGGATGGAACTGGAGTCCATTTGATATTAAAATGTCTTTCAGACTCCTAAATTCTTTCTCCTGGCAATATCTGTACAACACACTAATCCCTACATTCCCAAAGAACTAGCTCACTTTTTTGATAAGGCTGTTTAGACAGACCTGACTGTTACTACCCAAACTGTCATTATGATTTTCCTTTTGAGGAATTAAACTCTGCAGCTCACTTTTTTCTACAAGCATATGGGATCCCTGGACCTGATCCTACCTCGGTAATATGCAGCATCAAAGTGAAAGTGAAAGGATACATTTTCATACTTACAACTTTAACATCTGCATTTTATAAATAACTGAAAGATGGATGGAATTTTGTATCTCCTTCTCTACCTGGGAAATATCCATTAGTTTGTGATACACCTATGAAATAACAATTTAATTATTATTTGATTAAATTAGCAAAGGACCAACACTCACCAGGGCTAAAATAAAGCAGGTATGTTGACTGTTTTCATGGACTTTGAAGGCAATGTGGCTACTATAATAATCTATGTTGTTCTGCATAGATAATAGAAAGATCACCCACTAGAGCTATACTGACCTTCCAAGAGTCAGGATCAGAACTATTAGCAGAAATATAAATGTGGAACTACCTTCTGAGTTAGAATCCTAATTAATGCATTTTTAACACCATGTGGTAGAATTCATTCTGAAATAAGTTCATAATTGCTGAGACAATTAAATTTTATCTGTACCTATAGATTACAGGCAGGGGGAAAATATTATTAAGACATTACAGTAAACTACAGTTACTTCAATTTAGCTGTAGAGTTATGCATTAATAGTGTGCAGATCATTTCTTTTGACTTTCACACTGACTGCCCACACCTATCAAAACTGATTACTTAAGCTGTACTGGAACACTAAGTTTTGCAGGACTCCAGTATGCTGCTACTAAAGCACTCAGTAGCTTGGACCATACTTCTGTAGCCCAAGCACAGTTTTAGAACTACTTCATTCTTCTCTTTAAGGACATTGTCAAAAGACTCTGCTCAATAATTCTTGTCAAAATACAAAAGCAATTTCAAGCTTGCCCCAGGGTGATTGCTTCATTATTATCACACCTCTAGAGTGCTGCATATTGGTTCTCTTAATTCAAATGTTAGAGAAATTTGTAACATAAACATACACTTTTGGAATGCAGTGATTGGGGGATAGACAGAAAAAGACAACAGACAGTGTAGTAGAATGAAAGAAAATATGCTTGCACACAACTTCAGAGTTTTATTTGCCTCTTTCTGCTTTTGCCACATTTGTCTTCAACCTCTTATTTCCTAAATTAAGGGCATGCAAGAAATGTGAACTATTGACATATCCTCCAACTTTCAGAATTATTTAAAGGGTACAAGCTGAATCACTGAAGCTGAATCGGCATGGGAAATACTAAACAGATACTAAATATGCCCTCAGTGCCATAAGTCAGGTTAAATTGCTCTCACTACACCTTCTCTTTCAATAGTAATTAATCCCAAACAGAATTTTTAGGGTTAGCCACAGTTATCCCCATTATATTATGATGTGTCAAAAGAACAAGGAGCAGTAGGGAGCTCTTTAGTTTATAGTATCAAAAATATACAAGTCATGAAAATCTTAGATATCTACTGAATTGTTTAGTAGATCACGAAAATTTAAACAAAGAAAACATCTTATATAACAATTATAACTATGATCTTATGAAATGTAGAGAGAGCTCCTGTCTTAATGGGAATTTAAAATATTTTTCATCATTACCATTAAAGAAAATATTTGAGAGTATTTATCTGGAACCTTTTCCTTAATAAAGACTGCTGCAGTAGATGAAAACTCTTTCGCTTCTTTCAGTTTCGAAGCATCGAGGAAGCACTCAAGTAAATTTCTGCAGATCAAATAAATGTTTGTATTAAATATTTATTAACACTTTACAAAATAATCATTAGTTATATTTTTTAACACTCTTGGTATTCAAGATACCACTTCTAAATGCAGTACAAGCAATTACTGCTATAAAGCATTGACTCAGCACAGAAGAGACCCTCCAATTTCTACATTTTTGCTTCTTCCAGATGTATACACATATTTAGTGCAGATCACAAAAAGAGTCTTGGAAAATTTGGAGGTTTTTTGTGAAAACTTTTCTCAACAAGACACCTGGAATTAAAAAGATTAATTATTTAAAAGTGTATGAGAAAAACATTTCTGTGAGATGTATTCTGAGATTCTCCCTTAATTACTGGAAAGGCTAGTATGTAAAAGCCATTTAGCAAAAGAAAACTATTCACACTGGGAACAGCAATATATCTACTGGATTTTCTATACTTTATCTGATTTGACTGCAAAAGAGCCTGTGACTCCACAACATAAATTAACAACAACAATAATCATAATGCAAAAAATTTTTATTAATAAATATAACTTATAAAAAATACAACCATTATTTTTATAAAACAAACACATTGTGTGCATTTGTTTGTTTTCATCAACACCCCAGCAAGAGTTTGATACCAGGAAACTGCATGCATGGTATTACAGACAGCTCTTAGCACACCCCCCCAGAATGTTTTGTTACTTCCCTCCAGTTTCAGTTTATAAAGAAAATGCTACATAGCAACAAAACACAGTCACAGACCCCAGAAACAGAAAAGTTCACAAAGAGAAAGGGAAAAAACTATGGTAAGAGTGCAAGAGGAACTGGAATCAGTCTGTTGATTAGGGGATCAAAACATCTCTGCCAAAAGGTTGTGGTATCTTGAAAAATTACATAGACACTCCTCCTTTTGCACATAAAAATGGGGGGTTCTTTTCAGTACAATTATCTCAAGGTTTATGCTCCAGCTTTGCTCAGGAAATGCGAGAATGGTAATACATTGATATTTATACATCATTTATTTCCAATTGCTATCAATGACTCAAACACTATATCCAAAATTACTGTGAACTTCAGATGCGATCTAGGGCACTGCTGTCTCTGTCACTAAAACTTGAAGCTTAAAGTAAATATAGAAATGAAGCACCTTTTTATGTTCAGTACATTTCTGTCTCTTTAAAAAGTAATAAATTAAGCTTTTCACAATAAATACATCTACAACATTACCAGTGAAAAGTGCCTTATTAAAGGCTACCTCAGGTAGCAGTCCCAAAAGGACCACAGAATGCCCATATGAAAATACACAATTAAACTTACATCATGAGTTCTGCTCGCCATTCGTTGTCTTGCTCTTCAATTCGGTTTAATGCTGCAACAATCTGTGAAAGGCTGGGAATAAGGCAATAACGGAATCCAGGCCTAAGAAATGGCCTCACAAGTTGCCAATAAAGAACTGAGGCATTATATACCAAAAAAAAATACCTGAAAAAACAAGAATGAAAAAAAAAGTTAGTAGTTCATGAACTTGAATAAACATAAAATTACAGCTTAAGTACTGTAAGACACTTCTAAGAAGTTAAAAAGTGCAAGTTTGACTTTTCATTGGAGGCAATCCTGACTAAGAACTGAGAAGACAAGTACAGCACAAGAAAAATATGGTAACTCTTGTAGCTATACTCAGTAATTAACCACTTAAAAATAAGCTAACATGTTGCTTTCATTCTATAGATCATAACTATAAAAGGTTAAGAAATGCTGAGATATCTAACAGCTTTAAACAGGATTTTTTCATCCTGTAATGTAAGACTGCAGTATCCTTATGGTGTTACAGCACACACAACAGTAACAGAAGTTACAAAATGGAAGGAGAAATCTAAAGGAAAACCTCAAACAACACAACTCCATGCTACCTAATGAAAATCAAGACAAACAATTGAAAAGACAGATCAGCAGCATTTCCTGGGATTTAGAGTTAATCCTGTCAGTTAATCCTGTCTGTAGGGCCTACCTTCTTTCCTGGGTTGCAAAATCTATTGCCTTCATAAAAAACAGCACAAACGTTTCAAACTCCTCCTAGAACAGAACAAAGAAAAGCTAGTGCTAGTGAATATAGATTTTATAAATCAGTAGATTCTTTTCCTATTTCAATATGAACATATTTCATAAATTTTATTTTCAGAACAATCTCAACTAAAATATACTGCCAAAATAAGTTGTTGCTATAGAAACAGAGTAACTAAAAACTGGTTGATAACCTATTTATATGTTTTCCTGATTTTAAATTTTAAGACTTACTTAATTTCTGCCAAATATTAATTATCAGGACTGAAATGTTCCAAAACTAGAAAGCTGCATACTTTGTAAGCTTTCAGCAAAGAAAGTTCAGAAATATCCAAGAGCAAATCCATCAGGGAAAAAAGTTATATTCGTTTGTCCCATTAAAAATCTCGAGGAATTATTTTCTTCAAAAATGCTCCAACAGGAATTTGTCAACAGAAGATTGTGACAGGCATGCCCTTTTTATCATTGAAGGAGCTGGGAACCAGCTCTTCAGAGGAGGAACTAGGCATCCTGGTGGACAGCAGGCAGAGAACACCAGCCAGCAGCGTTCCCTTGCTGCCAAGGAGGCTGACCGTGTCCAGGGATGCCTTAGGAGGAGTGCGGCCAGCAGGGTGAGGGATGTGATCCTTCCCTTCTCCTCAGCACTGGGGAGGAACACTGTTCCCAGTTCGGGGCTCCTCAGTAGGAGAAAGACACGGTTGCTGTGGGGAGTCCAAGACAGAGCTGCAAAGGTCAAGAAAGAACGGAAGTATCTCTCCTGTGGGGAAAGATCTCATCAGTATGTACAAATTCCTGAAGGTAGGGTGTAAAGAAGATGGGTGTGATAGTATTGTAACGGGATTTTTGAAAGTGTAAGAGAAAGATGCAGTGCAAATAGGAAGGCCAAGGTGGAGCTGGATGAGCAGGAATGGGATAACACCAGAGGAGGTCTCTACAGTACGGCAGAAAAGTGAAACTAAAATCTCCAAGAGACATGGGACTGACTTACTGGGCTCTAGGGACCCACAAGAAGGGTACTGAGGAATAAATGGGAACTGCCTAGATGAAGAGAAAAACAGAGATGAAATATGTACTAGAGAAGTTGCACTTGGCCTTTAAGAACATAAGCATCTTAATTAAGAAGGATTCCTTAGGATGGAAATCAAAATAAGGACAAATTTGTCTTTTTTAAATGAATGGTAATTACTTAGTCACAGCATGAGATGTTGTGCCACTCATACTTTCATGAATTATCTAGGAACACAGCAGTGAAAAAAACTTTACAACTGATGCAAAGTGTGTCTTAAAAAACCATTACAAGAAATGACATAATGAACCAAGCCAGGACTGTACAATCTGGGACCATTTTTAACTTCAAAGAGGTTAGCAAGAGCCAAGAAGAAAACAACAAATATTGACCGAGATTCACAAAACATAACAGAATAGTTTGTTAATTTAGAAACATAACTGGACATTGGTTTCAAACATGCATGAAGTTTTAAAGTGACCACTGACCAGTTATTCTGCACGTGCTCGTAGAAGAAAGACAATACAGAAAATGTAACACGGAAAAGATTCTAGCTTGAAAGTTAATTCAAACACATTATTCAAAGAAACTACTAAAACCTTTCTCAGGTATATTTGTGAACAAAAATAACACAAACTATGAGCTACAAAGATGGTAAAGGCTTAGTGGGGAAGCCGTTTAAAGACTGGCTGAGATCCCTTGGCTTGTTCAGCCTGGTGGAGTCTGAGAGGAGAGCTCATTTCACTCTGCAGCTTCCTCCTCAGAGGCAGTGGAGGGGCAGCACCAACCTCTGCTCTCTGTGACCAGTGACAGGATCCAAGGGAACCACTGGGGCTGTGTCAGGGAAAGTTTAGGCTGGACATCAGGAAAAGATTCTTCTCCCAGAGGATGGCTGGGCACTGAAAGGCTCTCCAGAGCAGTAGTCATGGCCCCAAGGCTAACAGAGCTCAAGGAGCATTTGAACAATTCTCTTTCAGGCACAGTGCGGGATTTTTGGGGTAGTCCTGTGCAGAGCCAGGAGTTGGACTTTGATGATCCTTGTGGGTCCCTTCCAACTCAGAATATTCTATGATTCTAAACATCTGTTAAAGCTATTTTGGGGGGGGCTAGATATCATTTACAGATGATCAAAGCTGACAAGTGAAATACTGAAGACAGAAAACAGATCCCACTCCATTTTAAAAGCAGCAGGAGATAAAAACTACTTTTCATATATAGGGAATTGTAACACCTCAAAGCAATACACAGAAGCAGAAGTATCCTGCTGAGATGCCACCATCTCTCATCATTACAAAAAGCCACATCCAAGTACTACATGGACATGTTACTGATGAGTGCTGGAAGTACACTGCCACAGAAATGAACTGTACAACCTCTCTGAGGGCCTCTTCAGTCCTCCACTTCCCATAAGCCTATGGAATGCTTCCCAAATAAAATCAGTGATTATTTTAACAGTTACAGCTAATTTGGTCTGAATGTATCATATTTAAGTAAACAAGTAAGAGGGTGACTTAAAACAATCAACCACCTGAAAAAGTTTACAAGCATCCTTTTTTTTTGTCTTCTCCAAAATATTTGAAATATTAGTCTGATTCAGACAGTAAGTTTTGTTTACTCACAAATTACTTGTTAATATATTTCCTTTGATTTTTTGCACAGTCCTTGTGTATTTTAAATGACTGAGAGCAACACATAAAAACCTAGGAGTAAATACCTGTAAAACCAAGCTTAATATAGAGCAATCTTCATGATTTCTTACCAAATTATCTGTAGAGCATGGAGCATGCAACTGGCCCTGGCACAAATATGCTCTGCCAAGAAACTGGTTCACAGGATATCTTCCTCTAAAATACATCTGTAGACAATCACTGCTAATTTCCAGATATCCCAGCTAAAACCCAAAAAAAAAAGCATTTAAATATTTAAAAAATTGCAACAAATAATTAAGAATAGTTAGCTTTTTTAAATGCATGCCTAATCAAGGGCAACATCTAACTCCATAGCAGTATGTAAGCAACATTTCATAGAGATGCATACCAGTTCTGGTATAAGCCTATTACCATTTATTAAAGGCATAATTTTGTCATTCCAAATGTATTTGATAAAAAAAAAGTTTCTTTATTTAAAAAAACTTCTCATTCAGTCATAGAATTGCTTATAGTATCCAAAAAAAGTTTCCTTTTTAAACACAATTGCTAACATAAAGACAAGATTCTTAAGAGAATACTGTTAGTTTGTTTTTTTTTTAAGGAGGCATGATTTGTCAGTGCTCCATCTCAATTTTCAGACCACAGACAGATTTTGACTGGATTGCAGCTTGGGGGGAAAAAAAAAAGTTTTACTACAAACTCTGTCTGCTTAAAACCCAATCACTTATGATCATAAATTGAATATTAAAAAATACTTCAAAATTAAAAAACTTGACCACATTTTATATAAGTAATTTCAATTTGCAACAGCCTTTCACCATTAGAATGGACCAGGGTTATGATTATTTTTATTAGGGTTCACAAATATATTTTCTTCAGTCATAACCAAATTGCTTAATGCTTAGTTTTCCATAACAAGAAAAAACAGGCAGGGCAGACATTTTTGTATATATTACAGTACACCTTGCTAAGTTGGGTACAATTACAAAATTCACAAACCACAGAGTTTTAATGGAAAATGCATGTTTAAACTATTGCTCTCCAAAACCATAATGGTGTAATACTTACCTCAGGTACTTCTGAGATTTTTAAAATAGAAACTGCAGCAGCTGTAAATACAGTGCATATATACATGTTCTTATTTAATACAGATAAAAGACATAAATTATAGACCTGAAGCGCTTGTTCAGCACATAAAACATATAAATCGGTGCTGATGTTATCTGTTGAATCAAGTGCAGATTGTCCTTCACTGGCTGATCTGATTAACTCATAAGCATTCTTCAAAGCCTGAACATCTGAAATTTAAAAAGGAATAAAGAACTTTTTATTTCCAGGTGTACTGACATGATTGCATTCTTATGAGCTACACGATATTCACTCTCTCCTCTGCAGAAATAAAGAATGTATAAGGGAAACAATGTCACACACACGTTGTTCGAAGTTAGGCACAGTTCTAAGATGAAGCATTAACAATTCTCTTACTATTTAAAGTCACCTACATTAGCACACTAGGAAGAGAATTTAGAAAAAAGATTAGGATCAAGCTGTTTTCCTATTTGAAGTCGGATTTTAATTTCACTTCTTTTTAAAGGCGGTCGCGCGTGGCAGCGGCCGCCGCCCGCTCACCTCCTGCTCTCTCTGCGGCGAGCAGCCGCTGCCTCACCGCCAGCTCCATCCCGCGCCGGACGAGGCTTCCCCGCGAGCGGCGTGGGGCACCTCAGCCGCGAGCGCCAGGCTTTCCCGAAGGTCTCGAACGCTCGCCCGGGCAGCCCGGGGATGCGGCTGCCGGAGGCGCCCGCCAGACACCCGCAGGCTGCCCCTCGGCCCCCCGCGGCTCCCACAACAGGCGCGTATCCCGGCAGCGCTCCCACAACACAGGCGGGCCTGCCCTCCCTCGGCCTCGCTCGAGGGGCCGGGCGAGCCGGCGCGGAGCCGCCCCGCGGGCCCGGCTGCGCGCGGGCGGGCGGGCCGCTGCTCGGAAACCGCCGCGGCAGCGGGCGGCGCGGGCCGGGCACGGGCAGCCTGCCTGCGGACGAGCGGCGCGCTAAGAAATGCTGTCACCAGTAATTTTTGTCCCCGTGTTGAGAGCGCCTAACGTGAAACTTTTGGAAATAAAGCATACACCACCTAAAGCACAACAAAATGCCTAAGAACGTTGGGATCACGGAAAGGAAAAAGGAAAAAAGAAAGGAAAGGAGCTGCCTAACTGCACTGACACCAACACATACCAAATGAAGTGTTTAGAGCCTCACCACTGTCCCTCACCTACTGAATCATATCAGATTCTGTGAGGGAAATCATTGTGGTCATGAAGACAATTTAAAGGCTTATGTACATAAATTCAATTTTAAACCTAAACCCTTTGCACTTTGAACTAGACTGCAACTCCGTACCAGTAGGCTGTTCCAGTACAAGGGTCTGTAAAGAATTCAGGAGTAGACTCAATCCCTGCCTGTACTACGTAACCCCTCCCCGGCCACAGTACCCATTTAAATCAACTAACTGTCTTGCTTCTATGAATATTGATGAACAGAAATAAAACTTGTAGCTATGATATTATGAAAAATCCTTTGCTAGGATTTCTCCTCTCCTGAGAAGCTGAGGAAAAACTAATCTGAAATTAGGTGGGCAAGGAAAAAAACCTATAGCAAACTTGTGTTGATTTCTGAAGCAGAAAGCAATATATTGGTCTTGTTAGATGATAATATAATGTTAGCTTACTGTGGTGTACATATACACGATGTTTGCACCCAAACTTTGTAACTCTTACTTGGCTACAGTCCAGACACTTCTGGATGTCTGTTGGCAGAATCCCAAACTCAGGTAAGACTAGTGTCTCCTGATATACAAATGAGTATGTGAAAGCTCAACTGACTTCTGTAATGTAGATAGTAGCCACCATAATACAAACATCTAAACATTTTTCTATTACTTATTCATCCTCATGGAATACCTGGGTGGTATTATCCAGTTTAAACGCAGAAGAGCAAAGAAAACTAAGTCTCTCTGCATAAAAATTTTGAAGGTTCAAAATATATCAAAAAAATGTGACTTAAACCAAACAAGGTCAAGTGCTGTTGCCAAAAATCGATATATTTTATTTAATAGTGAAAGAGGCAAAGAGAAAGAAAGAGAAAATAAAGAAATCGAAAAAGAAGCGTGCACGGGGGTTGGGGGAACCGGGGAAGATTGACAAGGGTTAGGTGGAAGCGTATCACACATCTGTGGGTCCCAGTGACTTCTCGATGCTCCCTTTGCTCTGGTCTTCCTGGCAGTGAGAGTCCCCAGTCACCGCCACGCCACACCGAAGAGTAGAGAATCCCATGGATTAATATGGCTTTGGGCCAGGTGGGAACACCCACGTCCCTCCCTTGCGGGGGGCCAGTTTGACACTGTCCCTTGCAAGACTCTGGATTTGTTGCCTGGTGCTGCAGCGCTCCGGTGCAGGCTCTGGGGGCCCTTTTGGGGCTCTTTGTTGGGCCGTGACACCCCTTCTGCTGTCCTTCACGGGGATGCGGCTTTTTCCCCGGGTGAAGGGGTCCCTCAGCTGGGCGGTCACTGAGCCTCTGACCAGAGGATTTTCCAGCACACACACAAAGCCTTTTTCTTTTTCCTCCCACCCTTTGGTGCCAGGGTCTGTGCGAAGCCTGGCAGCTGATAGCCCTGGGGCTGTGATCTCCACCCTGAAGGTGTTAAGCTTGTGCTTTGTGAACGTCCCCAGCCCTGAGCTGTTGCTTTGTCCTATCTTCATCAGCGAGCTGTGTAAAGCCTCGGTCTCCGCAGCTTTTGTAGTACAGTTCTGCTACAATAAGCAAAGGTCTTTCATGAAAATGTTTAAGTCATAAACTATAATATTTCAGTCTCTGATACTGTGTTAAGAGTCTGGCTGTATTATCTCCAATTTCAATGGAAAATTATTGGCAGCTGTATAATGAAAAGTGGTCACATGGTTTGTGACTATCAAAATCTAATAATTATGTTATGGTGAAATAACCAGGAAAACATGGAAGGAAACAAACAAGACCAATTAAAATCAACCATTTGAATTAATTTTTAAGTTAACTGAAAGTAATTAAATCAAGGAAGTGGCTAAACAAAAAAATAATAATTGTATATATGGGCAATGGTCATATATCACCACACTAAGCTTTCTGACTTTTCTAACATCATAACCCAATAGAGAATGACTGGTATTCAAATCTGAAAACTTAAGAAAAGGTATTTGTTCTCCCAGTTGTTATGCAACAAGTTATGATCTCCTGATACTTTATAAAACAGAAACCAGTGGTAAATTGCTGGTAGCTTTTGGCAAAGGGTCTGTGTCCTTTACTGCTACTAGAGTCACATGACTGTACAAATGAGAGATTAAAATAGTCATATTAACCCACATAGTAAAAACTTTAAAAATAGAGCATCTCCTGTAAATGGTCACAAGGAAGTGCACCAGGGAGATTACTTTACAGTCCACTTGCCTTCTATAGGATTTCTTTTATTTTCCTTGAATAGATGAGGTACTAGATAACATGCCTGATTCCAGTCCACCTACAGGCAAGGTGAGTCTAGAGAGAATTAGTACAGACCAAATACTCTCTAATGAGAATTATATAGATGTGAAAGGAACCATTGCTTTGCTCCATCTTCTTTTTTTAATAATTACATCCTGATTCTTTTGCACTCTGGTTTGCAGGTTCAAACATCTCATTTCGTGTGTTACATGTTTGTCCCTCCCAGAGGGCTTTGATGCAGTGTGTTTTTTAACATGTAAGAATATACAAAAATGGTTTTCCGTAACATTTTCTCACCTGTTGCTCCTTTCTTTCTGTTCTGTCCTAAAGCAGATTGAGGCCAACTTCATTATCTGTACTGTGGGTGCTGTCCCTTCTCATTACATACCGTGGAATTTGTGTGTGACCTTGAGGAGACTAGACATATATATTCTGTTTATTCCCAAACTGCATACTAATGTAGAGCCATGAATGCACACAAAGCAATGAAGGGGAGAAACAAAAGGTTGCAAAGAGATTTAGACAAACTGGAAGTATTGTCTATAGACATTATGCATCTTATTCTCTTTGTTCAGAAATTGGTCATGATCACATAACTTGAATTATAAAATAATTTTCAATTATCAATTTGAATAAAAGTTTAAATCAACCTGGTTTTATTAAAATTTAGTTACTTGTTTCTAGAAAGCACTTATAACTAAATCACTGAAGCAGTTAATCTACTGAGGAGTGGCTGTATTTTATATAGAATGAAAGACAGTAAATAAGTAAATCTCCAATGACACAAAGCCTCTGTTTTCTATGCTGTCCTCACCTGCCAAAATGTAATGGCTTAAGGTATCTCTTCTCCATCTTGGCTTCTGATGAAAATCTGAAGTACAAACTGAACATAGGAATGAAACTGGATCAGAACAGAGGCCTAGCCAGTGAGCTTTCCTTTGACAGAGATGAGTAGTAAAAGGCTAAGGAAGAGTTTCAAACAGGGTATTGCAGTATTTCCAGAGTAAGGAATCCCTGAAGCTTCTAACAGCTCAAAACCAGCAAACTTGAGCAGGCCCTGTTACAGTACCTGCAGTTTTGACAACCTCTGGCATGCTTCCTTTCATGAATTTGGCTTATTTGACTCCTTGAACACATACTGACTTTTTAATCTCCACTATATTGTGCCAGTCAGATTCAGATGTTAGGTAGATATTGCATGACAAAGAACCTCACAAAAAGTACCACAAAAAATATTTGTATTTAAAAGATACAACTGTAAAAGCCAAACTCTCGCAGGACTTATCTGAGTGGAATTTTAACTAAGCTTTGGCATTTGTTTGGGAAACATTTTCATGATGTCAAAATTAAGAATCTCCTCTCATCTGGTCCACTGTGTAGAAATGCTTGTGATACAAAGTCTAGAATTAGGGAAACACTGTGTTTTTACCTAGGCAGCTCTGCAGACCAATTTATGCACTCTGACGAAATGTAAAGCAGTGATTGCTTAGTGACCCACTCAATTTACATAATTTAATAGAAATTATATAAATGATCGCAGAATAGGGTAGCTCATGTTGAATGTTAGACACAACTGCTCGTAACTCAGTCATTATGACATAGTGTGAATTCACTAATGGTAGACGATTTCTAATAGCTGTCAGCACATAGTAGCTACAGTTACCTGAAATTCTGTTTTAAACACGCCATTTCACAAGAGCATTGCCCCGGCCCCGCCCTTTCGGCCGCGCAGGCGCAGTGGCTCCGCGGGGTGTCCCGCTTGGTGTGCGGCCATGGGCGGGTCTCGCGTGGTGCTGCCCCTGCTCCTGTCCCTGCCCCTGCCCCTGCTCCTGTCCCTGTCCCTGACTTGAGCAGGCCCTGTTACAGTACCTGCAGTTTTGACAACCTCTGGCATGCTTCCTTTCATGAATTTGGCTTATTTGACTCCTTGAACACATACTGACTTTTTAATCTCCACTATATTGTGCCAGTCAGATTCAGATGTTAGGTAGATATTGCATAACAAAGAACCTCACAAAAAGTACCACAAAAAATATTTGTATTTAAAAGATACAACTGTAAAAGCCAAACTCTCGCAGGACTTATCTGAGTGGAATTTTAACTAAGCTTTGGCATTTGTTTGGGAAACATTTTCATGATGTCAAAATTAAGAATCTCCTCTCATCTGGTCCACTGTGTAGAAATGCTTGTGATACAAAGTCTAGAATTAGGGAAACACTGTGTTTTTACCTAGGCAGCTCTGCAGACCAATTTATGCACTCTGACGAAATGTAAAGCAGTGATTGCTTAGTGACCCACTCAATTTACATAATTTAATAGAAATTATATAAATGATCGCAGAATAGGGTAGCTCATGTTGAATGTTAGACACAACTGCTCGTAACTCAGTCATTATGACATAGTGTGAATTCACTAATGGTAGACGATTTCTAATAGCTGTCAACACACAGTAGCTACAGTTACCTGAAATTCTCTTTTAAACACGCCATTTCACAAGAGTGTTGCCCCGGCCCCGCCCCTTTCGGCCGCGCAGGCGCAGTGGCTCCGCGGGGTGTCCTGCTTGGTGTGCGGCCATGGGCGGGTCTCGCGTGGTGCTGCCCCTGCCCCTGCTCCTGTCCCTGTCCCTGCTCCTGCTGTCGCTGCCCGCCCTCAGCCCTGCGGGCGCTTGGCAGCGCTCCGGCGGCAGCAGGTGGGTAGGGGATGGGCTTCTGCCGCTGCAGGCGCCGGAGCGGGCCGAGGCGGGCCCGGAGACCGGGCCCTGGCCGGGCTCCCGGCGGGAGCTGTGGCTTGGCCGCCTGTGCTTCGCGGTGATGTTGCCGCGGTCCCGGGCCCAGGGACGTCTTAGTGCTGGGCCGGGGACTGGGAAAGGCTTCCCGGGGCCGACAGCACAGTGGCCGAGATGAAGCGAGGCTTGGTTACTCCGTGATGAGGCGTCTGGCGAGGGGAGCTGGGAAGACTGGGTTTAAGTAAAGGGAGCTTTGGAGTGCTATGAGGAGACGGTCAAACAAGTACAGACCTCGAGACGCTGTCAGTTTCAGCTATTAGAGAGTAAAATCTCTCTTTGTAGATTGGCCTTGTGATGAGGACCGAGAGGAGCTGTAATATATGGGCACTGATTTTGTTTTTAATCACTTTTTTTTCCCCCAGGAAATGTCAGAGTGATTTTTAATTACACTAACCGGGTGTCCACAAAGTTACTACAATGACAAGAGAGGCTTTCTGTAATTGATTATCTGTGTATCTATTCTGTAATTGATTATCTATACAGACTGTACAACAGCTCATGTAAACTGATGAAAAGTTTATTTTCATAAAACTGTGTTGCATTTTTGGCATTATGTAATGTAAAATATGACATTATGCAAGTATGGTCCATTTTATAGTTCGCTGGGTGGGGGGGGCTTGTCTTTACAGGTCTGTGAGTCGAGTGTGTGTGGAAGAGTCACTGATTTTCAGAAGTAATACCCCTTATTCTACAGACATAATTTCTGATCATGGTGGACGAGATCCACTGTTCTGTGTGCAGTTGGATGACAGTAAGTAATCTTTCTTTTCACATATTTTGTTCAGAGATCACCTCTGCTTAGGGAATATTTTTTTTAACTGCACCTTGTAATTGTTGCTAATTTTTTTGACTGTTACAGTTTCGGAGAGACCATAATGAATCTGGGTCTGATCACCAAAGGCAAAGGAAAAGATTATTACACTATTATTAAGGGTAGGGTTTCTGCCTGAGCATTTAAATAAGTCTTTATCAATTGCTTATGTATCTGAGATTCCTTACATAGTTGTTTACACATAGACCAGCAGATGAGGGTTGACGTTTAAAGAATACCACTACTATAATTTTCAGAAAGTGTTTTCTTACTGTGTTTTGGATTCTTTATTATATATGCTTATTTTCATCCTTTCTTCTCTGCTGGTGGTGATTTCCCAGGGAAAACTGGTAATCATATATCCTGTAGGATATGCCATTAACATTATTTTCTCTTTTTGCTTTCCACATTGTGTCTCACAGTGTCTCACATTTGAACACTTACCATTTTCTGTTTTGAGTTATTTGTCTGGGAGTTGTGACCCACAATTCCATCTGCTTCTGACCTAAATTTTTGAGTGTTTTAGGTTGGGAGGGGCTCAGGAGATTAATAGGTACAACAGCTAGTCAAAACAAGGTTAGCTTTTTATTATCTTGTCTTGCTTTCAGCTCTTTATAGATTTTGTCTGAGTGTTTTGGATACAGGGAAGAACCAAGAAATTATAAGAGCTTCATAATATATAGTATGATAGGTAGTAGCACTAGAACTTTATCCATTCCAATTTTCAGTAGGTCTCACAGTAAAGATGAATTTAGATAAGGGTTTAACCACAGCTTAAAAGTACTGTCAGGGTCCTGGGCTTTTCAGCCTGTAACTTGGAATCTAAATTTTACCCTTTTCCCACACCACTTATAATATCCTAATAGTTAGATTAAAAAGATTCTGAATTTTTAATGTTATGCACAGAAGAGAACATCGTTGTCCAGTTTGATGGCACCAGATTTTTTTAGTCATTTGATATTTGGGCCCTGTATCTATCACATGATGAGGCCCACTGAAGAGGCCTAAACATTTGACTGCATGTGTATGTTAGTTGTAGCACCTTAGGAACAGAATTCACTGTTCACATGGCCTTTTCTGTGCTTGTTGGAAGAACATATGGGGAAGACTTTTTTTTGGGATCTCCTGAAGGATCATAACGTTTTCTTGTAGAAACAGCCTTCTCCCTGGTGGCCTTTCCCATGAAATACAGAAACTCATATATTTTATTTAACTGATTGTGGCAGCAGCTTTTCCAGGATGGTGTGATGAGCTACCATTGCCAGAGACATAATCAAGCCCTAATTAATTATTGTGGCCTGTGAAAGTCATGCACAGGTTGACTTCACCTTGTTGAAACCATTACTAGCAGATTAAATTTTATTTTGCCTTTTCCTATGAGATTAAATACCCTTTAGTATCTAAACTTAAGCAGTTTGAATATTTTAAGTTTTGTTGCAGAAAGCATTTCCTTCCAGTTTTCAGGTATATTTTGCATTATGTAATCTTGTTAACCTGTGGTAGCAAGTATTCAGCTTTGATAATGGAAGAGTATGTCATGAACTGGATCCCAAATCAATTAAATGGCTGTGAGTAGTGCAACTGCAAATGTTTTCTTTTTCAGACTAATGAGGGTACCCTAAGTGACTATTAAGCAAGTTGCTGTGCGCTCTTATTTTCCTGAACCTTGTAGGAGCTTAATATTTCCTTGACTTTTATCTTCTTGAAAGATTCGACTGCTTAATTAATACTGTATTTGGATATTAAAAAGCTTTTGTTTCTGCTAGCTGTGCTGTAACTTTGAGCATCTGCTCTGCCCTTGAAAAGCAGAATTGCATTGAGAGCTTAAGGTTCTTTTTTTGCTGTTATTTTTTTCCCCCAAACTCTATGGGATTATGTAAATTCTTTTTGGTACTACTGTCATTGAGAATACTGCCACTTCTTCTTGTCAGTAGAATATGTAATCCTTGAATCTTCTAAGATGCTTTATTTGAATGCATTGAAAAGTTATTCATATTAGGATGAGTATGTTGTATGCCTTTAATAATTTACCATTTTATAACAGTGCTTTAGCAGTAACAAATTAATACATTATAGCATTATAACCATACTATTGAATACCACCAGGTCAGGAAGGTATCACTGTCGGATACCAATAGAAAGTGTGGGTTTTTTTAGGATGCTTATTGTCTGTTCATACTTATCTTGGGTTTTACCAGTTACCAGTTTTACTTAATTATTTTGAATCCATTTAAGGTTACTCACAAATGGGTAATTAAATTTGTAATTCAGATTTCATGTGTATCTAATATGGGCATCTCATGGAAATTACAGCACATGTTAATATTGCTGTTAAGGAGTCTCATGCTTTTTGGAAAATCACTTTGTGTATTAATATTTGTTTCCCATGAACTGTACTCATGATATCATCCTGTTCTGTAGATCATATTAGCCTATTATAAGTGTTACTATGGATTAATTAATATAAGGCACCAACTAGCTTACAATTACTAAAGTTATTCCTCTTAAAAATATTGGCACAGTATTTACTCTTTTTTTTTCTAGTAACTTAATATTGGAGGATTTCTTTTTTTTTTTCTCTTTTCAAACTCTAGCAGAGCTGAACTATTTTCAACAGCCACAGGATATCAAAGAATCTGATTTTGTGGAGTCCTTGGAGAAGTATGGCAGGCACTCTTTCTTAGCACCATCACAAATTCAGCCATCGTTCTCTGCTTTTTATCGTGTGAGTTGAAAGAAAATAACAATCAATTTGCACATATGCTGTTATTAAACCTCTCTGTAATGATGTCTAATGAGAACAGATTGAAAGATTCTTATTTTGTACCTAGAAACCATAGTATCGTAGGATCATAGCATATCCTGAGTTGAATGGGACAAGGATCATTGAGTCCAGCTGCTGGCCCTGCACAGGATGCCCCAGCAATCCCACCCTGTGCCTGAGAGTGTTGTCCAAATGCTTCTTGGGCTCTGTCAGCCTTGGGACTGTGACCATTCCCTCAGGAGCCTGTTCAGGGCTCAACCAGCCTCTGGGGAAGAACCTTATCCTGATATCCAGCCTGAGCCTCCCCTGACACACTTCCAGCAGTTTCTTTGAGTCCTGTCCCTTGTCACAGAGAGCAGAGGTCAGTGTCTGCCCCTTGGGAGGAAGCTGCAGAGTGCAATGAGATCTCCCCTCAGTCTCCTCCAGGTTCAACAAGCCAAGTGACTTTAGCCATTCCTTGTATGGCTTCCCCTGGAGACCCTTCACCATCTTTGTAGCCCTCTTTTGGATGCTCTCCAACAGCTTTATGGCTTATATTTTGGCACCCAAAAGTGCCGTCAGGACTCAAGGTGAGGCCATACCCACATGCAGAGCAGAGTGGTAGCAGCTGGTGATGCTGAGCCAGATGCACCCCAGGACACAGGTGGCCCTCCTGGTTACCAGAGCTTATTGTTGAACTGTTTATCTCTCAGTACTTTCCATTCCTTAGTGTATAAATTATTTCTGGTCAGTTGCCTGGTATTTAAGAGGTTGGACAACCTTTTAGACAAAACTGGATGTACACAAAGAAGTATAGATACGTCTCTTGCCCTTGGCATTAGTATTCCACTGTAACTTTGTGATTTCTCCAAATTTTCTTTTCAGGCTGGTGATCCAATCCTCATCTACTATGATTCGTCATCTGTATTGAGCATGCTTAGACAGCCAATAAAAATGGGAGCCAGTGGACTTTGTGTTGATGGAAATCCTGCTGGTTAGTAAAGGCAGAAGAATATCTTTGAGTGGTTTGCTTCTGTTTTATCTGTTGTCATGTCTTAACTCACCCAGGCTTCCTGGACACTAAAACCACAAGTTGTACTCGGATTTTTGCCAACTTGAGCAAGAGCTGCATGACTGACCCTGTCCTAGATGCTGCTTCCTACTACCATGACTTCACTGTGCTAAAGGTGCATTTCAGATTTCTTGCTTTTGTTCAAAATCTTAGTTGTTTGACTTTCCATTGCCTTCCACTGGGACTTCAGATAACTGTAAAACTGAAGGTCATCTGGTATGTCATTCCTGATCTCCCAGTTGCTGAGGCCTTCTTGCTGGGAAACTGTAGTAGCTGCTCTCTGACCACAGGGAGCAGCAGGCACAACTTTCCCAGGCATTGTCCTAGGGAAAGCTGTGAGAAGATCAGAGAAAAGAATGATAAACAATTCTTACCTTCACTTGCTGCACCTGTTGTTGTAAACATGCAGAATGTGTTATGGAGATTTGATTACCAAAGGGTGATTTCTTAATTGGCCAATGGTGATAGTGTTTAGATTCAAGAATGTATTGGACTGTTGATAAGGGCAATGAGTTACTTAATAAGTATAGTATAATAAAATAATTGATCAGCCTTCTAGAATCATAGAGTCAATACTAATTATCACCATGTCGGGGACACCATGCTATGACAGGAAACATGTTAAAAAATGTCATGACTAGTGGTCAATTCAATTCAAACTACTCTCCAATAAATTTCTGTCATTAGCAGATTCTTAGTGTATTTAACAGGTACTTCATTGATACTTCATAGTTCTAATGGCCTATCTAAAATTCTCTTGCATTTTAAACAGGTTGTTTATTAAAGTATTCCTGTCTGTTCCATCAGCTTGATCAACCAAGCAGTACATGTTCTCAGTAAAGAATTAGGGTGTTTTTTTTACATAAAGTGCTATCTCTAAAATCATACTGATGGCCCCTTATTAATATTAGCTCTATTTATATCCATATCAATTTCTCTACTATTTATCCTGACAATAAATTCAAAGTAACCAGTTTACTGTTCTGGGTTCATCCCTCTGGTTTTACTGAATGCTTATATGAAAATGTCTCCTCTCACCTTGTAGAGTTTTTCTGCTTTTCTAAGAGGAAACAACATTATAAATAGGAGTACTTATTAAGGGTGAAGACTCAGTATACCCTTATACTGGAAATCTAAATCTACTTAACTAGTAGAGAATAGTCTAGAATCTGTCTATTGATCAGATTTAATTCATGTTTTCAGGGCTTTCTTGTCACTGTTGCAAAAGTACAGTTTTCCTTAACTGGATGCTGAAGTACTTACTTGATTGCAGAAGATGGAGTTTCAGGAATGGATCAGAGATGTGACACTTAAAAGTACCTGCATTCTGCAGGACATTAACTAGGCCAAGCTTAAATTTGTCTTTTGGTATTTTAAAATACCTTCTGTGAACTGTGTCTGTGATTTATAGATTACAAAATTATGACTTTTCACATTGGGAATAAGCAAAGTATTTTTGTCAATATAATATTCAGGTTATTTTGTAATTACTTTATGGCTTTAGTCACAAACACAGCAATTTACTTCACTTTTTATTGGTTTTGTAAAATGGTTTGCTTATTTTCCCCAGGTCCCAATTAATGACACCGTTATGCCATCCATGAAGGTCAGTCTCTGTTGCCAATGAAAAGAATTTCTGGTTCTGAAGGGAAAACAGGAATGTGCTGTGTCTAAGACAAGATTTTTCTTGACAAAAGCAGGACATTATAGAAACAAAGGACATAAATAAGGGTGTATTTTTCAATGAAAGGGCATACATAGGACTAAAGTCAGGGAGGTAGCTTGTTTTCCTGGAAAAAGATTGGGGATCTGGAGCAGTGTGATGTGCCCCCCAGCTCACAGCAAGGAGGTAAATCTGACTTGGATGGAAAAGCAGTGAAAAAGAGTAAAAAGTGCACTCTTCTTATAAACAGTTACTAATTGTTAATATGCTTACTGTCTCCAGGTAAATGTCACTGCAGTCTCACCACCTGGAGCTCCCCACATGAAAGACAATACATGCACCAATGTTGTTTCTGAGGTATGTGAATCTTCTTTCCTTTTCGAGCAGCTTACCACAGGCTTAAACCCATTGCCCTATTACCTTACTCTGTCCCCTGTTATTCTCTGAATTGGACTTTCAGGTGATCTATGAGATAGAATATAGTGGCACAAGTGGGATTCAGAGTGTTTCTGTCCAGTTCAAAGTCAGCAACATCTCTGAGAGCTCCGGATCCTCTCTGCAGCAGCGCTTCACCATGCACTTCTGGGTTAGTATTCCTATTGTCCCTGGAATTTTACCACATTTGTAGTCTGTAGCTTGTGATTCATTTTTGTACGGAAGACACCTGAAGACGTTAGAGCAGTTTCACTGTGGTGTAGTAGTAACAGAACCCTGGGGTGCAGATGATTGAAGAGGAGAGGCATTTCTGGTCTCAAATAAAGCATGCTAGTAGAAAAATGCAGGCTCAGCACAAGCATGCAGTCTTTCATTGCACAAATTTCAAGGAGCTGATTATTTTTATATGACTATTTTTACTCTTGGTTCGGTGGTTTGGTTTTAGGTGTTTTTAGTTTGTTTGGGGGGTTTTGGTGTTTTTTTTTGAGGGTAGGATTTTGGGTTGTTTTTGTTTGGTTTGGTTTTGGGCTGTTTTGTTTGGGGGTTTTTTTGTTTGTTTCTTTTGGGGAGGGTTTGTTTTTTGGTTTGTTTTGCTGGGGGATTCGGGTTTGTTTTTCTGGGGGGCGTTGTTTTTTGTTTTTATTTGTTTGTTTGTTGAGGTAGAAGGGAAGATGATTAGTCAGCAGCATTGCCTTGTGAAGGAAAGGGTTGAAGCTAGGCTGTGTCTGACGTGCTTAGTGTTTGTGAAAGAAGTTACTAAGTTTATTCCAGGTACTTAACTTTGCCTGTGCAGCAGGAAAGAAAGTTACTTTGAAGGGGGTAGATATCTGGGAAATACTAATGTGTGTTAAGTTCACATAAATCGTGTCCCATGGAGGCAATGTAAAATTGGATAAGTGATGACCTCAGGGTTTGGTAAGCATGCAATGCAAATTTGTTGAAGTTATGGTCAGAGTGACATACAACCATTTAGAAGTAGAATGGTCCACTAAAAATCAGGGTCAAGGCAGGGTTTGTTCTGCAGTTCTTCTGTAGAATCACCCTGACTATCTGTTCACTTCCTAAGAGACAAATGTTGAGTGATAGCAATTCATTGTATTGAGAGCTTTCCTGGTATTATCCACATTTCAGGATACTGACATTTAGTTTTTTACCACCTGGACTGCAAATAAAATTAGCCAGGTAAGAAAGAGTCCTTGGAAACAAAATAGATTAAGTAGTATATCATAATCTGTCATTCAAAAAACAGCTTACATTTACATTTTTGAGAATGCAAATTTGATCTTTTGAGATGAATGGATGTCATTGGTGCTAATATTTTCCTCTTTTTCTATTTCTTCCCTTTGTATCTTTGTAGACCAGGACTCTTTCTCATATGTTGCCTAGAAGTGGAAACCCTGGCTATAATACTGGAGCACCACTGGTGATTGCAAACAGTGGTGCCATGCAACATGTATCCTTTTTCTGCTGTGAGTTGTTGTTTATCACTGGGGCTTTTTTTGATTTCTGTTACTGCACTGTGTGAACTTTTATGGTGCCCTAATAGGGATAAGGAGGAATATGGGGTGAGTGGATTGTTAAATACAAGATGAGTGTTGTATGTTGTCTTGTTTATACCTTTGTTTGGCTTCTTGATGTGCAGTCTGTCAGATGAGCATATTAAGGAGTGAAAGTGATGGAAGTTGTTCACAATTTCTCAGGCACACAGTACAGTTTGGAAGGAATATGAGAACAGGCTGCAAAATCAGGTAACAACACACTCTGCAGTCATCCTTTCTAGCAGTTGGAAGTTGTGGACTCAACATGTTTTTCTGTAATCTCTCATGTGCTGCTGTGGAGCCTAGGTCCTTCCCTGAGTTCTCCAATGTGTCTCTACCGATCTTTCTCATACTCCTAAGAGAATGTATAGGAAAGATGGTGGACTGCTGGAATAATCTGAACATTGTGAAGGTCTTCTGGGACATTTTGAGGCTCTAGTCTGGCAGTATGTCTTGGGCAAGAGTAGAGTTGACAGGGCAAGTGTAGGACCACTGATGCAATAAGATGACTGAAGAGCTGTCAGTTTTCCTCATCATTATCCCTGCCATATTCTTCTCCTTTCTCATTGCTGAGAGGATTGAAACTGCATCTGTTTAATACCAACACTTGTTGACCCATTTTAAGAGCAGAAGAAATACTTATTGCAAAGAAAGGATGTTGATAGTGTGATAGTGGTTTGGGCGCTTTTTTTTTTTTTTTTTCATGGAAATCACTTCCTTAAAGGTGTTCTTTACTCATTTCCAGCCTATCCCCAACACTGGAAGACAGTAACTGTAGCTACATACAGCAGAAGTTATACAAGGCTTTTCAGGGGATGAACAGAACAGAAGCCTTTGCTATAACTGGCAGTGCTCATTCAACCCAGGCAGAAGAGTGGATGACCATTCTGATTCAGAACTGCAGTGTGCAGGTAATATGAATGCAAAAAACCACCTGTAAATATTTTTCCTTTCACATCTTTGTATTGCCTTGGGGAGGTGGGGGTATCTGGACTTCTTTTCTATAATGATCCTATGACTCTCAGGGGTCTTATTATGTGAAAGCAGTCAGTATGGTTCATATTATTAGAGTATTAACAAAAAAAACCCTCAAACTCAACAAACCTTCACAGAGTTCCTATCTCTTGAATCCTGTTCCTGCTATTTAAATGGGCAAAAAGTTAAATACTGAATCCAGTGTTATATTATATAGTTTTCTGATGGCCTTTTAGAACTGATAATAGCTGGCTACTTCCTACTAATTATTATTATAATCCTTTCTGCTTTTCCAGAAGAGGGAATATTTTTATAGGATATTTATATCCTATTATATTACCTAATAAGGTTGTGAGCCAATTGTATTGTAATAATTGTTAATCTGTGGGGGTATGGCTAAGTGGAATGTGAAATCCAAGACGTAAAGCTGAGACAAATTCTAATTGGAACTGAGATGACAATGAGATGTATGTAGCTCCAGAATGGGTGGTTGACATGATCAGACGTTACAGAGGTAGTACTGAAGTGATTGATTCAGTTTCTGAATCAATCACTTCAAAGGACCATTATGGCCAAAGTGTAATATTTTGGATAATACAGTGATCTGTATTATCCAAAATATTACACTTTGGCCATAATGGTTCTTTATCACTTTTAAAACACTATATTAAACTGATTAGTGTATATTTTATTTTCAGGCTGTGAATTGCACTTCCTGTTGTATGGTTCCTGTGACCCTGGAGATACAGATATTGTGGACTAAAGTGGGCCTCCTATCCAACCCACAAGCTCAAGTACTGGGTACACGGCACTTTTACCAATGTCAGCCCCTCAAGGTATGGAATCAAAAACCCTCCCTCACACACAGAGGTAATTAAAGGGGGTTTACAGGTTATTTAAGAACCAAAGAATCAAATTATCTTGAAACTAAGTTGAGATTTATTGAATTTTAGCAGTTGTCTGGCTGCAGTGGTAGCCTTTATAGAGCAAGGATATTTTGTGGTCTTTTCAGTACTGTCCTCACTCATTCGTACAGCTGGAAAAGATACTTTCTTTCCACCTCTGAACCACTTTCTGCCACTTAAGGACTCAATCTTTAAACTTTCAGTTATGGTTTAAAGTTGTAGTATGGTATAAAGTTGTAGTTACAAACATCCAGTAACTCCATGTTTTATATTTAGTTGTCTCTTAAAGCCTTGATATGGGATTTGAGTTTAGTAATATTTCACAGACTCCACAGAATGCTGATAATCTGTGCAAGGAGATATTTCTGTTCCTCTAGAGCTTCTGAAATAACCAATAGGTAGCTGAGGAAGTGGCTGATGCTGATGGCAGCATATTTGGAGAACTGGGGAGGAAGGCTGCAAGCCAGAATGAGGGTATTCAAGGCCAGGTGGTCGGAGTTCTGAACTACCTGATCTAGTTGAAGGCATCCTTGTTCATCATAGAAGGCTTGAACTAAATGACCTTTAAAGGTCCCTTCCAGCCCAGACCATTCTGTGATTTTGTGATGTCAGCAGGAATGTGTCAGCTAACATGACCACAGAAGACAATGAGCAGTCTTTTTCAAGCATGTGTCAGTGGATCTCATTGTGATTTTTTTTTTTTTTTTGATATCACATAGTCTTTTGGGCAGCAGAAATATTTCAAGGCTTACCCTTCTCTGTAAGGGCTTTAGGGAAAGCAGCTGACACCCGCCTGGGCATCTTCATGACTGTGAGGAAGGTATCTGTCTGATCTGTTAACACTCTTTGAAATTAAGACTCAGTCTAAATGAGATTTTACACACTTGTCTGAATGCATGTCGTGGTACCCTTTTGTTCTCCCTTCTTGCAAAATACATGAAGAAGACAGGAAGATGTTAACCATGTAAAACTCATATTGCCCTAAGGCAAAGTGATACCTCCACCCCATGAAGATATTTTTTAAATCATCTATTTCATGGCTTCCTTAATAAAACTTGTGTCTGAGGAAGAAGACTTGGATTCCTAGTAAAAGTGTAGGGTGCAAATCCCTCAGGACTAGCTAATCAATAAGAATGAGATTCAGATTTGATTTGCTTGATCAACTGATGCTAATTACTTTAGACCTTTAAGGTATATTGCAAAGCTAATTATAAGAAAGCAAGTTTCTGGCAGCAAAAAAACCTCATGCCATTAAAATCAGCACTGACTTCATCAGTGACATCACAAATCCACAAATTAGGATTGTTAGTAAAGACATTTTAGGAAAGGACCAACTTGCTCTGTAGCCAGCGGTTATGGAGCGCGACTATTTGTAAGCATACTAGGCTGCACATTACTTTCAAATTATACCACTTCCCAGCTTTAGCCTACAGATTCTCTATCTGAGAACTGTCCTATAGTTCCTTCAATATTCTTTAGAGAAACCTTTTTTTATTTAGACGACACTGTGTCTCTGGAAAGTTGCCTGGGTAACTGACCAGAAAACAGAGAACCCAGGAAAGACATCCCAATTTCCACACCCATCCACAATATCTATCACATTTATATTTGGACTTGATGAAAATACAGGATGTTTTGAAATGATGTAGAGTTCTACAAGAGCATGCTGGAAGTTGCTAATGATTGCCTTCTCCTTCAGCTGTTCAGGAGGGATTGTGTATGGAGTTTTTTTCCTTGCACTAATCTCTCTGATTTTAAGGCAGTTTTTGAAGGTCCAGACACTTAAATCAGTCATCTTGAGGCTTCTTGTTGACTAGGGCAACTTGGCCTGTTTTTGAGTGTGTTTACACTTTGATAGGAGAACTTAAATCTCTCAGAAGTGTTGGGGAAATTCTACTTGTAACTGCTCAGCAGTGGTGAGTTGTGATCAAGGACTGATCTGGCATGGTGGTCAAGAAGGTGTTAAACTGGCTGGAAGCAGGAACATTAGGACACCTTGTAAGTGTGCAAAGTTTCCAGGTGATGAGAGAAGAAATAGCCTCAGCAGTGTCTTGTAGCCATTCTGGAGCAGGAACTGCTCAGGGGCCACCTTTGGGCAGCAGAGCAGGCCTGGGGGATGCACCCACAGCTGGTTGAAGGTCCTCATGCTGATGCTATCAGGAATGGTGCTACAGATGCAAAGGTGCACAAGGAATCTGCTCATGATGCCTCTTTACACACTCCATGTAGAACCAAGACTGGATGCAATGCATTGTTAATTTCTTTTTCTTTAATAAATAAATATTTATTTTTTTTTTAATTTGCTTTGAGGGATGCCACAAAAATTACCCAGCAAGAGTTGCAGCATTTTTTTTTCTTAAGAGTCATGAACTCTATCTTGCAAATTTTTTGAATGCTTCCTACAGAATTTTGCTGTAAAGGCGATCTTAGAAATTCTTCTCAGGGAAGTGATTGAGGTGGTAGTTTCACAGGTTGGCTTAAACCAGTGCAAGCACAGAAGGTGTGCTGCCAGTAAATGCCCTCTCAAATGTTAGCATGCAGAAGTGGGGCAGGGAGTGAGGTTGCTCTTTTGGGAGCAGCATGGTCTTAAATCAGCCCAAGGTAGCCATGAAACTCCATGTAGTTCAAAGAGCTAGTATATTAGTTTTCTTGCAGCATTCCGTTAAAACAGGAAAAAGCTGAGGCCTTAGAGGTTCAGTCCCCTGTGTGATCTTCACTGATCTGTCTCCTTCCTGAAACAACATCCTAAAATGTGAGCAATAAATTTAAATTGTATTGGGTCCCTGCTTTAGTTTATTGACATTTATTGATAGGATTGCATCTTGTGGCAGTTCTTTCTGGTAGCAAGCACTTGTCCAAAGAGCCAGCTGATCTTTTATAAAATATAAAGCTAGCTTGCATCTGTTCTTATTACTAAGTAGTTGGTATGTCTTTCCTCTGAGTAGAAGGCTTACTGTAACAGAGCTTAAGTCACTGCAGCCATTTTGGAGGTCGCTAGCATCAGTGCACAGTAGCTACTGATCTTCACTACACCCTCAAATTTACCTGCTAAGTATCAATTTTGGGAAAGAGGTCTTACTCCTCTGAAAACTTAGGATGCTTAACTCTTACCATCCCAAAGACGTCATGCTTGCCAGTCATCTACAGTGAGTCCCCATTAGAAAATTGAGGAGGGGTATGCCTTTTGTATTAAGACTGCTAAACTCTTTCTGCTTTCCTTCTTGTTGCAGTTTCTAAACATGAGCATGGTGCCTGTGACAACTGTCGTTACCTTCACTGACATGACAGATTGGCCAGAACCTCCACAAGGCCAGCCTCAAATGCACTGGAAACTCCCATTTGACATATTTTTTCCGTTCAAGGTAGCTCTGAATGTAGAAAGAACTTGCAGAGGTGATCTGGCTGGGTATTTATTGTTGATTCTAATAATGTCTAGTATTTTCTGCTTTTGAAGTAGATGGAGCCTGTATTTATAAGTGTGGTGAGTGAATTGATACATTCAGAATATGACCCAGATGATGGACTTTTGTCATCAGGTTTTTATACCATTTCTGTGATATCTGTGTCCCTTCTGGTCTTGGATTAAGCCGTGTGGGCTGCTTGTCCTCTCATGTTCCTGTTCTTTGTATATGAACCATCTGTGAACATCACTGCAGTGACATACTTGAGAAATTTAGAGATCCAGGGACATCCGAGGAAGAGAACATTAAAACTTATCATTCTGTGTCCCCAGAAACCAAGAATGCTCTCTAAACCAGAGAGTATGGAGAGAAGCAAAGTTCAATCAAAGCATTTTGGAGCTGCTTTCCTGTAGGAGAGGCATTTGATTTTTCTATATGGAACTAATTGAACATTTAAAATATAGGAGCTCTCCCAGGGGGCCTGAATTCTTATTTTATGAGTAAACGTGGGCCAGTCACCCCTAACCTGTCCTTTTTAGATGACAACTGCGCCTCTGTGACATTTTTTGAATCTTGATTTTCTGTGTCTTTTCAAATACAGATATTCATTTGAAATTTTCATGGTTTAATCACTTTTTACATTAGCAACACTGTTGCACAGAGCAGAGTAATAGTAAATGCTCTGAAATACAGTTGAATTTTAGTGGTTTGTCAAAACATCTTCCTTCCTGATCTTTTTTTTCCCCCTGGGAGAAATGGGCCTGAATGGAGTTTTTCCTAGATAAGGAACATTCTTTTATTCCAGATAGGAACTGAAAAGAACTACTGAAATTCTAGTAGCACATCAGAGAGACTTGTGAATAGTTCTGAAGCTAAAACATCGACTATTTTAGGAAAATTTGTAGTTGTATTATGAGACTAAAGCTTGCTGCAATACCTTACCTCTGGCTCAATCTCTGGGACCAAGAAATAAATTTATTGGTTTTGAAGTTAAAGGTGGTCTGATTATCTAGACTGCCCTTTGCCATCACACAGGAAATCTGCTTAATTGTTCCAGGAAGCTGTTGGATGAAAGTATATTCTTTTAGCAAAAGATTTTATTATTTATCTTCTTCGGATGATGGAAAAATCTGCTCCATCTCATGTCAAGTGCTCCAATGGAATCAATAAGGGCCAAAAATTTCAGAGCCTAGTTTTAATAAAATGTATTTGTTGCTTTTGTACCTATACTGCACATAGCAGCTCTGTTGCTTCTCCTCATTACAAACTTAAAAAGGAATGCAAAAAATAAACTGAAAAACTAGTAATTAGTGAGGATATCAAAGGAGATAACACAAGTAAAAGAAAACTACAACCCATCTAAAGGCTTCTGAGTTAATGTCACATATTTATCTTTGTCATTATTTGCATGGTTTCTTAGCTGGGAATGAATTCTGTGCAAGTGTCTGCAGCGTCCGTTGATTCGTGTTCTGGGACAGCCCAGCCAAGCTGGTGTGAACATTCGGAACTGTGTGCATTCCAGTATTACACAGGACTGTACCATTACACAGTACAGCAACAGCCTTTGATTTTTAGATACATGTGGCTTCTCAGATGTGCCTGTAGTACCTTTGAAAAGCTTTTCTCGGAACACGTTTGTAGTGTATCCCATGTCCTCCCATGTCCCTAATTTGTGGAATTCAGGAAATTAATTTAGAGGTGACAGTAACTGAATTACAGAGGGTTAGCTGGAGAAACTTCCCAAATGTAACATGTCAATGCTAAATGTGTTGGGATAGGGCTTGAATAAAAAGGATCTGGCATCCTTGTTTTCTGCATTATTGAGGTAATTCACTTAGGTATAACTACAGAGATACTGTTCACTCTATAGGCTGCAAATACATGAAATGCTGTAAGTATGCATCACTTTATACACTGTAATTATCTGTCATAATTATCTAACCTCCAGCATGTCCTATTTTTTAGCTCATGTTTGTCTCCTTTCACATTTTGTCATAGCAAGAAATAAGAGCTGGAAAGAGCCTTGTCCATATTCTGGTCCAGCCTGAATTAAGGCATATTCAAATTCTAGCTGCACGACAGCAGTGCTTGTGGGTTTAGAATCTGCAGTTTCCTATGGCAGTGCATTTTCGTGTCTACTTTATCACGCTGTGTTTTTCCCCTCTGCCTGATCTGAAATAGCCTGTGTTGCAATTCAGTATCAGGCAACGTTATGACACTGTCACAGGCAAGGCAGACTCATATGTCACTTGTACAGGAATGGAGTGTTTGTACTCCATGTCAAAGGGCTGAGACAAAACTCTTTAGTTTCTCTGCTGCCAGCATTCTAGCTAGAGCCATCTTTCCCACATCTCCCTTTTTTGAGGCAGTAACACTGTTTTACACTGTCCGAGTGAAGACGATCTTTACTAGGTAATTTTTAAAGTCCGTTCCAAACATAACCCTCGTTTCTTTAGAAGACATAATTTTAAACTTCAAAGCAGGAGCAATTGTAAAAGCCAGGGGCGGGGCCGGAAGCGACGGGAGGCGGCAGGGACTGAGGCAGCGGAGAGCTGGGCCGAGCCGAGCCGAGCCGTGCCAGGCAGCGCCGAGCCGCGCCGAGCCAATCACAGCGGCCTCGGGCGTGCCCGGGGCGGAGAAGCGGGCTGGGCGTCGGGCGCGGGGTTGCGGCTCGGCTGGACCCGGAGGGAGAGAAGTGAGCTCAGCCTGAGAGCTGCCGGGGGCACCGCACGCCGCCGGTGTCTCGGACCCCGCGGACTCCAGAGCTGCACAGATTCGGGGTCGCTTTTTCTCGGCGGTCTCAGAGCGTTACTGCTGCGGGGAGTTACTGGCAGTGTGAAATTGCACTTTGATCCCCTGCGGGCACCCGACGAACTGATAAGAGCTGCACGGGCCTCATCCATCCGGAGATCAGTGAGAGCAGAGCTGTTGCTCCTCTAGAGGTTTCTTTTTCCTTGCCGGTTTCTGGTGCCTACATGCAAGATTTCTCCATGCCCAAAGGCCACCCCTGTGGGTTGTGTCCCTGCTTCAGGGAGAAGCAGAAAGGAATGATTTGCTCCAGCCCCATCCACTCCTGCTGGCACTTGCCCACAGTGCCAGGTCCCTCTCCACTTCCCAAGTGCCTGTGTTTCTGGAATCCAGTGCCTTTGTGCTCCTCTCCAGCAGGAGGAAGGATCCTCAGGAAGGAGCTGGAGTTGCTGTCCCAGCAGAGTGGGGTACAAGGACCAGAGGAACCCTGTCATGACTCTGGAGAACCCAGGACCCATCTCCACGTGGGCCATGCTGTGCCATCATCCTCTCTTGCCTCTGGCTATTGTCATCCCTGAGAGTCATCAGCCCAAGCGCTTCTTTCTTCAATTGGAACTAATTTCTCCTGGTTTGAGGCTTGGCTGGCGTGAGGCAAGGATGCTGCATGCAACCACCACGTGGCTCTGCCTCAGGGTGCAGAGATCTCTCTTCAAACCTGTGCACAGGGAGGATGTCCACTGCTGTACTTTAGTGCTTCACAATCCACGTGGAAAAAGATGAATGTTTGTTCATCAGGACTTCTTTGTCTTGTTATTAGGAGTAAGTGTCTATTAAAGTATGCAGTTATATTCCTTTTCATTTGGAATTGGACTTTTAATGGTCTAAATATGCAGGCAGCAGCTGGAATTTTAGAGTACCAAGATATTCCCTCTTTCCTGGAGAAACTAAGGCCACAGATACTCCAGGAGATACATTTCATGCTTTAAGAGGACTCTTGCCCAAGGTGTGATTTCATCTGGAGTTCCTTGCACATCTCTGGCCCAGAATATCCCCCCATTAACTCGCTGCCATGATCACATTTGATTTCTTTTTCTCTCCTGTCCCATGTGCTCTGAAACGATGAAATGACAGAAGGGGTGGGGATGGAAGGGACCTTTAAAGATCGTCTAATCCAAGCCCCTGCCATGGTCAGAGACACTTTCCACTAGACCACGTTCCTCAGACCCTCATCCAACCTGACCCTGAACACTACCAGTGATGGGACATCCATAACATCCACGGGCATCTTGTTCCTGGCTTTCACTCGAGCAGAGGGGCAGAATTCTCTCCCTTGACTTGTTGGACATCCCTGTTTAGGCACAGGTACAGAGGGGTGTCAGGGCTGCAAGCACACAATGCCAGCTCATATCCAGTGTTTCCTTCTCAAGGATCTCCCAGTCCTTCTCCACAGGGCTGCTCTCCATTCATCCATTCATCACCCCTGCTGTTTTGCTAAGTTCTGGAATGTGCCTTTCTAAAGAGGAGGCATTTCACACACTGGGAAAAAAAGTTGTAGGTCTACGGAAAGGAGGCTGAGCCAAGTGGTGGCATTGAAATACAGGTGGGGTGGACATTCCTCCTTGATGACAGGAATGGTTTGCAGGTTTGGGGTGCAGAATGTAACATTTGGGGAAGGAGAAAAGGGCACAGAAATTGAGGCTTTCAGCAGCTGCGAGGCGGCAGTATTAGAACACGCAGCACTTGGTGGAAGCCATCTAGCCGTGCCAGGCAGCGCCGAGCCGCGCCGAGCCAATCACAGCGGCCTCGGGCGTGCCCGGAGCGGAGAAGCGGGCTGGGCGTCGGGCGCGGGGTTGCGGCTCGGCTGGACCCGGAGGGAGAGAAGTGAGCTCAGCCTGAGAGCTGCCGGGGGCACCGCACGCCGCCGGTGTCTCGGACCCCGCGGACTCCAGAGCTGCACAGATTCGGGGTCGCTTTTTCTCGGCGGTCTCAGAGCGTTACTGCTGCGGGGAGTTACTGGCAGTGTGAAATTGCACTTTGATCCCCTGCGGGCACCCGACGAACTGATAAGAGCTGCACGGGCCTCATCCATCCGGAGATCAGTGAGAGCAGAGCTGTTGCTCCTCTAGAGGTTTCTTTTTCCTTGCCGGTTTCTGGTGCCTACATGCAAGATTTCTCCATGCCCAAAGAAAGTATTTAAACCCTCCTGACACTTGCATGACAGCTAACAGTCACTCCCTAGGTTTTGACCCGACTTTGTGATAAGCCTGTGTTCTTCACATACTGTTTCTTCACAGTAGACAGAACAGGATCAGATTAGAGGTTTTTTAAAGTAACCTGATAGCTCTCGAAAGAGTAATCAAACTGTAGATAATAGAGATTGAAGCAAAGCTTACATGGTTTACCGGAATTATTTGACAACTGTTTTTATATTATGAAGTCAAGAGTTTTATTTTTTTCAAATGAAAAATAACTCAAATATTTCCATATGCTTATAAAAATTTTCCACATGCTTATGTCTATGGCAATGCTGTACCATAAATTTGATGGATGCTTGGAGTGTTTACCTTCTTCCTATTCCCATATTTGCTCTTGAGAAGAAGTTTATAAAGGGTTAAAATAAACTTTTCTTCTTTTCTGCTGTGTAGTAAACTATTTATGTTTAGTCACTTTGGAAACAATATTACCTGTTCCATATTTGTATCAGTGAATATTTTTTGTAGTGTAAATTGCTTTGCTGATTTTTGTTTTTGCTGTATTTTCTTGCTCTTCTAAGCTACTGTTTTGTCACGATTGTCATAAAAATTGTGTTCAATAGCAAAGTAAGCATCTTTCAGGCTTAGGTTGAGTAATTCTTCAGCTGTTCTTACTGCACATTGTGTTACTAGGAATACAAAAGCAGTGGTGGTCTTATGGTTTTCTGCAGCATCTGAGGAAGAAAACATCTGAGATTCACTGTGCATGATACTCTGAAAAGTGAGTTCAAGATGTAGTGAAAAAAAAAAGTAAATAGAATAGTAGAAATTATCACTTAAGGAATGAAATGCAGAAAAAGAGACCATATTATGCCAGTATATTAATCCTTTCTTTGTCCAGATTTGAGTACTCTGTTCTCTACTCGTGTTCCGGACTCTCCCTTAGCTAGTATGCAGCACTGTGTTTGGGCTAATCAAGGAGGTGGAGGAAGAGCAGTGGAAATCATTACATATATATGAGATAGGCTTGATATGGAAAGCAGGAGCATCCTATGCTGATGTCTTAGTGGCAGTGTAGTCTAAGGAATTGCTGCACTTCTCTCTTTCTGGTGCTAATATTCACTTGTATAGATGGGCGGGTCAATTAGTCTCTGACCAGAATATTACCATGATCAAGCTGCCTTGCTTGGGGACAGGAATTGCAGCTTTGATCAGAAGGGGTGGCAAAACTGGAGCACCTCTGGTGCTAGAATTGTTCAGGGACAACTTGAGCATGACAGCAGATGGAGGAATGAGGTAGGTGCACTGCAAGTCTGTAAAATCATCAGTGGTATGAAGGTTAATAAACCCAGTCTCCACAAAGCTGGAAACTAGGAGAGTATTCAACTAGTTTTGATTGCTTTCTTGTCCTACCCATGTACTTTATCTCAGCATCTGATAGACTGCTGTTCTACCTATGAGTTTTGTTTAATTTTACTTGTTTACCTATGTGATGTCTGGCAGTTGTACAACCTTCATTTGATGGATGTAGGAAAACTGGAACAGAACTGGGATGCTAGTTATATCATCATTATCTTAACAGCTGCTGCAACCTGACGTTTTGCGGCTCACTGCTCAAAACAGGTGGTAGAAGAAAGTAGCAATATTTGATTGAATCAAGAGTAAAGAGATGTTAGGAAGAAGGAAATGCTTGAAAGATTTTACTTAATCCTGTCTTGAGGTTTATTAGTGGTTTAATCATGCTTGATTAAATTAACCTGTCCTTATGTTCCTCACTTAGAAAGTTTGATTAAAGCAGATACTCTGTGTGATTTTTTTTTCCTCTTTTTTGTCTTTTTAATTAGCTGGGGAATAAAATATTTGCATAGAGATGTACTTGTGTTTCTTGCAATTATGTCTGGAATGCAGGTAGGTGGACTGAAGCATGTGTGCCTACACAAATGGTTATTACCATCAACATAGTTCCATGCTTTTTTTTGAAGATGGAGCTCTCTTTAGGAGTACTGAAGGTTCACTACCTTTAACTGTCTGAAACCACAGTTTTACATTTCTCACTTCTTAGTATGCTTGCACAGTACACTAAGGTAAGTAACTGCTGACCACATAGGAAATCTAGAATTCCCTGCCACTAACAAGGATCCTTCCATAAAAACTACTGGTTTCATGTAGCAAATGAAAGTACTGATTTATTTTGTATGCATTTTCTCTTACCAATTCGATACCTATTTGAGTATCTGAAAAAGAAAAGCAGCTCCTCAGTATCTGCAATGGTTATGGGGAACTTGTTGCTTTTTATTTGGAAGCACATTTTGTAGAAGTTGTATATGCTAAAAATTGGCCAGGTGAGCTTAAAATGAGACCATTTCCATTTCTTGTTAGCTTTTCAAAATGAATCACAATATTCTGTGTTGGAAGAGACCTACAAGGATCACAAAGTCCACCTGCTGAAAGGCTTGACTTGATATAAAAAAGGGCTTGTCTTAATTAAAAAAAAAAAAAAGTCATCTGTTGTGATACACCTTTAGTTACCATTCTGTTTTTTTTTTTGTGAGTGACCAACATTCTGGTGTTGTCATTGGTTTTACTCTGCAATTGCTAATAATTGGAGGGGGGAGGAGGGGAGAGCGGGGCTTATGTGCATTATGATGATTAAACCAAATTCCACTTCTGGCAAAGTAATGATCTCCAAATAGTCTTCTAATAAAGTGAAAACTTCTTGCTCCGTACCATCCTCCCTGACAGGAGAATGCAGCCAGGTGGGAGTCTGGCTCTGTTCCCCCGGAACCAGTAACAGGATGAGAGGAAATGGCCTCAAGAAGTGCCAAGGGAGGTTCAGGTTGGATGTTAGGAAAAACGTCTTCACAGAAACTGGCACCCTTTCACTGCTCACAGCAGTGGTAGAGTCACCATCCCTGGAGGGATCTAGAGCACCCGGCAGTGCCCCTGGCAGTGCTTTTCCTGGCTGTGTAGATGTGACACTTAGGGTTGGATTAGGGCCACCACGGTTGTGGATTGGCTGCATCCAAGGCCACTGCAGGCAGGGATTGGTGGACTTGATGGCATTAGGCTTGTGGTTGGACTCAGTAATGTTAAAGGTGTTTTCCAAATTCCTAAATGTGTGCAGGTGTGAAATACAAAGCTGTGTTTTGTGTCAGGTACATACAGGAAACGTGTCTATCTGTGATTGTGATGTGTGTGGAAACCGACCATGGGACAGTTATAAAGGCAATTCTAATAAATAACTGAGGAAGTAAAGCATGGAAGAACACCTTTGAACCTATCCTTTGTTTGCAATTAACCTTTATAAGTCTTAAGTTGATTTAGTAGCATTCAAATTAAAGCTTTAAGGATGTTGCTGTTTGACAGGAACTTTCTGCTTCTAGCTAAAAAAAGTTTTGCAATAATAACCTTTTGAAGTATAATTTTAGAATATTGCTTGTAGTAAGGATCTTTGAAACTCTAGTTTTAGAATATATAAAAAGGAAATACGCTTATCTCGACGCCTTAACAAAATATTGAAAAGCAGCTTGAGAAAGGAAGATGAACATCAACTCAAGGATTGATATTTTCGACCAAGGGAAGCTGGACATCACTGTTATGAGATTTATAGTCCTTGCAATTAAAAGGTGAACCCGCATCTGGAATCTGGACCTCACCAGCTGGGAGACTTCTTTTGGAAGTCAGACCCCACCATCTGGGGATACTCTTTTCTGAGATACATCCTGAGAAAAACTAAATCACAATAGTGTATAGAATTGTGATGTAAAAATTTGGAATAGAAACTGCTGAGAAAGCTTATGAGTACCCCATAAATACCTGTAAGCTATCGGTGTGCAGTTGGAGGGAAAACTTGCCCCGCTGTACCGAGCGCTGTATTGCTCATACTTTACCATATTAATTAATAAATTGATAGCTGCTTGAATATTGGCCTAGTCAAGCTTCTCATTTATAACACAGGTGACACCTACTGTGTGTGGTTCTGGCATCATAAGTAAGATACAGAGCTATTGGAGAGCATCCAAACGGGGGCTACAAGGATGGTGACAGGTCTCCAGGGAAAGCCACATGAGGAGCGGTGGAGCACACTTGGCTTGTTCAGTCTGGAGGAGTCTGAGGGGAGACATCATCGCACTCTGCAGCTTCCTCCCAAGGGGCAGGGGAAGGACAAGACAATGACCTCTGCTCTCTGTGACCAGTGGCAGGACCTGAGAAAACCGCTGGAGCTGTGTCAAGGGAGGTTTAGGATGCACATCAGGAAAAGGCTCTTTCCCTAGAGGTGGTCAAGCACTGGTTATGGGCCCAAGGCTGACAGAGCTCAGGAAGCATTTGGACAACTCTCAGGCATGTGGTGTGATGGTTGGGGCTGTCCTGTGCAGGGCCAGGAGCTGGACTTCATGATCCCTGTGGGTCCTTCAGTACTCAGGATATTCTATGGTTCTAAATTGCCCCGATTCCCTTAATTTAGAAGTGGATTCAAATGGGATATGGGAGCTAAGTGGAGAGCAAAGCCAGCACTCTTGCACTTGTGAAGAGGTTTGGGCTGCAGTGGAGAAAAGAAAGGATGTAAACGGCCTAAGGAGCTAAAGCCAGTCTCAGAAGATTGGCTGCATACCCCTTTCATCTGCTGGGCACCCGACTGCAAACGTGTGAGAGCGAGGAGAACCGAGGTTAAGGGAGGCCGCTGTGGGAGATGGCTCAGCAGCTTGTGCTTTGGGTAGGCCTGTCTGAACTAGTCTGGGGCTAGACTAAACAGTTGTTAATGCTGTAATTTACAAAGGCCAGGATTTTGTGCTGCAACGTGGAGTGGAGTTACATCATCCGCCAGTGGCGCCGGGGGGAAGGAGCGCGCGCGGGGACGGCGAGGCGGCGGTCTGTGACGTGAGGCGGCTGCTGCCGCTGCGGCCGCGGATTGGCTGCGGCCGGGGCCGCTCCGGGCGGGGATTGGTTGCGGTGGCTCAGCGGGACCGCGGCGGCGGGAGCGCGCCCATGTGTGGGTGGGGTCCGCGCGCGTGCTGCTGCGTGGGCTCGCGGCGGTGCGGAGCGCGCGGGGTCCGGAAGGCCCGGGGAGAGCGGCGCGGCCCTCGGGCACCGCGCCGCAGGGAGGCCGCTGAGGGCCCGGGCCTGCCGCCGGTGCTGCTGCTCTACCGCCCCTCCCGTGCTGCAGGACTCATTTATAGGCTGGATCTGGCAGAATAGAACAGGCTCCTGCAGGTACTGCCCTGTAAGGCACTCGGAGGGGTTCCGAGGCCAGGACAAGGTGCTGCTCTGCTACGCCCGGCAGTGCTGCCGTGACCGCACTGTACTGCTGGGACGCGTTCTTAGAGAAAGGAATCGCATAGTACTTGATGCTTTGAATTGCCGCTTCTCTGCGCGTGTACCCTCTGCAGAACCCGGGTGAACCTATATGCGAGTTTCTCTAAAGAGCATTTATTTGAAGTTTTAATTTATTTTAGTCAGTTCTTCTGCACCGGCTTCCCTCTGGGAATGTTTCTAGGGTTAAAGTTTGCACGAAGAGCTGCAGATCGGTTTTTTTTCCCCTTGCAGAAGTTGCAGTTGTTAAGGTAATGAAGCGGTTTAAATAGTAAAAGCCTCTGAATGTTACCGAGCACTTAAAATTTGTGTCGTGGGAAAGACTTACTTCATAGAAATTCAGGAAATGTGTGCATTTCCTTTGAACTTGATTTATCTCTGTTTCTGTGCTTAAGTGTTCTGCAAAATAGTTCTATCGATCAGAGTTTGACATCCAGATTTTTTTACTTGTGGAATGTCTTAGTGCTCAGATATTTGCCTTTATACCTAAAACTGTGAAAACAGTTTATTTAGCTTAATCAATTCACTAAAAGCAATTGTGGACATGCTATGGTTTTGCAGCCAACAGACTCAACAGTGTTATAGACCCTGGTTTTTCAAGGCACAGATTTTAGGAATTGAGATAGCTGGTTGCTTTGGAGGGTAACTAAGTCTCTTTACACTGATCTGGAACAGCATCTAAATGTACAATGCTACTAAACAACTGTTTTTATGATAATAAATACATGAAAACTATGTCATGGTATTGCTTTTTATGAGCAATAATACAAGAATAACTTTCATTATTTAAAAAGATAATAGGAAAATTATGTTTTTAAAGCTCATGTTTGGAGACTAGTTTGGAAGAATTAGGTTTTTCTGGTAGTGGAAAAAAAAATTTAAGCTGATACTGGGAGGACTACCTGAATAATGCATTTTGCTTTTTTTTATTGCTTCCTCCAAGTAAGGCAGGAAAGTTTTTTTTGGTTTTTTTTTTTTTTTTAATATTTTAAATTGTACACATTTAAAATTTTTTTTTGTCACTTAATGTCAGAACCCTTCCAGCTATGGTAGTGGTGGAAATGTGCGTGGAATGGAAAATGAGGATTGAAATTAACTTTAAATCCTTGACTGAGAGAAGGAGTTTGATTAGCCTGAAAGAAAGCCTGTAGTTTACATCATATTGTAAACTGTGCTCTGTCTGTGCTTTCTGGCAGCTTGCTCGCTGTTTTCTTGTTAACTTGCTCTCCTTGCCTTCTTTCACAACCTATTTTCAAAAACATGCTATATTTTATAATCTTTTTCCTTCAAAAGATCCACACTGACACTTTTCACTCTTCATTGTCTGTCTGCTTTTAGCAAAGTTGTCTCTGGCAAAGGGAAACAGGAGACAGTCTTGCAGGACAAGGTTGCTCTTAGTTGCAAGCAGCCTGTAGTGACAATGTGAGGTGGTTCTCCCGCAGATCAGTAGGAACAGCCAAGGAGATGGCACAGTTTTATCTGGCCAGTGTGGGTCTGTGTTCTGTGACAGCAAAGCGCCAAGTGGAGGTTATTACTATAGCAGGAGTTGAAGGTCTGACAGGAGAGTTAAGAGGAGGTGTCTGGAGGTGAAACTTCAGGTAGCATGCCTGTTTCTGTCCTTTAAGGGGCATAGTCTGTAGAGGGAGCTGAAGGGGACCGGGCAGTTCCACTCAGGTCAGGGTATTTGTTGTGGAAGGGGGTCTGGATAAAGAACCTGGTGTTTGCTAGCTCATGTCAGGAGCTGCTGGATCTGGAGCATCTCTCTGAGACCCAGCTAAGACCCCCTTGAGAAGACAGTGTCTAACAGAAGAGGTCAAGGTGAGCTTCAAGGTGGAAGGCTGAAACATAAATAGTGGGAATTGTGCAACCCTGGAGGCAGGCTCATGAGGTGCCTGGTAAGGGTTCAAAGGGGGAACCTTTGTCTAGGTACTACTGTTCCCCAGCTTTAAGCTTACCCTTTTATGAGCAGAGAACTTTGGCTACTTGCTTAGTTGCATGATCTGCTCAGAGTCCTTTTTCTGCCTCATCCTGGCAATGGCCAATATTTCACATGAAATACAGAACTGTGAGGGACATTGCAGATTAATATTATTAAAATGCCATACAATGTAAGCTTTACTAGACAAAACAGGAGGAACATTATGTGCTGGTGGTTGCCTTGTCTGATGTAGACGTCTATATTTTGGTAAGGATTATAATGAGGGATAATAGTACGCAGATGCAGGGTAATGAGGATCTTCAAGTGTTCATGTACATGTATGCCACATCTGTCAGTGCTGTAAATGTCCTCGTATTTGCAGTAGCAGTCTTCCAGTACAGATACTATAAGGTCTCCTTGTCCTGTTTTCAATGTACCATAGTTTGTGCAGTTTTGTTTGCTTTATTTCAATGGTGCTTGAAAATGGATTGAAAGTAAGGAAAGGAAGCAAAGTTCTGTAAAAGGGGAAGGAGAGGTTTTGTGGTTTAAATACTGTCTGGGAGAGCTGGATTCTTCTTAATCTCGTTTGTTTCCATGGTGAGATGAGATGCATTACTTGAACTAGACCTGTCATAGGAGATGGCTAATTGTGTATCCCTTGTTTGCTGTGTACTTACTGTAGTAAATTTTAGTGTTTAAAAGTTCAGTCAAGGGAAACTAATGCCAAGTGCTTGGAAATTTGTGTCTTTACTTGTAATCATGGATAAGATCTTGTAATTTGATAGTGTTCAGGAAAACGTGAATGAGCATATTTCCTATATTAAATAGGGCTGAGATTCATGAGAAATATAGTAGATGCTCTGTTGTGAGGTGTACAGAGAAGTCTGTATGATACAATCTCTCTACTTTTATCTTCCAGGCTTCTCCATGAAAAAAATACTACTTTTATCCATTGTAGGTACATTCACTAATAGTGTTTTCCCTTCTCAGGGAGCCATGTTTTATTCTTTATCTTTAATAAAGATCTGGCAGCAGGTAAGGAAGAGGGGCCTTCAGTTCTTCTATATCATAGTCCATGAGCAAATTCTGCTAAATGGAGAGTGGGCACAAGGAAATTGTATTAAGATGGTACAGGAAAAGAGGAGTTGGACTGAGAGAGTGGGTGAGGAGAGAAATCTAGGTGGAAAGTCATTGTTATTTAACCATCCTCCCTTCGTTTTAACTTGCAGATATCCTTGATTTGCAGAAGCATCTCAAAATGTTGTGTCGAGCTGCCCTGAGCCCTCTTGTCCGTTCCCCTGGATGGTGCTTTGTGTCACCGCCACATGCCATCGCAGCCATTTCCCGTTTATGTATGTATGAGAGAAAGCACACATTTCTAAAATGTTGGTCAGTATGTGTCTGCTCTTTCCTATGTTGGAAGGAAAACCATCTCATTAACATCATTCAAAACTTACAACCTCTGAAGTGAACTGTAGTTGAAGCTCTACTGTCTCAGTGTTACTTTCTCCCTTAACTCAATAGTATTCAGCTGGATGTCTGCGTATTTTTCATTCTGACATACATTTCAAAGAAAAAAAAAAAAGTTGTAGAAGTACTGCTGCTGTAAAAGTTTCTTATTTCAACCTCATAGATTCCTGGAAAACAAGATCTGATTGTGTCTGCTCTCCCATCTGCATTTTCAGATGTCTTGAGTAAAGCAAAGAGCAAAACTCAAATTTACATGGATTAAATTAGAGTGGAAAGATGCATGCAGGAAACCTGAGTGTAAATTCATAGGTGCCCAGTAAATAGTTCTTCCCTGAAAACCTAATTTAAGAGAACCATTCAGTGTATGCTTGATTAATGGTCTGAAATACAAAAGGTAAGGATAGATAAACTCTGTTAGATCAAGGGAGTAGCTGTTTACCAATACATGCAAGATTAATTTCCCACTGGTCTGTTTATTAACAGTTCTCTTTTATTAATAACTATATGAATTAGATGTTAAAACTTGAAAATTTGAAACTTTTTATTTATGAGCTACAGCTCTGTTGACTTCTGTATTTGTAACATTTCTAAGTATTCCTCATATTCTCAAGTCAGTAATTTTCACGGTGCTACCTATGAGAAGTTTGTTCCTAAGTATTGACAGTATCCAGCAGTGGAGCAACTCTTGTCACTTCATCAGTTGTGATCTAAAGCTGGAGTCATCATTTATCACAGGGTTTTTTTTTGTTTTCCATTGTTTTCTGTTTGTTCTCCACATTTTTTTTTCTGTTCTGTTCAGCTTCTGTATTTTGAAATTCTGCTTCTTTACTCCTGAGAAGCAAGCCTTGTGCAAGCTGCAGAGTGAAGGATCTGCAGGTCCAAATACTTAAGTATGTTTCATATGTGTCCCTTTCTTTTAGGGAAGTGAAACTGTTGACAGGTATGGGATTTAAGCCTACTTGTCCAAAACCTGCACTGGATGGCTATGTCAGTTTCTCCCTAGTTGCATGTGGAGCAAGTTAATGGGCTTTCATTTCCATAAATGTTTTGCATGTGTAATGTGGGAGCCAATTTCACATCTAGGTCCAGCGTAAAATAACAAAAAATGTAGATTTATGTGGCCATAGAGCAATATTAATGATTTGGACTTTAGTGGGGATGAATTGAATTTTCTGCTTGTTCTAGAACTGTGATCTTTTCCCTTATTTTTTTTTTAAAAAGTAAATGGTTTCTTTCCAGATACTGGTTAGCTCTCAACAGCTTCCTTCTTGGAACCTTCTAAACCCTTAAGCCAGGAGAACTGGAAATAAACTCCTTTCTGATTATATTGTGTAGGTTAGGCAAATACTAAACAGTAAGGTGTAATGTTCACTGATTTGTAAAGATGCCTCTGCATCTTCAGATGATACATTGGTTAAGACTGACTAAAATAGAATGGTTAGTTGTAAGACACTTAGAGTGGCCAGCTAGTTCCACAGCCTGATGCTTCAGGACTGCCTAAAGCTAAAGCACACTATGGGCATTGTCCAAATGCCACCTGAACATTGACAGGCTTGGAGCACAAACACATCTTCAAGAGGCCTGTTCAAGGGCTTGAACACCACCATGTCACCATGTGACTTAGAGTTCTATCTGTCATGCCCCTTCATTTTCCCTGGTTCAGCAATGTGCAAAAATACCTGGCTTGGAGATGTTGTAAAAGCTGTGTTTCTTTTTTAAAAGTCAGGCTTTTCATGCTACTTCAGACAGGAAAACTCTCTTAAACTGTTATCTAATGAGGCAAGGCAAAGGAGATTGTTTTTAAAACTAGTCCTTGAGATGTGAGCTGTATAGGCTCTTATACAGTGTCTTTCAGTTTAGTCTTCCGATTCCCAGAGTCAGAGCTCTGTGAGGCATGGGATATTGCCTTCTATACCTTAGGGATGGTTAATGCTGCTAATGATACTCCTGTTTCTCACTTTGTTTTGGTGAATTGAAAGCTAGCTTCTCATTCCCAGTTACTGGGAAGTGTGTATTGTGAAGGGTCAAAAGTCTGAATGAAACACTTAAAACTGTTTTTTTTTTTCCTTCCCTTCCTTCCCTTCCTTCCCTTCCTTCACAGATCTCCCTTGCCGTAACCAAAGATTAAGGAATGAATCCATCCGTTGTTGGAGCAACATTCCATTTATCACCGTGCCACTCAGCCGTGCACATGGAAAATCATTTGCACACCGCAGCGAGCTGAAGCATGCAAAACGGATTGTAGTAAAGCTGGGTAGTGCTGTTGTTACTCGAGGGGATGAGTGTGGCTTGGCCCTTGGGAGGCTGGCTTCTATTGTAGAGCAGGTAATTCTGTGACTGAACATTTGTGTTAACTTCAGGTACTCAGTGATTGTTGGATGCTACAGAAGATTGTAGTAAACCATCATAAAGTATTGATACTCTTTAAAACAAAGTGTTAGCCTTTCCCTTTTCAACCCCCTATGCTGCGGTACTATATACTACATAATTCAGTAAATTGGTTTTTGAAGGTGTGGTGGGCTGGCCCTGACTATCAGCTGTGCTTCCACACAGATTCTTGTTTGCTCCCCTCACCTGTGTCCACCACCAATGGGATTGGGAAGAAAATGGGAAGAGCAAAAGTAAGAAAACTCATGGGTTGAAATAAAGATAGTTTAATAAGTCAAGGAGGGGGGAAAAGAAAACTGTGACGGCAATCGCTACCTCACGTAAGCAGATCAGTGCTCTGCTAGTTCTTGAGTGGTGGCCACCTTGGAAGACAACCTCCTGCGTCTTGCTATTCTGCAACTCTATGACTGTGTGTGACATTATATGATGTGAGAAGTCCCTTTGGTCAGTTTAAGGTCAGCTGTCTCAAATATGTCATGTCTGAACTTTGTGCCCAGCTGCTAGCTTACCTGCTGGGATCAGACATAGTGGAACAAGGAAAGCATTGATGACTGTGCTAGTGGTGGTCCTCATGGGGGAAAGATAAGGTTTTGATGCAAGCACTATTTAGCAATAGGCAAAACATTGGAATGTTACCGGAACTGTTTTAGAACTGAAATTTGAAACACAGTATCATACAGACCCCTATAAAGAATGTTAATTTCATCTTGGCCAAACCCAGTGTAGAGGGAGAGATTTGCACAGTGATATTTTTGTGCAATAAGTAAGACATGGCTGGGGCGTTAGTTGTCTCTAGTGGGAAGGTGGCACTGAGGTATGTGAACTCCACAAAATGAGTCAATCCTTCTTGATCACCTGAGCATTAGCAGAGCTCTTCCAGAGAAATGCCTGAAACCTCATTACTTGTAGGAAAAACTGATGGGATCAACTCATGTATTTCTTCTCCAAAGTGAAAGGGTTATCTTGGTGAGCATTGGACATGTCCTTTCTGGGAAGTAGAGTTAACCTAATATATTAAATTCATGTAAGACATTTAGCTTTGGGGCTTTGAAAGGAGTCTGGCCAGAAACATGTAAGGAGGAAGTAATTGAAAGCTTACTATTGGGAGTTGGCCTCTTCACTTCTAGAATTCAAAGTTGCTGTATAATGGTAGCTTTGGGAATGGATTAAAGCATTTTTCTGTCATAAAAGCTGGTATTGTTAAAAGAAGGTTTGTAAGAAGTCATAGATTGCATGTAGTACTTGGCATAGCTTCCAAGTGGCTAGGAAGATGTGCAGAATTATCGTGAAGGGTGATTGCCTTGCTTTTCACATCCATGGAGAAATCAAAGTGCTTGTGTCAGCAGGAATTGGTGAGCACAAGGTTATAGTAGCCAGGACTGTTTTGCTCTCACTGATCATATGCCAGACCCTGTTTCTGATATTTCCTGTACTTACAGGTCTCAATGCTGCAAAATCAGGGCCGAGAGATGATGATTGTCACCAGTGGGGCTGTAGCTTTTGGAAAGCAGCGGCTGCGCCATGAGATCTTGCTTTCTCAGAGTGTGAGGCAAGCACTTCATTCAGGCCAGAGTCAGCTAAAAGATATGGTGAGAGGCTGGTGGCACTCCTGCTTTTCCTTGAGTGTTGGGTAATTCCTGTTCAAGCCATTGCCTGACAGTTGCTCTTTGTCTTTGTAGGCCATTCCAGTCTTGGAGGCCCGAGCCTGTGCAGCAGCTGGACAGAGTGGACTAATGGCTCTGTATGAGGCCATGTTTACACAGTACAGCATCTGTGCGGCTCAGGTAAGGCACTCCCTTCTTTCCTAGATTGACTTGCTACTTTTGGAGCTTATTATTGTCACATAAACGGTAGCTTATACAAGAGTGCCTTGCTAAATATTTCTGAAACTGAGTTATCTATTGTCAAGATAAAATGAATATGTGTTTTCTTTTTGGAGTTCAGGTGTGTCCTGCTCTTCTGTAGGCAGGGAGGATCAGTTAAGATGTCTTCAGAAAAGCTGAAATTGATGATCCAAAGGGAGGGTTTAAAAACTGCAAATGGCTAAATTGTGTCACATTCTGTAAAGCTGACGGAAGTGCATATCCACACTTCAGAAGTTGCTGTCCATTTTCTCTTCAAACCTTTCCATCTTGTGGATGATGGTATCCCTGGCCTGGGTCTTGCGCTGCAGGCTTCAAGTGTATCAGTTGAACTACTCTTAAACAGGCTTTGCTTATTTTAGATACTCTGAAAGTACAGAATTGCTTTAACTGTAAGGCCTTATTTGTTTAGACACTTTTAACAAATTTAGGAGCCTAGTATGAAGTCTTCTTGGAGGAACTTCTTACTGTACTATGGTAGAGCCAATATGGCCAAATTGTTTATAATATAGCTGAAAATCACTATAGGTCATGCTGGATTGTAATCTTGTTCAAATCTGTAGATTCTGTCATTCCTTTGATATAAAATAATTAATTGCCCATGCAGAAAAACTTAGCATACACATTGATTCCAAGTGCTATAGTACATTTTGAGTGGTGGAGTTGTTTGCTTAGTTCTCAAATGTCCAACAACAGAGTAAAAACAAAGAAAATTCTCTCCAGAGCAGACATTGAGGGTGTTTCCTGTCTCAAAAGAACGGAATGCTATCTGCGTGCTGGAGGCAAGATTATTTCAGAAGAGTAAGTGAGTTCTAGTGAGTGGAAGAACTCTTGGTATAAAGCATGCCTTCTGCTTACTACAAGTAGGAACATTAAAGTGGGAGGAATAACTGGAAAGGCAGCATCTTGAGAAATCTATTGATTTGTCTAGGGCCTTAGTATTTATCGTGAGCATCTATGTTCTGATTACGATCTTGTTTTCCAAATTCATTCTTGGAGTGTGTGACCTACCAGCTTGAGATAAGCTATTACAGGCTTCAGTGGAATAAACCTGCTAATATTGTGGAAAGAATATTTCTCACTTGTATTCTGTATCTTTTAAATGTGGCTTTTGTTTCTGTAGAGACCCAAAAGGCATGACTGCTCTGTTACGACATGTAAATACATAAGTTTATATTATGTTCTTACAGGAAAGGTGGTAGGCTAAGTAGTTTCTTTCTTCCTTTTAGATTTTAGTCACCAATCTGGATTTCCATGATGAGCAGAAGCGTCGCAACTTAAATGGCACATTACATGAACTTTTAAGGATGAATATTGTCCCTATAATTAACACTAACGATGCAGTTGTTCCACCTCCAGAGCCAAACAGTGATCTGCAGGGGGTAAATGTGGGTAAAGTATTGCAACGGAGGGGCGTCCTGCTTGCAGATGGTGCAGTGCTAATGCGTACTTGACTAATGCCGTAACAGGGGACCTCTGAAGTCTACAGCAGAGAAACAAAGATACAGAATTAGTATGTGGACAGCGAGTACTGGAAGACTGTGTTGACTTGTCTGTATTTGGCATGATACAGTGTTATGGGGTGTAACCAGGGCAAATATTGTCTGCTTTACCAAAAGCAGGCATGCCTCTGCAGGTCATCTAATCCAGCACCCCTTCTTAAAACAGTGACAGTTAGTGCCTCTTGCCCTGTCACTGGGTGCTAAGGTGGAGAAATGAAGTACTGATGACACTGCTTGTCATTTGGATACCACTTTACTGAAGCATATGTACTTTCATACAAAGATCACCTTTGAAGTTTCCAGTGGGTGTGAAAAAAAGTAGCTCAGAAGGACTTGTTAGTGCTGAGGCAAATTGCTTTTTTTATGTTGGCACCAAATTTTTCTTAGTTTCTCACACTATTGCTTGCTTCTGATATGCATGTGTATTGCAGGTAATTAGTGTGAAGGATAACGACAGTCTAGCAGCACGACTGGCTGTGGAAATGAAAACTGATCTCCTGATTGTTCTTTCAGATGTGGAAGGTTTGTGAGTAATTCTTTAATTTCTGGTTTTAGTGAAGCACATCAGATTGTCAAACCAACCTCTTTTCCTGTTTTACTGATCTCTTCAGTTAATCTGTTTTACAAGGACAATTGCAATGTACTACAATAACTCCTTAAGGCCTATACCCAATGTTGATGCTGTGGCATAAATCAAACACTGTCTGACACACTGTTGAATCTCGGTGGGTGAGAATGCATGTGAACCTGAGACCTGTTCCAGATCCCAGAATACTGCATGTACTGTGGTACTTTTGCTAGCTTCTCAGAATTGTATGATAGTCAGGAATAGTGTGCAGAATAAAAGCTATGTGTCTTGAATTAAGAGTATAAACCAAATACTATTCTGCAATAGTTTGTTTCTTCTGGCAGCAGGTTCTGTCAGTGCATTATCGGTATATTGCAAGTCCTGGTCATTGCTTTCCAGGTACCTGGGTCTTACTGGCTTTTTCCGTCTCCCTCACTTTTGACTTACACTGCTCTAGTCTTCTCAGCTGTGTTGTTGTGACATAAGCTTGCCACCTGTGGATGTTGAACTTCCTGTTCTAGAGAGAGGAGGGTAGTGGGTACAGTTTCAGATCAATGCAGTCCACATCACCCTAAGTCAAATATTATTTTCATCTTCTCCATATGGGTTTCTTTCAGTAGATCCTGGCCTTCAGCACATGCTTGAGGCCCTGAGGAGGAAAGAAGTGTGTTTCCATAAGCACTGTTTCTTTTAGCAGATGCAGCTGTGTTTCATTCTAGTCTAGCTGATTAATTCTATTCTTGCTTGCTGCTATTCAACATGTGGGCTTTTGGCTTCTTATTTTTAGGTTTTCAATAAACCTATACCTTTTGGATCTGCCAGTTAAGAATTTTGTGCTTTCAGTCCCACAAAAAGAAGGGTTCAGTGGAAGTTTTCAATCCTATAAAGTGGAACACAGCTTTTTAGCCTCATGTTGGTTGCTTTTGTTGGTTTCTCTTTTTTTCCTTTTTCCATGGGTGAGCTTTCGAAATGAGGGTATATAACTGATTTTTATGATTTATTTCAGGACTATTTGACAGCCCTCCAGGGTCTGATGATGCAAAGCTTATTGACATATTCTACCCAGGAGACCAGCAGTCTGTAACATTTGGAACCAAATCCCGAGTAGGAATGGGTGGCATGGAAGCCAAGGTAAAAATATGGAACATTTGCTTCACAACTGGGAAGGAGAAGGAGCTACATGAGATGATTGTGCTTTGTGCTGGATGGATCTTTTGCTTCAGATGGATCTTGGCAGGCTGCAGGAATGGGAAGGCAGGAGCCTTAGAAGTTCAATAAAAGGAAATGCTGAGTCTTATGCCTAGGGACACTGGTATGGGTTGGAGAACTGACTGCCTTGAATGCAGGTTCAGTGAAAAGGGTCCTGGTAGACACCAAATGGAATGTTCACCAGCAATATGGCCTTTGGGCAAAACAGTTGTTGCAACAGTGTCCAGGGTTGTGTGGAAAGGAACACAGCCAGCAGGTGGGGGAAAATTATTACTTTTATCTACTCAGCACTAGTGAACCACATCTGTAGAGCTGTGTCTCGTTCTATATGCTGCAGTACAGGAAGGACATGGCTTGCTGCAGTGAAACCAGCAGAGAGCCATTAATATGATTAAAGAATTGGAGTACTGTCACACTAAGAGAGGCTGAGAGCTAGGATTGTTTACACTGGAAAAGAGAAGGTTTGGGTATAAGTATCTGAAGGAAGGGTTTAGAGAAGCAGAACGAGATTCTTCTTGGTGGTATCCAGGGAGCAGACAAGAGGCCATGGGCACAGAATGAAATACAAGTGAATAAATGAAATGTAATAATTTTACAATGAGGCAGCTGAAGCACTGGAGCTTCAGGTTGCCAAGAGAACCTGTGGATTCTCTGTTTGGAGATGTTCAAAACCTGACTGGATGATGTCCTAAGTAACTTGCTCTAGTTGACCCTGCTTTGAGCAGGCAGTTGGACTACATGATTTCCAGGGATCCTTTCCAGCCTCAGCTATTCTTTGAGTACCCAGAAATGGTATGTGGGTTCCTTTTGCTTTTCTTTTAGGTCAATGTGAATTGAAAAGAGCAAGTAAAGAATTACACTCAAGTAGATTTTAAAAGGTGACATTTGGAACTGTATTTTTGTGTTTTAAGTTAAAATAAGAGTCAGTCTCAATTCTTTCTTATGTGGTAATTCAAAGACTTTGGGAATCCTTGTCTCTTAAGTCTGATATGGTACCTCTCCTTTCTGAGTTTGTACAATGTAATGTTTGCTTCTGAAGGATATTTTGGTGTAGATCAAGGTACTTCAGTTTTTGAGCTCAAGATTAGTAGAGGTGGGAGGGTTAATGGGTTTTAGTCCTGTGTACAGTCAGGTGGTCTCAGTGTTCATTGCTGTGAATACATAAACATGGGTGTGTTGTTCAACTTCAGCATATGTCTCTCATGAGGCTGAGATACACACTGCTGTAGTATTAATTGCTGCAGGTTTCCCTGGAACATATCTGGAAAGTTGTCTGTAAAAACCAAAGCAGATCTTGACTAAGCAGGAAAAGACCAAAATAAAATTCTTCACCAGTTATGTTATTGATTATTCCCTTTTCTGAAGACTCAGGTAAGGTACACTCTTAAGTATCCAGAGCATAGACAGGAGGGTGGCAAAAGGAGGAGGCATTTGTTACTATAGAATGTACAAAGCTTATTCAGAAATTACTTTCCCTTATCTGGCTTCTAGGATAATTTAAACAATTCCAGGTATTGAAGGTAAAGCTGCCAAGGTCAGAGAGTACTTTATTGTAAAAGTAATAATCTGTTAAGAGTTACTTGATGTCTTTTGAGTCACATAGAGGCAAATCTTGATGCAGGTGTTGTAACAAAAATTTGCTACAGTTGAGAATGTAGGAGACAATTTTGAAAAACTGTAGCATCAATAATAGAAAACAGATAGCGGCTCAAAGAACAAATCTTGTTTTTCAGCATGAAATTTGAGCAATAATGAAGCAGCTGATAATCTTTTGGTAGCTGAGTTTGATGTGATAGGCCTATCTGACATTTGTGTCTCATAGTGACTGTGGACTGTAATACCAAATTGTAGAACCATATTAGGAAAGCATAGAAGTGAGTAAGCACAGAAGCTTTTTCAATTAAATAAATGACACATAATTAAATATAAGTAGTGGATAATATTGCCCATATTGGCAAAACTTGACTGGGAAAATAAAGGAAGGAAATCACTGGCATACCTCTTCAGCAGGTAGCATCTGGGATTTAAGAGAAATCATATTCTGCTCAAAAATGTGCAAAGAGGCTAATCTTAGGACCAGTCGGTACACAAGGATTTCAAAGGACCCTTAGTAATGAGCTTATCGTAATGTAAACTTAACATACTGTAGAAGGATTAAGCAAATATCAGTATTCCAGCACTGAAGTTCAGAGATTCCCAAAGTGTGTTGAATGCTCTTTGAAAGCATAAGTGATCAATCTGGCCATCAGAGTGGACCAAGAAGTCTTGTTGAGAGTGGTGATTCAAATAACCAGTGAATCTCTTGCAATTGGCTGTCTTTTCCTGTAGGTGAAAGCAGCTCTGTGGGCCCTGCAAGGAGGCACTTCAGTAGTGATTGCAAATGGAACCCACCCAAAGATCTCAGGTCATGTCATCACAGATATTGTAGAAGGGAAAAAAGTTGGAACTTTTTTTTCAGAGGTAAAACCTGCAGGTGAGTACAGCGTTAATGTGTACCTTGAGAGTTGTAGAGATTTCCTGAAAAATTAGAGTTAAAATTTGTCTAGAGCTGTGCAATAACTGGAAAACCATTCTCTGCTTGCGAAATGGATTTTGAAAGACATTTTCTGAAGTAGGGGTAGAAATGCTGAATTCCCTGCTCTTCTTCTCTCCAGCTGATAAACTGTTACATCAGACTTGCGTTTGAAGAATGCAGTGAGTAGAGTAGAAGTTTTGCCTTTAGTAGTCTTAAGAGTTATCATCAAGTATCCACGATTTCACTGTGAAAATATGGACATAGAATGTGCTGCTGAACTAAGATAGTGTTTAGGTTTATTTTTTATCATTAATTTATTTTATGACTCAGTCTTCTAGTATGGTAGGTAGGAATGTTTTCCTGCCACTGCATTACTGGAACAGTGTAATAATTGTTGGATAAAAGCAGACCAAAGATCCATCACCTTAGCAGAATAGATACTGGAGTGATACTTTTGACTTTCACGTTAAGCCAAGTGAATTTCTTTGTGTATAGTAATCCTTAATGGATTTCTTGTATAAATATGTCAAATCATCCTTTGAATGCACTTGGTGTCGTTATGCTCCAGTGCCTTTTTGGTTAGCCCCACTATAATAAGCTGGTATCAGCAGTAAAGCTTCTAATCTTGTGATCCCATTCTGAATCATAAATATGCTAAGTAGCAAAAGTCTGTCCCTGTGGACTATTGTGGTGTTTACTCCAGTAATCTCCTTGTCTTCTATCTTCCAAAACCCACACTTTGGAAATTCAAGTAACTTGAAAAAATCAAATATATCTGCTTACATACATAATTTTTCTCCAAGAACATTAAAAAAATGCCATGTTTTGCAAAGTGTAATATCACTTCAAAAAGACAGTTTAAGATGTTGTAATTAGTCTAATAAACCTCATGTCCACACATTCTTTTTTTATGCTTCCCACTATACCTCTCTATGATTTCTATTCTGGCAGTTTCCATGGGACTCTTCTTAAATGGAAGTTGGGTTCAAGATACCTGGTTTACAGGCTATTTCAGGAGAGTTAAAAATGGCAGTTTTTCCACAAGCTGCTTGTGAATTTTTTTCAGAAATGCTTCCTGAACACGGTGACTTGAAACAGAAACACAACCTGTTTTATATAATTTCAGCACCTTGCTTCTAAAATGCATACAAGGAAAGACAGGGAAAGCAATTTTTCTGCAAGCTTTTACTAGGGTTTTGGCTTCCATTACTGTTTGTGTGTTCCCATGCATACATTTGTCAGCTGGATACTTAAACTTCACGAAGTTTGCCTCTTTTCTTTCAGTAGCCTACTATGCCCAAGTGACTTAGCTATCTTGTTGTTCTTTTGGCCTTCATCAAGTCTTTTTGATACATGCTGCACACTTGCTGTTACACAGAGACAGAATCTTTGCGATGATTCTTTATGTAGGGACCATAACAATATTTTTGTGTCAGGTACAGACTTTTCTCTATTAGGATACAACATTTTTCTTGAATTTTTCTGTTTAAAACTGTTTCATGCTCTAAACAAAGAAGTGGAAGACAAATGGGCTAGCGCTCACTTCTGCCTGTGCTGTTACTTTGTCTGCATAGCCTATTTTTGGGGTTTTTTTGCAGGCCCTACTGTAGAACAGCAGGCTGAAATGGCTCGAGCTGGTGGCAGGACCTTGGCGGCTCTACAGCCTGAGCAGGTGACAGAACAATATGGCCAAATTGTTAATAATGTGCATGTGTGGCAAGTTTTACAACACAGGCTTATAACATAAATGAACCCCTTGGGACAAGAATCTGTTATTTCTGTGCCAGATCTATTGTTTGTATTGTAGCCTGCTTAAAGATGATAAAAGCAAAAAGATCGTGTTCCTTGGGGCTGTGAAGTAATATGAGCTCTCATGTGGGGTATATAAAACTTTTGATAACATCAAGTAACACACAGAAGTGAATTGTGATTCGAACTGCTGAATAATTGGCTGGAATAACTTGCTCCATTCACTCCTGTGTGGAGTTTAGCATACAACATGTATACAAAAGTGGATATTACTACTCTGCAGCTGGGTGGGTATGATGTGGTACAAGGTGGTTTTAAAGGAAGGGCATGTGAGTTTGGTGAAGAAGACTGGGAAAGGAAAGCAAGATAATAAAAAGCAAGGTAAAGGCTGAAGCAATGTTCGGCTTTCTTTTTCAGTGTGATGTGGACTGGAAAAATCAGCTGCCCAAGTATCGGGAAGGTTAAGATAGAGGATGTGGTCAGCATAAATGGACTATAGAAACTAGGTGTCAAACAGCATGAACTTTGAGTAAGAAGTCAGTTCAGAAACTGTTTTCTCTTTCAGAGAGCAGAGATTATTTATCGTCTTGCTGACTTACTAACGGATCAGAGGGAAGAAATTCTCTTGGCAAACAAGAAGGACTTAGAGGAGGCTGAAAATAAAGGTACTGCTTCAAACCTTCCATAGTACTATCATCTTGGACCTCTCTGGGCCTCAAGACAAATGAGCAGAACTAGAATCTTCTGTCACCTGGGATTGGGCAGTATGGCTGACACAGATTATTGAACTCAGGACTTTGAGAGCTTGTCAGTGTAAATAGCTGCAGCCTCCTTCATTGCATAAAGCAGATGCCTTCATCAGAGAAGATACTGAGGCAGTACAAAACACCAAGCGGTGTATTGTAAAAAAAAATTTTAAAAATTAAACAAATATCTCTGTTACTGTCATGAGCAAAGTGAGTATCTTCTGGGCTGGTTAATGTAATGTTTGGCTCCTGAAGGGAATGCTGTCATCTCTGCATTTAAATTGATGCTTGCCAAAGCATCAGTTGTCCCCTTCTGATTGAGGAAGGTTCTCTTTAGGTGGCTCAGGTGAAACCCGCTCTTCTGTGTTAGACTGATGCATTCATTGAGAAGCTGGGATTGAGGTGTGTACATGTTGGCATTACAAGTACATGAAAAAAACACATAATGAATTGTAATACTATGTGGAGGACACCACTAACCACAGTGTATGAGGAGACATTGCTGGGTTAACTTACTCTTTGAACGTGTTCAGACTAGAAAATTCAAGTTGTTCTTGCCCAGTCTGCACAGAAATGCTATATGTATGTCTGTGCTTTGGTGTTTCTCTTTGTAAAACAGAAGGATGCAATTACTGCCTGGACCTTCCAGAAATACTGAAAGGGTAGAAATTCGTAGGAAAATCAGTCATGCATTCAATACGTGAAATAGGACAAACCTTATCTTTCTGGATGTTGGTAGTTTGTGTGGTTGCTTCATGTGCAAAGCACTTAAACCTCATTAGTTGAAAATGTGGTGGGTGAAATAGTCATCATATTTAGGGGTTTTATTGTGACTACCAGACTTGATGCTATGCATTTTTAATCTCAGGTAGATTACTTGCTAGGGTGTGGGAAATATCTTAATTTTTCTTAGGTTCAGCACTCATTTAAGTCATTTCTGCCTGAGCTTAGGAAGACCAATCTATCTTCAGCACAACTTTTTCTTTCTTTTAGGGAGATTAGCACTCCCTTTGTTGAAACGCTTAAGTCTGTCTACTTCAAAGCTAAACAGCTTGGCTATTGGTCTGCGTCAGATTGCGGCATCCTCACAGGACAGCGTTGGCCGTGTAATTCGACGAACTCGAATAGCAAAAGACCTGGATTTGGAGCAGGTTACAGTGCCAATTGGTGTCCTTCTCGTGATCTTTGAATCTCGTCCTGACTGTCTTCCACAGGTTTGTAAGCAAGGTAGATTACGCTGTTGGGTATTTCTGTTGGCAAGCAAGCAAGAGACTACAAAAAGTATTGTTTCCAAGGACTCTTGCTTGGATTCTTCTACTATTGATTTTTTTGGCATCCCTGTTTTTTAGGCAGAGGTGTTTTCAGAACTTGCTTCTGCAGTGTGCAGTTAATCATTTGTCTAATGCAAGGAATAAGGCCAGTATGTTAAGGGCAAATGCTTTCCTCTGCAGCACTGTGTGGAAGTGTTGCTATAACTAAATCCTGTTATAAAATGCATGAAAATATGGGTGCTGAACTAATGTCGCAGAGGCAACCTTGGTCTTACTTTCTAACTCCCAACTACTTTACTGAGCAACTGAATTAGATTTTAAAATCAAAACAAAACACAAAAACCCCTCTGATTAGCATCATTTCTTCCCACAATTAGCATTAGGTATCTAGAAAGCTTGATTGAGGAGTTTTATAATGAACAGGTGTTTGAGTAGAAAATGATGGGTACAGCCACTTTGAGGATGTGAGGCTCAACGAGTGGACAGCTTTGTACTTCATGCCAGATTTTTGTGAGTAGTCCCCATTTCACAGTGAAAAGGAGTATGCTGTAAGAAAAGTTCCTGAAACAAAAAGGCACTAGTCTTCCTTGACTACCAGCTCTGTTTGTTACAGATAACCAGTGTGTTACCTTGTTGAATTTGTGTCTGTCTTCCTCAGCTTCAACTCAGGTCTCTTTCCTTGCATAGCTGGTGTCTTCCTCTTTCTCTTTGTTGTATCTTAAAACTTATATCAGACTGTCTCCTGCTGGCTTCCCTGCCCTGCCTTCCCTTCCCCTGCTTTGTTTTACAGACTTGGGATAGCTTGTTTTGGTAGTTGCTTTGCTTCTTGCTAACCTGCTGTCCTCGTACTCACATCAGGCTTCCTGATGCAACTTCAATCATCTTTGATAACTCTGCATTTGAATGGCATGATTTCTGTCCCATCCTGTACCTGATAGTAGGAGAGTCTCTGATTGAGAGGAGCAGTTCCCTCCTCTTAGTCCACTACTGTATCTCATGCTTGTTTGGGTTAAGATTTAATATGCTTTAAGTGAGCATTTACAAACAGCATGTTTGCCTCTAATACAGGGTGAAATTGCAATCATCCTTCAGAGACTGTATTGTACAGATTCCACCAAATCCAGGTGTTCTGAAGTGTAGTCATGTTCTACTAGTCTTTGAGACTGAAGCATTTTGAAACCCCTTTCCTTTTGTTCTACTTTTAATCACATAAATTTTTGATTTTTGTGTCTTAATTCTTGGTATTTTTTCCCTTCATTTTTTCAAACCAGGTCAAAACATTTCTTTTAATCTTATGCCTCTTTACTCAAATAAGCTTATTTGTTTAGTTTCCTTTTGTGATACTGGTCTGGAGGGGCAGATAGAAGGTACTTTTAAAACACAATCAGATGTCTTTTTAATGTCTAAATATATAAGTTAAAAAGACACATGATAGCTATGTAAGGCAGACTTTCCAGATGTTTACACTTCATTGTGCTTTTCTAATGTGTTTCTTGTTTTCAATATTCTTTTCAAATGAGGTAGAATATCAAGCATTTTGATTATTATTACGTATTTGATACTAGAAGGGGAAAGATGTATCTGGTTATTTTATGAATCGGGATCTAAAGTGCCACCAAGCTAACTTCTTAATCTATGTGAGCCTGGCTAATTTTGGCATCAGAATCTCAACAATATACAATAGATACTCTAATGAGTGTATGATTGGTGATTATATATACAGGTGATGGTAATGATACATATAATCTTTCCCAGAAGACAGTAATACAGCAAAATAACTTAAAATACTGAGTTTTTTTTATTCTAAAGAGAATAAACTCACCTCTGGAGAGGAAGTGATTTTCTTTTCTAAAGGAGTGCATGCTTTTAAACTTTTTTTAAAGTAGGTGAACAAATTGTGAGGCTATAGTGAATGACGTTGGGATGAGAAATACAAAAAAGAATACAAAAGTAAAATAAGTTTTGAAAAAGAGCTTGATTGCATCTGATGTACTCCAAGGTAGAAAGGATCAAAAACCTCTTGTGTTGCTGGACTTAAATGGTTGAAATCTAACACCTGAAACAGAAGGGCAGCAATGTCTATCGGTTTCTTCTGGTGATAAACATGGAAGCAAAGATGATACTGTGCCTATTGTCTCAATTTTTTTTTTTTTTTTTTTTTTTTTTTTTTTTTTTTTTTTTTTTTGCTTAGAGCAAGTGTTGTCTGTTTATGGCTGCTGTTTTAGACAGCAGGATGAAAGTTTTTTTCCTTTTCATAGGAAGATCTTATTTGGTACTCTCTGCTGGAATGGTTAGGGACAAGAGTTCTTGCTGCTAAAATTAGTCTCCTTGGGGTAATTGCCCACACAGCTATGCAATTCATATGAAGCCCTATGTCCATAGCTTCCTCTGACTTGTTCACTGTAGTCTCTCCATCGCAATAGTACCCTGAAAGCTCAAGTTTGTTCTTGAAATTAGCACATCTAATTTCTGGAGTTAAATGTGCTGCTACTTGTAATGCTTTTTTGGAGCTGTGAAAGGAAAACTGTACATCAATATTGAGTAAATCAACTGAAAAAAAAAATCCTGGTTTTATTTTGTGGGTGTTATTCTGACAAAAGAACCAGAATACATTTAAAGTTTTTTTTTTTCCCCCTATAATAAACTCCTTTGGCAGGTGTCTGCTTTGGCCATAGCCAGTGGAAATGGCTTACTACTTAAAGGAGGGAAAGAGGCAGCACATAGCAATCAAATCCTTCATCATCTGACACAAGAAGCACTCTCTATTCATGGAGTCAGAGATGCAGTGCAACTGGTAAGTGCCTAGAGTTAAATCAACTGTTTCTTTGCTATGGTATGTATAAAAAGTGTGGGCAAAACCTGAGAGTTAAAACTGTAAGCTCTTTGTATTGCAACTACCACAGGTGAACACAAGAGAGGAAGTAGAAGATCTCTGCCGTTTGGATAAGCTGATAGATCTCATCATTCCACGTGGTTCATCACAGCTAGTCAGGAATATCCAGAAAGCTGCTAAGGGAATCCCAGTGATGGGTCACAGTGAAGGGATCTGTCATGTGTATGTTGACATGGATGCCAGTGTTGAGAAGGTCACACGAATAAGTAAGCAGTGAGAGGGTGACTTGAATCTCGTGGGTGTAGTTGAACTTTGGAGTATGCAATGTAGTTGTGGTAATTTATAACTTATATATTTTCCAAAAATCTTTGTTGTAAATGTTATGTAACCAATTATGTACTCTTAAACCTCAGTCAGAGACTCAAAGTGTGAATATCCTGCTGCCTGTAATGCTCTGGAAACTCTCTTAATTCATCGAGACTTGCTGAGAACCCCGTTGTTTGATCAGATCATAGACATGTTGAGAGTAGAACAGGTTAGTTACTCATACTTTTGTTTTGTGGTTTTTGTCTGTTTTTTTTCCTAAAACTTTAGAAGCATTTGGTTTGGCTGGTGTAGCCCTGTTTGCATGGCATAACTTTTTACTTACCCATATGTGTCTTTGTTCATGTCAGTGAACTTTGTTTCTCCACACAGCATCAAGTGTTTCTGTAGAAATGATCTGAAAGCAGCTTAGTCAGGACAGCTACAGGCTGTTACTGGGATACCTTTGCTATATACTTCCTTGTATTAGGAAAAATAATCTTCTGCCATAAAAGCATATACACAACCTTTCTCTACCTTTTCAAATTCAGTCAGATACAAAGCCTTGTCTTCCTGAATCTATTAATTTAGCTTCTTACCCAAGTGAATTCCCTTCTGTTTTTATCCTTTCTGAATTTGCTTCATACATGTGTTTTTTAAAATTATCGTCTTGGATGCCCTTTGTTCCCACCCATTTTCCCTCCTGATATGTCAAAGGATATCAAAAGGCCAGCATACTAACTAGTTGTGTAGACACAAGCAATATTTTTCCAGTAAAGGTAGCAGAGATGCATCAGGAAGAAGTATCCATGAATTACACATAAATCAAGGGTTTTCACACAGCACTGTGTATTTGATAAATACAGTGCACAGGCAGTGATTAGTGGAGGATAGAGAGGTCATACATTTTGATGCTGTTAAAGGGGTTATAGTAAAAGAAGCTGGTAAGTAGTCAAGGAGCAAGTTCTCAATATTTGGAGTTTCTAATATCTTGTTGTTTCTTGGGAAGGGTAGAGTGTAGGGTAGATATTTGTATTTTGGATGGGAGGAATATGTGTACCAGTGCATTTCCACCACCAACCCTAACCCATCTCCTTATACAGTGCGGAGGATATCAACTGTCTAATCTAACCTGACAACAAGAAATATGCAAATATTGGGCAGGATTATGCAATAAAGTAATTTATAGTTGCACAAGAAAATGGTGGTTTACAGATGTTGTCTTAAAAGCCTTCACGTTTAGTAGACTTATGCCTTATTTCCCATTTATGCTTATCTTGTAAAAATTTCCTGTTTGAATGGAAATTCATCTGCATGGAATTTCTGTGCTGTATCTGTTCTAAATTATCTCTCATTGTTTAGGTGTTTTGGCAGAGATTGGTAATGTGTTAAAATTTTCTTTATAACAAATGAAAAATATCTGTGTGAGTTTTTTTTGGTTTTGGACCCAGTAACTCCTTTGTATCTGAGATGTGCTTCAGAGATGGCTGGTATCAATTTATAAAGTAAAAGGATAAAAGTCATTCAAGATCTCAAGACTTTCGTAGGTGCAAAGTTGGAAGCATTCCTTTAGTTATTCTCTGCATTGCAGTTGCTGTCTTAAAACAAAGGCTGGCATCAGTATTTTAGCTGTTTTCCTAGCAGTGCTGTACTGGCCTTTTCTGCCGGGTGACTAAGTGATGCAATTGCTTTAAGCAATTTCAAATGAGTCCTGAATTAGAGCTTTTCATGGTAGGTAGCTAACCTAGCATGTCAGTTACTGTACCTTGTAGCTAATTCACCTTTGTGCCAAGTTTCCCAAAGTGTAGGTGTATTTTTCTCACACTGCATGCATTATCTGTTGTGAATTAACTCCACTCAGTAACTAAGCACCATCCAAGCTGCCTGCTTGCTCTCCTCTCCTCCAAGTGGGACAGGAGGAGACAATTAGAACAAAACCAAGGAAGCTTGCAGGTTGAAAGATAGCTTGATAATTGAAGGAAAGAGGAAGAAGAAAGGGGACAAAGAGGAGGAAATAACCCAATAAGAAAGTAAACGCCAAAACAAACTAAAAACTCACCAGCAACACCCACAAGGCAAAGCTAATTACTTGCTGTCTGCCACAAAAAAACAATGCCCAGCCAGTCTCTTGGGCAATGCCTACCTTCTTCAAAAACCCCCTAACCCTCAGTTTGTGTTGCAGCACATGACATTATATGGCATGGAACACCCCTTTGGTCAGTTCTGGTCAGCTGTTGGCTGTATCCCCTCCCAAACTCCTGCACACTCCCAATCTTCGTACTACAGGCACAGAGTTGGAACAGGGGGGAAGAGAGAACTTTTATGTAGTGCAAACTCTGTTTAGTAACAGCCAAAACATTGGTATGTTTTTAACTCTGTTTTAGTCAAAAGTCCAAAACATAGCACCACAGGGACTGCTATCCATCCCATATTGAGTACGAGAAGCTACACTTTCACCTGAAAGGCACTGGTATGGTCAGTAGCCGCAAACAAAATGTTCCTGGTGTTGCAGGTGAAGATTCATGCTGGCCCAAAGTTTGCATCTTACTTGACGTTCAGTCCTTCAGAAGTGAAATCTCTGCGCACAGAATATGGGGACCTGGAGTGCTGCATTGAGGTGGTGGACAGCGTTCAAGAGGCTGTTGAACATATCCACAAGTATGGAAGTTCCCATACAGATGTGATTATCACAGAGAATGGTTAGTGACCTGGCACCTTCTTTAAGCTGCTATTTTGGTTTGACTGCTAATTGCTGGTGTTAGTGCAACTAACCACATTGTAGTAGTTCGTCTCTTTGGTCTGTGCCAGTTCAAAACCTTACTAGAGCTGTGCCAAAACAAATGTTGACTCTCCAACCAAACCAAGCCCAGAACTTCTGAGAATCAGCTGCAGTTAAGGTCATGTTGATCTGGCCAGTGTGAGTCAAGTAGGCTTCTGTTTCTGTACTTCTTGTTGAGCTTAAATGCCTGTCACTAAAAGGCATGCATTTGCTACCATAACCACTGCCACAGGACCTGGTGAACTAGTGATTTATACTGGAAATAGAGTTGCTCTTGAATGTCTGTCATGTTGCTAAGGGCTACTGACCTCCAAGTTCACACATTTGCATGTGGCATTTCTGCATGGTAGTTCTCAAATAGTACTCGCAATAGCAATTGAGTTTAGGATTTCTCAGTATTTGGAACACTTCCATGTTTGAGACTAATGGAGAGCTGCCTGTAGCTTAACTGTCTCAGTTTGAATGACAGATGCTGTTTGGGGCAACTATTCTTTCTCCTTGGTCATGCAGCTAAATCTCTCTTTGACTGAACTGAATAGATTTAGAATTAGACATCTTTTTGCTTGCTTCTAATCTTTGCGAGCTTATTCTAAGATTTGCAGTTGTGTCTACTTGATAAACATACAGGGAGGAAGATAAAAATGAGCGTGGCTTAGCCCAGGCTGTTTTAAGTACTGTCTGATAAGGTTGCACGTGAAAGTTGTATTGTTATGTATGTTCAGTGTTTATTGGAATACATGATCATTCTGTATGTAATGGATTTTATTTTTCTCTGCCTCTTTCCCAGAGAAAACAGGAGAGTTCTTCCTCCAGCATGTGGACAGCGCTTGTGTTTTCTGGAATGCCAGTACCCGTTTCTCTGATGGCTATAGGTTTGGACTTGGTAAGAGAGAAGATATTGTAGGGTTGTGACTCTGCAGAATTTTGTGGTGTGTGAAAAGTGTGGTAGTATGAATCTTGAAAGGTAGGATTAGTCTCTTATCTTACTGTCTAATAAAAGGTTTTCAGGAAAGGTACTGTATGAAAAGTTGAAGCCTAGAAATTTCATCCACACAAAAATATTTTGGATCCTTTGAAGCTCTTTCAATTGCAGTAAAGTATGCTGCATGCATATAGTGATAGAACAATGCAATAGAGGATGTGAAACTGCTGAATAGATTTCCTTTTGTTTCTCTTTCTAATGATGCTGTAAAGAAGGCAATGCTTCAGTCCTGCTGGGCAGATTGAGATGCTGTGCAATGTGCGAGTCCTGCAGTGTTAAGGAATGAAGGGTAGGAACTAAACTGAGTATAAACTGATTAAATAAACAGGTGCAGCTACTGTGAATTGCAGAAGGTAAGGGAAACATTCATTCCTTGATGAGGCAGAAAATCAGAAATCTCCACTACACGCTATTACTGTGTTAGCTGGAACAGTGCTCCATATGGCTGAAAAATTCCAGTTAAGGTCTTCCAATATCTCCTCAATGTGATAAAAAAGGATGTAAGATCATAATCTTTAATAGTTTAGCTTTTTATTTCTTTGAAGGATTGTGCTCTTAGATCGGTCTAAGAGCAATGCAAGAGATACCTCTCTCTCTCTCTCTTGCATCTTTCTTTCTGAAAGTAACGTACTACTTTCTGTAGTAGCCAGAAGTGTAAACATTACAATTTATAATGAACAATTAATCTCCTTGAGCTTCTCCATCAGCAGGGAAATGGAACTGGTATTTGGAGAGGAACAGAGAATTGCAGGTCCCTGAAAGGCAGTCAGCTTTTTAACTTTGAGATACAAAAACATTTATCATCAGAGGATTAACTACCTCTATTTTGGGTGTTTCCTACAGGTGCTGAAGTGGGAATCAGTACTTCACGTATCCATGCACGTGGACCAGTGGGAATCGAAGGACTCTTAACTACGAAGTGGTTGCTGAGGGGGGACAATCATGTTGTTTCTGACTTTTCAGAGCATGGGAGCATGAAGTATCTTCATGAAAGCCTCCCTCTCCCTCAGAGAAATGCTAACTGAAAACACTGGGGAGAAAACCCAGGGTATAATTATTTCCTGAAGTTGTTCAGGCTTCAGGATAATCTCTGGTGAAGGAGTTTGTTTTTCATCATCAGAAACATTGTCCTTGGTCATTTTGCAGTACAATGAATACAAAATTATCCCATCAGTGAAAATTGTTCCCCTCCCTCCCTTTCAGTTTCCTTAGACAGTATCTGCAAACTGACCTCACTTCTCCCAAAGACAGATTTTTTCCAAATCATATAGGTAACATAAGGAAGGATTTCAGTATCCACTACATTCCTTTTCTATCCCAGTGCTCCCTGTAGCAAATATGTTTGGTGGTGGAGTTTAATTTTTTTTTTTCCTAAGTTTTGTTTTATTCCAGTATCTGTTCTGGAGAACAGACTCAGTTTTGGTTTTGAGGGTTTTTCTTCAGTCTTAGGATCATGGCATCTCTTGAGGGCCGGAAAGCTTTATGCTTAATTTCTTTGTATTTGATCAGTCTTGACATAGGGAGACAGATGTTCGAAATGTATAGTAAACTTTTGACCAAGAAACCTTTTATATCTAATTCTTTGTATTGTTGACTATTGTAGATAAAAGACATCATTTTCTGCTACATTAATTTTGTTACTTATTTGTATCAAAGTTCATTTTTCTTCAGTTTTATATAAAACTTACTCCAACAGCACTTCGATGATGGCTTGTCCAGAATGAAGCTCTCCCACCTGCACGAACACTTCCTGTGGTGCACTGCAGCCGCGCCACACAGCTGGCAGCCAGAGCTCCCCGCTGGCTGCAGAACGTCCCGCTCTCGGTTGGGGGGTCCCGGTGTGCTACCGCCCCATCAGGGCGCCATTTCCTTTCCTGCCAGCTGCTCTCCGCTGCTGTCTTGGCGTGCGTGGTGGATGCACCGTGCTTGGGACCCGGTGCTGCTGCATCCCTTTCTCCGGTCACAGGGACATCACAATAGGGTGCAGGGTGCGTCTCCCCTCTGAGCAGATGTAGGCTGCTGGACATGGGTGAGGCGTGTGGATGGCTCCTGTTTGCTGAAGGTGTCATGGCAGGAAAGCTCAGATTAGCACCACAGGGTCACAGTGCAGAGGCTACAAGGGAGGCTTTGCCTGGTCTGAGGGCCATGGTGTTATCATAACCACGGTCAGTGCGTGCGCTCAGCCCCGGGTGCACAGACACCCAGCAGAGGGTGGGCCCCAGAGCAGAGTGGTGGTACTGAGGCTCCCCTGCCTGGGCTTGCTGGCAAGTAGCAAGGAAAATGGCTTAAGTACCCCATTCCTCTGAAGTGAAGGTGAGGGAAGATGCTGAGGGGGGGATGTCTGTGGGGGGAGGGGGCAAAGTTGGGAATTGCAAGGAGGGGTTTAAAGTCAGTGTAGGGGAGAGAACTGTTCAGGACCAATTCCCTTGGAGCAAGTCAAGGGAGCAGGTTAGTTCTTATCATGCTATGAGAACTGTGCCAAGGAAAGCAGTTCCAGCATGTGTCTGTCTTTTATAAACTCTCTTAGTCTGTCTTCTGCATTGTACACTGTACCTTCCTTGGGTCTTGATGTCTCCATGGCTCTTGGTGATCACTAGGCACCTTGGCAGCCTTCCTGTGAGTCACAAGTGCATTGCCACATCAGCTTAGTGCCTGTTGAGCCTTTCTTGTCTTGGAATTCCAGCTTAAGGTGTGGATCTGTCTGGTGTCCATCATATTGTAGATGTTTCTGAAGAGTCATCCCTCACAGTGGTGAGCCAGTTGGCACCTTCAGTTCCATTTCTGTGAGGTTTTTTTTTGACACAGTTGTTCCCATGTCCATAACAGTCTTTTGTGTTAAAGCTTGGCTTCTTGCTCATCCATCATTCTGCTTTTGATGGCTCTCATCCACATCTCTGCTGATGGCCGCTGTTGTGATAAGGCATGAAATGATGACACAGACACTGCTGCTCTCGAGGGGAACAAAAAAGAAGAAACTTTATTTTCTGACTCTAACATTTATAGTTTTCTAAAGGTGACAGTGGATTGGGGGGTGACAGTGCCACCTCTCCAATGCCACTGGACAGACCAAGGGTCCATCAATTCTCTCCACCTCCATGAAAGAATGCAAAACATAGGTTATTTACAGAACTGTGTGTGAGAAAAGTTTGTTGAAAGAATGTAAACATCAGAAGGCTTAACAAAGTCTTACAAAATCAGGGCGACAGGCCGCAACAGTCACCACTTTCTGGGGCTGCTGTAGAGCACCTGCACTGTCATGGCACTGTTGGACCTCTCTGCTGGTGGGTGCCATATTCCCTGTGGAATCATTGTTGCTTGTGCGCTTATCGCATCTCACAGTCACAGTGCTTGTGGTGTTGGGTGTCTGTGTCACGGTAGGAGCTGCCCTGCCCAAGGGTGTAGCAATACTAAAGACAGGGTAGCACAGCTTCAGGGTGGTGCCGTAGTACATTGATCTCTCTAGATACTTTTGGCAAAGACCATACATCTCTGGGCTGTAGACGGTGGGCACAGTCATCTTTGTCTTTTGAGGGTGTCAGGCTTTGGCCTTTAGGGAGCAGTAGTTGGTATGGTAGTGGAGTGGCTGGATCTTGAATGTGTCTTGCCTTTTACAGGTGGGGCTCAATATCTGGGTTCTTTTAGCTGTGTTAATGTAGAGTAAGTTAGGACTGGACAAAGTCAATATCTGATAGACCTTTACTTGTCATGGATTTGAAAAACAAAATGTGAATTTGAGTGCTCGAGCATTTCTAATGAATTTTTAAAGTCTACAGGGTTTTAGTTAAGGTAAAAACTCCTTTTAACTGCCCATTTGCCTGATGAATTCTTTGGTCAAATCCTGGAATTTTATCTTTCAAGGTTTGGGGGAAAAGTTACAATAAAAAGCCTTACAGAAAAGGCTTTGTGTTGAGTGTGAGGGAATGAGAGCACTGATCAGGTTTTATTTAACTGTAAAGATTAACCAGCAATTTTAAAGTAATTTTTAAAAATTTTATTACAATTTTCTTTGCAAGTGCACTTGTTTTCATTCAGGAAAATACTGTTTAGTAGCTAGAAAGTTGCTACTTTTCCATGTTCTCTAGACAAAATGGAATCGTCTTCAGAGTTTCTAGTTTCTTACAGACTGAGATAGCCTGGGAATTAATATGTGGGTGATATTTCATAGCAGTGTAGAACATTTCACTTTAGATTGAAATCCTGTTAATATTATTGGAGCTCTCTGATGAAAGTTTGATCAATGTAATTTCCTGTCAGTTGTAATTTCTAAAGATCTTATGCAATTATAGGTTAAAAAAGGCGTGAGTATATGGAGTGTTTCATAATGCAGGTGTATTTAGTGTCAGAGACAAAATTGGAAATGTGAATTGAAACATTTTAGTGGTGTATGTTACACGATGGTGATATACAAAGCAGTGTTGGTGTTCTAAAACATTCTTACAAGCAGGTGTTTAAGACAATTACACAGGTAAACTAGCTTTGTGGTTATTTCGGGGATCTTTTTGTACCCAGACTCCTGAGCAGGAAGAAAACATTGCTGAAGCGCCTGCTAAAGAAGTCGGAATGATGAAGAATTTATGCGGGGTAAATTATGTTGAAACGCAGTGCTCCTGCTTTAAAGAGCAGAGCAAGCACTTTCCTTGCGTGGCTGTGGCCCTTGTCTATTTATAATGAAACCCGTTGCAGGGCCAGCAGCTCTGCTCTATCGTTTATAGCTGCGGCTCGACAGCTTTCACCAGCAGGGCCCGTCTCCGAGCGCGGCCGTCGGGCCCGGGCGCCGCCATTGCCGGGCGCGGGGCTGCGCGCGCCGGCGGCGGTGCTGAGGGCTCGCACCATGGCGGGCGCGGGCGGGCGGGCCGCCGCCTCGGCCGCCTCGGAGTCTTACACGGGCCGCGGTTCTTCCACGCCGGGCGTGGGCGGGCGGGCGGAGCAGACGCCCCGCTACACCCTGGGGCTTCTTCAGACTCCGCAGAGCTCAGAGAGCATCGGGGGCTCCTCCAGCGGCGGGGTGCGGCGGCGCGGCTCCAGCGGGGAAGGCCTCGCAGCCGGCCGGGCCGCCAGGAACAGCGCGGTGAAGCCGGCGCTGTCCGAAAGGGAAGGTACGCTCTCTGCCCGGGCCTTCATCTGTTTCTTTCTGCTGTCTTTGCTCGGGTCGGGTTCCGAAAGACCTGTTAAAAGCGGTCCTTACTGAGACGGGGCAGCAGCAGCTACCTTTCATAGTGACCTTTGTAATTTAGTTGGCCAGAGCAGTGGAAATCTTTCCTTGCACGTCTTGAAAGAAATCTCTTATTTTCTTTGAGTGGTAGTAGCTGAGCTCTCTGGTGTGAACAATAAACGTGTTTGAATTGCTGCACAGTGTTTGCTTTACAGGAGAGAACCGAAACGTTGGTTGTGAGTTGGTTGTGGGTTTGTGTTTGATTTGTTGGTTGTTTCGGGAGTTTTGTTGTTTTTTGGTTTTGTACGCCGGGCTTTGAAATAGTTTTAAGAGCCTGTCGGTCTCGGTGTGTGGTAGGAATGTTGTGTTCCTACAGGGCAATACTGCTGTTTGCCGTTCTTTGTAAAAATCTACTGTCAAAATCTGTATCTTGGCAACAAAGAAAAGTTAAAATTGTGGTATTTTCAGATGAAAAGAAACTATGAAAAGAGTTGGAAATTATTTTAACGCTTGCTGCAATGAATTCTGATGTACATGTATCTCCATTGTGTATAAATTGGTAATTAAGGTAAAATGCTTTTGGGTAATGCATATGACTACTGAGGAATCCTAAAAAAATCCCCCAAACAGAATGCTAATTCAAATAGGGCATGACTTAAGTGTTGGGTTTGAGAAATATCTGTATATCATTTGGTTCATCTGGTCTTTAAAATTACTGTTTTCCCCCTGTTATGCCAAATTCGCTACCTTCTACATGAAGTCTCTTCTGCCAAAATTCTGACTGAACTTAGGCCAAAACCTAAGTGAATGCTATTTAAAAAAAGTTATCAGCATGCATTGCAATGCTGATGTGTCCACTCGTAAAAAAAAGTACCCAACCAAAGATCTGAGCTAATATTTTTATCACTTGTCACAGTTTTAAGAATAGAAGAACTCCCAACCATACAAGCACAAAGAAAATCCCACCTCACCCGAACAAACTCCAGAACCCCAGTACAGGAGATGGTTTTTTTACCAGCCAGCCTTGATAAAGACTCATGCAGTTAATTGATCATCTAAAACCAATACTTAAACATTTTGTCTTGTGTGTCAGTTTTTAACGTAATATAAGAAACAAACATTTGTGTTTGCATGTTTCATAATACTTGGAATTTTTAAAGTGGATCTGCTATTTATATTTTCATGCATTTTTTAAGTCTTAGAAAGCAGTTATCTAAACTAGGTTAAGGATGTCTTCAGTCATCTCAAGAGAATTAAAAACAAGTAAATTACTTAAATAATTTATTGGAAGTTTAAAGTGTTCTGAGACAGATATTTTGCAGGACTTAAAAAACGTAGGTAGATCTGAAATACATGTGTGAAAGAAACTGCTGTTAACAAATACATCCTAGATTACTGTATAATTTCTGAGAGTTGATCCCCATAAATTCAAAGGGTTATAATTCCCAAGTGGTTCTTTGTTTTCTTTTATTGTCCTGTTTTTAAAAGGAATGCTTAGCTTTTAAAAAAAGGTTTTCATAAATACGTGTGCAGTTTTAAATAATGATTTTTCAAATGATGGGCAAATGTGAGATGAAGTTGATTTAAAGCATTCTTTCATAAATTTAGAATTCATTAGACTATGAAATGATACTTAGTAAAGTGACTTCTGTTGTATTATTTCTGTTCCAACAATGTAATTAATTTTATTAGCACTGCAGGTAATCTCATTGTAAAAGATAATAATGTTAATGCAAGCTTGTTTCCAAAGCAGTCTGGTTTATTTCATTTTATACTCTGGAGAGCTTTCATAGAATTTTGTTTGGATATCTCTATTTCTGCTAGTAAAAATTGAAGTTTTGTAAGTTGTTTTTTATATGTTGCTTTCTGAATAAAAATTTGTTGTGGCTGTTTTCATAATTTACTTTTTTCTCTCCTCTCAGAATCATATTTTGGGGACAAAAGTTCTTGTGTAGATGCTAACACATTGAATCTCACAAGCTCTTCTTCTCTGCAAGGCCTGAATAGCACATCTATAGGAAAAACACCTCTCTCTTCTGGTAGATCTGGTTGCAGAAGCCATACCCCTCTTATGGGACATTCAGGTAAGATTAACAGCTCTTAGAGGAAACAGTCCAACTTATATTTCTGACGTTATTTTATTAAACAGTTTAATTTTTAATGTGATATATTAAGATACTAAAATAAACTCAAAACTCAACATGTTTTGTACAGAGGATACTGCCAAGGAACAATACACAAAGAAGAATATACTACTTTATGTACTAAGAAGATATTTTGGTATTGCATCCTCTTGCTACTTACTTTGCATTCATGTATGAATTATCAGTGTAGTTAGAATTCAGACTTCTTTCAAATCGTCCAAAATCAAATTGTATTTGTGGACATGTAGTCCACAAAAAAGAATCCACATTCATGCACATCTCTAACCAGGGTTCATTTTTAGGCGTGTAATGCATTAGACATCATATATAACATAATTATCAAGTTTCTTGATGCAAGTTTTATGTATTTTATGTTGGCATGTTCAGAGGTGTAGAACACTAGTTCTCCAGAACACTTAGTAGCTGATGGTACATCTTGCAGTGCTTCGTATGAGCAAAATGGTGTTACAGGGTAATGATGCCTTGCGCCATGCTATATGTATCATATGTGCTCTTGTAATGCAAAAGTAATGGGATTTAAAGTTACTTCTTTCACAGTGTGACTAATCATTATCAGTTCAGTCTTTAATGTTCTTAAAGACTGATGATTCCTTTCTGCATCTGTATAGTTGTTTATCCCTGCTCTGTCGTTTGTGATGCTTGTTGATCAATCTTTCATTAATCCGTATTGAATGTAACTGAATAAATATGACTGTTTTACAGTTACATCCTCATCTACAGTTTCTGCTCATACTGTTGCATCCGTTATTGTAGCTGTAGTAGAAGGAAGAGGCCTTGCCAGAGGTGAAGTAGGAATGGCCAGTATAGATTTAAAAAATCCTGAGATGATATTATCGCAATTTGCAGACAATGCAACTTATGCCAAGGTATTTTATGGTCTAATTATTGTGACTTTCTTGAAAAAAAGCTTATGACTAATGGAAAATTAAATTTCTAGTTTGTGGAAGAGATTTCTCAGAAGTGGAAGTAACAAGTTCTAGAAAATGTGCAGTGTTGAAAAGACTGCTATTTTCCTTACTGTGTCTCAGATATTAAAGAGACAAGAATGTTTTTCAAAAGAAAAATAGCCTTTCTGCAAAATACAGTTTGTGGGACTGAGATTGCTCATTTTGAAGAGCATTGGGCAACACATGGTAGTAGAACTTGCAAATATTCTTCACCAGGCAAAACAACTCTGAGAACAGAAGTGCATAAATATGTGTGTGTGATAGAGTAATTATAGTTCTGGCATTGGTTACATAAATATTCAGTCTCAGTTTGAAAGGAAATTCACTCAATTTACAGCCAGCACTGCATATTCTGCATTAATTTGGTGAGTAATTTCTGGTTTATGCAGCAATAGCATTAGTGAAACATCTTATTTCATGGGTTATTTTGTAGTTATGCATGCTAGAAAATATTGTGGCTTGTAGCATCTTTACAATATTCAAAGAAGCAAAAGCTCTATTAGGACAGTAAGTAGCTCTGACTCAGAATATAAACAACCGTCAAATCTGTTTACTAAAACAGGTGTGTAATATTGTACAATGTATGTTGTACAACATTAGTGTACATTACAGTTGTTGTATAATATACAATGTTGTATAATGGGTTTCTTTGTTTTATTTTTAAGCAGTAGTGCTTATAAAGCCTGTTCAGGTCTTAACATACATAGCTACATATTAAACATCTTTTATAGCTGCCTCACAGGCTGTGGTCAGATTGTTCATTGTTTTCCTGCCTTACCAGTATAAGTGCCTTACCTGGCATTTTCTTTGTGCATGTATGTTTCTCATTTTCCATTAAGGTTACTGAGTTCTCCGTTCTGTACTCATACTTGAGACTGCATTCATCATCCAGTCAATGAAAGAGAGATGCTAGTGTACAACTGCTTTTCCCCTAATGCAGGAAATGGCCTAACAGCCCAATTTCTTGCCTTAATCTTTCACACCTTTAATAATGTGTGAAAAAAATCCATGTTGTCAGAAGTGTGTGACCACGGAGGACAAAAAGGAGTTCTGTACCTTTTATTCTTGAACAAAGGGAGAGGCCATGGGGTATTTCCTAATGGGGTCTCTCAAATTGTTGGAGGACTGCAGCCTCCTTTTTATCCTGATCTTCCTGGCTGCAGAACCTTTACCCATTCCCTACTGGCTGAGATACTTGGGAGGTACAAACTTCCTGATCTGCCTGCTAAATGTGCCCCTTAATATGCTCCCCCCTGTATAACATGCCATACATGGCCATTAAAATTAGCTGTAAGTCCACCCTGGGTGGGGAAATTAATATAACCCTATTAAGTCTTTATTCTTCTCAAAGTTCAGGCGTTGAGCATGACCTTGGCTAAGGAGCAGTCCGTGTCAATTAGTAAATTTTTTTTTTAAATTAATGGTTTGGCCCATTACTTCCTTATCTACAAGTCTGGCCCTATCTGCAAGCAGATTCACACAATCTGTTTGTAAAGACCCATTCATCATATTCCTGTCAACAATTCTGTCTTACCTGCCAATCAGCTGTTTTCTTACACTCTCAGAATCCATGCTTTGCCTAGTGATTGGAATCCAGGCTACTATATTTTCTCTTTCTTGTGCATACTTTTGTTTTTGAATGTTCTGCAAACAATTACAGGAAAGTTTTCTTGTATTCTTTAAGTAAGTTGTTCAAGATTTGTTGAATTGTGATGCTACTGGAAAAAAACTTCTTAGTGGTTAGCAGCTCTGAAGGGTAGTGACAGCCTTCCCACACCAAATGCCCTTATATTATTTTTTTTGTGTATTTTTTGTACTTGTTTACCTTTTAATTGAGACATCATCTGTCTCTTCTTGCACATCTTAACTTGTAAGCAGTTAAAATACAGTCTGTTTTTTCATGTTTCTCCCTTGAGAATTTGTGAATGCTGGTATAAATGAACATAAATGCATAACGTTGTTTGTCCTTTCTTTTACAGTAGAAGAGCATATAATCTACTAATAATCATTACAGGGGGTGTGCATAACATAAAACTGGTAAAATATGCACTTTTTCAGCTATGTTAATACCGAGATAAATGTTACTAGAGGAGATTAAAACAAAATTAAAAACTAGTCTCAATCAAGAGATTATTAGTATTCAGACATGTTTTATTTCTTCATCATCCAGAGCACCACTGACCTTCCAGCTGCAAGCCCAGAAAGCATCTATTGAAATAAGTCCTTCTCCCCATCATAGCCATGGAACATAGTTTTGGATATTTATCTCTTGCTTCAATGGCAAGCATAATTCTGTGTCCAAATAACAGTGGATAAGCTCTAAATTTTGTTTGTTTTTAATTTAATTTCCTGTATATTTAGATACATATTAATTTGATTCATTAATGTAGAAGTTAGCAGATAATTTAAACTCAAACTGAGTCTAAAATACAAGAGTTCTGTATTTTGTTATTGCTGGTCATTATTGTCTAAAATATTTGCGATTATATAATTTTTTAAAAAAATTGAATTAGTTTGAATTTTCTGTCCAGGTTATTACTAAACTCAAGATTTTGACACCACTAGAAATAATAATGTCAAACACTGCCTGTGATACAGGGAATACAACAAAATTGTTCAATCTGATAACGGAGCATTTCAAGGTAAGATCTAAGATTTCATTCAATGTTTTAGAGTTCTTGTTGATCAGTTTTATGTGATGGTTGATTTAAGAATTTTACACAACTTTTAGAATCTAAAGGTTTTGTTTTCTATGATTTTCAGGTCTAATTTTAGAATGGTAGTGAATAAACTAAATGCAGTTCCCATGCTGATACTTCTAATACTGACAGTTACAGAGATAGGTATATTGCTGATGAAAGTTGAAAGTTTTGAATTTGTGGCATTGGGTAATACTGAACTTAGGAAAGATGCAGAAATTAAGAAATCAAGCATTGTCCCTTGTTTTCTTAACCTGATAAATCAGTGGGGATGATGAATCATAATAGGAAAAAGAGCACTGTCAGGGTAAAAGAGGATAAAATGAACTAGTATAATAATTTATGTGTATTAAAGTCTCAGAACCTTTTAAAAAACTATTAATTACTACCTGAATTGCTTCATTGCTGCAGAGCTGATGGCTTCTTCATGAATGCTCTTCTACTTCCTGACCTCTCTCCTCTTTCGCTCACATAAATCACTTGTGCATCACACACCTCTAGTTACATTGACCTGCTTGTGCTAGTAAGCTAGAATGAATACTTCTGTGAAGACAGATTACAGAATCACTTGGTAGATTTCTTGGAAACACGTGTAACTGGAAAAGTATAGAAGTCTCTCTGATGTAACTTTTAAAACTATTCGCTTTCATCCTCATCTTCACAGAATGTGACTTTTACAACTGTCCAGAGAAAATACTTCAATGAAACAAAGGGTTTGGAGTACATAGAACAATTGTGTGCATCTGAATTTAGCACCATTTTCATGGAAGTCCAATCAAAGTATGTTTAAATCAGGAAAAGCGTGCTCTGTCCAGATAAGTTTTTAACAAAATCATTTTATGTACTCATTACATATGTGTCATGTTGGAGAAGTTAGAAAACTCTTAACAGATCTGTCTTTTTATTTTGCCCTCCAGTGTTTCTAATATATATAGAAATGTAAATAGAAAGCCTGTTACAGTGGGTGGGTTTTTTTGACTTTTCACAGCTTTCCACTTGTTTTTTATTCTTTCCTTAAAGATACTTTTCAAGAGCTGTGACTGCCTTTCTTTCTGGCCTCAGCAAGCATTTTCTATGTATCAACAATTTTAAGTGTTGATAACTTGGTGACCAGGGTATTCAAATCACAGGTGTCTGTTGAAATGTGTATTCACATATACCAGTGATAGAGTGTAGGCTGTCAAGTGTACAGAGACTCAGACATTTATGAATATTTGATTTGCATGAATATATATTCACTAGGCACAGGTTTGTGCATATTTGAAATGTACTGCTTTTTCAGTACTATCAATCGCAGTAATTGCCAAGCCACAGTAGTGTAAATGTTATTTCTGTAGTGCACTACTTTTGTGGTATTTCTGTGGCAGTATTCAACATTCATAAAAGATTGTTTCTTTCCAAGGTATTACTGTCTTGCAGCTGCAGCAGCTTTGCTAAAATACGTTGAATTTATCCAAAACTCGGTTTATGCTCCTAAATCACTCAAGGTTCGTTTCCAGGGGAGTGAGAAAACAGCTATGATAGATTCATCATCAGCACAAAATCTTGAACTGGTGATTAATAACAGAGATTCTCGGTAAGAATAATTTTTTCAAGTTATGTTTTTATAAAGATGGATTTCTCTAAGTTTCCTTGATGTTAGTGTCAAAGAGCTGACCATTATATTTATATCTATATGAGAGAACTTGCCTACTGTTCAGAGCTTCTAAAAAAATACCTTGACAGGGAAATATGTTACAATTCAGCACAAAATTTTTAGCACAGGAAATCCTAAAGTAAATTTTAGAAAGAGATGATGCATAATCATCTTCATATTGACGTGTATGTTTTATTCAGACTTCAGAATTTATTTATGCAAAATTGTACAGACTGAGGAATGAAAGAGGCAATATTTCTACGCATTTCTTATGTTGGATTGAAACACCTACATTTTACTCATTTTAGAGTAGAGACATGCTTCAGTCTTGAAAGGTTGTTTTTTCTCATTTTAGATCTAATAGTGGGAAAGAGAGTAATTTCTATGATGATATAACCCTTAATGTGGTACTCGATTGTTTGGTAGTTTTCCACATTGAGATCAATTCTTGGACCACTTCCTTCATTGGCGGTTAGTTGCCTTGTAGGCAGAAGAAACTTCAAGGCTTACCTTCTCCAGACTGTTACCCGTGTGGTTAGCAAGAGAAATAGTTGGAACTTGTGTTTTGCTGCCTATCAGGTTCTGAAATCCACCTCTGTTTAGATGTCCTCTTAATCACCCTGATATAAAAAAGGGAGCCTGGAGATTCCTCGCTTTCCAAGAACTGTTCATAAGAGCTTTCTCCTTGGGGAGATACAATAGAATCACAGAATGACTTGCATAGGAAGGTACTTTTGGAGCAGTATTTTTCTGTTCTTAATTTCAGAGATGGTTTTGAGAGGAAGGTGGTTACAGGAAGAACTGAGCAACAGTAAACTACTTTAAGTTTCTCTGGATTTTTTTTTAGCATTATTGATGCAGAATATTTGCTGATCCATTGGCAAGTTTGAATCAGCCAGACATAGCTATTTTTATTATATAGATCTTATCCCCAAAGCCTGGTTAGGTATCTTTGTATGAGGTATCAGCAGGTAAAAGTTAATAGCACAGGCACACACCAGAAATACCTCAGTGAAATTTGTGTGCCAATCTTAATTCTGGAGAGACTTGTCTCTGTTCATTTAACTGTGGAGGGAAATAAGTTCTCAACTGCGTAAAGATAGGCACTGTAGATACTCTCCCAAATGTAGAGTTGCACTTAAGTGTTGTCATGGGTTGTGTCGTACAGTAAATGCACCCTTAATACAACTGGGTTTGAATTTCCCCATTTTTTAAAAATTCTCTTGACTATTGCTTTGCTTTTTTTATACCATGGTATTTCAGGGTGTTTCTGCTCACTCTGTCTACCTATCTTCATGGTGTTTGTTTTGTGTACTTGTATTAGGTCTCTTCCTGGTTTCAAGTTCTGGTTTAAATCAGTATGTTATTATGGCCTCTCATGGGTCATCTTCCAGGCAATAGCATAGAAGATTTCAGGTTTCTAAAACTATTTGATTATGTAGTAGGTGTAAATATTATAGATGGCTCATTCTGCATAGATGCAATCATCCTTAAGTGTGAAACCCTGGGATGTGTAACATGTGAAGGCCATAAAGATGAAACTAATACTTAGAAATTATAAGCATGTTATTCAGCTTCTATATTGACTGAATTATGTTCTTTAAAATAATAAAACCAAAAATTATTTCTCTTTTTTGACTTCTAAGTGTTTTAAATTATTTTCAGAAATGTATTTCAAGTAAATTATTCTGATTAATACTTGATCTCTGATTATAACTTGACAATTTGCCTCCTTGTGTAGGGTTGATTTGTTCATTTCAATTAGTTTAATTGAGAGGGAAAATGTGAACTTTACCACTGCAGTAGCAATGAAATACTACAACAAAATATGAATAAAATACTAAGTACAAATGTATTTCTATACTTAAATGATTGAGGGCTAATACTATATTAAATTACATTGAATTACCTAGTTTCCTAAACTGCTGGAGTTCATGTAATATATATGGCAAACAGGGAGATGCTAAGCATGCCCTCAGGTTTGTAGGATAGTCTTGCCTGTAAATGTCTCTTGACACTTGCCATCTCTTTTTTTGGTGTATGTATTCTTCACATTTATTTTATTTTTAAAGGAATGGGCACACACTTCTTGGTGTTCTAAATTACACTAAAACTCCCGGTGGAAGTCGAAGACTTAGATCCAATATCCTGGAACCTCTAGTTGATGCTGAAACAATTAACACAAGACTGGACTGTGTTCAGGAACTACTCCAGGATGAGGAGCTCTTTTTTGGTCTTCAAGCAGGTAGTAGTTTATTTTGTAACCCGTAATACTATATTTCTTTTTAAACTTTTTTTTTTTTTCTAGCGTAGGAAAGTATGTAGTGTGACTCAGTATGTTTGAAAAGTATTTTTAATGGTTTGTTAGGTGACATAGTAAGCACTTAATTTTTTGAAGTAATCTATATTATCATAGTGATACTTTTCTCAAGTACTTTGCTTAGAAAAGTTGAATTTCTCTGAAACAGTGTATAGAAATCTGTGAGCCAGTAGCTTTTTAAAAGAGTTGGAGTTTGTCTCTTTACCTCTATGGGTGGGTATGCATTATGTTTGATGTATACAATTCTGTATAATGTATACATGAAAAAGCAAACGCACTACTTAAGTAATACTTGTATATATTTTTTCCTGTTGCTTCATAAAACATATGATCCAGAGAAAGGTAAAATACAATACTAAAATTAGTCCACCTGAAACTGGATCATATAATCTTCGTCTGTGTCACAAGAGAAACACAATTCAATCTAAGTAAAGAAAGTATTTCTGAATTGACAGATGTCTACCTATACAGTAATCACTGCATGCTTAGGTACAGTAAGTTGTAAGTATAGTTACGACAAAATAAATCATATGTTAGCTGTTTTTAAGCTAGTTCTTACCCTGTAAATAATTTGTGACAATAGAATGTAAGTAAAAGATTAGCATTAGTATAGCTAATTAATTGTGTGCTTTCAAAAAAATACATCTTCTTATAATTTCAGTTTCATTTCTGATGTGTATACTTTTGTTTTACAGTTATCTCAAAATTCCTGGATACAGAACAACTACTTTCAGTTTTGGTACAGATTCCAAAGCAGGATACAGTATGTTTCAAAATACACCTTGGAAAAATCAATTATATGTCCATAACATGCAATATATAAATGTCATGTCTATAATTCATACAAACGTGCTTCCAAAAATGTTTGCTCTTTCATCACTCCTCACCTTTATTCTTCATAAGTGTACATTTTATTCATCAGTACTCGGATGAGAGAGAGGAGTTTTCTTCACATTAGCATAAATGGAAAAAGTGTTTAGTGACTTAGAGTCCTAATGACTGTTATGTCTAAGAGCAAGACTATTTTTTCATGAGATCTTGCCTCATATATCAGTCTGCATGTTAACACATGCAATACAAATATCAAAATGGAATAAACACATGTAGTTCACCAGTGAATCTTGGTTGAGATCAGACCCAACAGTTAACTACACTGAGCTTGAGGTTACTGAACCTCAGCTCTGTTTCCACTAAGCATATTGAAACCATGGTGTTAAAAGTTACATTTGCCTACTGTGCTCAAGTTGGATATGTCTACCACTGCTTTTGAGGTTGATGATTCCTTATGCTTATGTTTATGTTTGTGTTGCCAGCATCTTAGATACTCACAACTCTTTCACCATTCAGTGTCTTCTCACGTGCTGATTTACCTGCTTAGATAAAGGATTTGTCTAATTCTAGTTAAAGAACTCAGGTACAGACTCAAACAGGACAGTAGTAATAAATGCAGATCAATCTCTTTAATGACATAATCAAAACCCAGAATGTTTCTTTTTCTCAGCTTTCCTTGAGGTAATTTGTAACATGAATTCACGAGTTCATTTATGTGACTAAAACTGTCACACTGGATGCTTTTATGTATGCATAGGACCATGTGCACCAAACATTTTTACTGCAGTGTTTTCACTGTTGACTGGTTCCAGTATAGCAGAGCTTACTATTCATGCAATAGACATGCTTATTCAAGTGCTAGCTCAGTTGCTTTTATCAAATGCTAGATTAGGCAATTCACTATGTTTGATTCCTATTCTCCATAAAAGTTTTCATTGTAAGCCTTCCACCACTGAGCAGATGAGATGCGCTTCTGAGAAGCCTACAGTTTCAGTTACTTAATGTGTGAGTGGTATGTTCAGCATGAGCATTCTCTTATCCTAAGGAGGCTGTCAGTCATACAGAGTCACAGAATCACCAGGTTGGAAGAGACCTTCAAGATCATCGAGTCCAACCCAGGCCCTAACACCTCAACTAAACCCTGACACTGAGTGCCATGTCCAGTCTTTTTTTAAACACATCCATGGATGGTGATTCCACCACCTCCCCAGGCAATACTTTAAAAAATAGGTTTGGAAAGGTCAACTTTTTTTTAATAACTGCTCTGTCTCTAGGTTATGTCATGCAGTTACAAAGTGGTTAGGAAGAAGGATGAGTTTCTTGGAGGGACTAATTGTGTTTTTAAAAAAAAATTCATATTCATTGCATAAATAACATCTGGCACTTTAAGGGGATTCCAAGGGACAGAAGCCTTACACTTCAAACACTGCGCTTGATCCAGTCTTGCTGAGATGTGTATTTCAAAAATCATGTCAATGCTGAAATCACTTACTGCCTTTGGGTTGGAGCGTATCATGTGCAGAGATTCACTTGTAATGGTAGTTCAGTTAAAATTCCTGTAAGAATTAATTAGTCAAAGATCCATTCCACTACCACTTTTTCACGTATGACCAGTGATCTGTTTCCTTCATGGGACTTGGACCCCATATTTATTTGGAGATTAGCATTCTTCCATTCATGCATTTAGCACTGTTTAGTTTTGTCCTTTACAGAAAAAAACTTTATATGTCTAAGTTATGAGATGCCCTCAGCCACAAGAGTAAAAAGATATTATATTTGAATGAGAAAAGATTTCACATGGGGTCATGCTCCTGTGTTCATGTGCTTATCAGCATTTATCGTGTTATTTCCCTAAAATTCTTTTGCAGAGTGCATGTGTACTGCATGTGTTATCCCCTAATGGCAGCAGCAAAATTCTTTCTAGTGAGTGTTAATGGGGCATACAAAACAAGGTCAAGAGTTTCTGTGAATGAAAGATTTTGAAGAACAGTCATTATTGTAAGAAAAATTTTGAGATATTTACTAGATTTTTTTTTATTATCATATGAGCAAATATCTAAGATGTATGTGTATTAATGAAAGAGAGATCAACCAGACTGGGTTATGTTGTGTTTAACAGTATTAATGGAAAAGGTTGTGAGCTTCATTATAATACATGATGTATTGGCTTTGAAAAAGTCTACAAATTGTGTAGAGCTTGTATAGAGTTAAGTATACATAGAAGATGAAAAGCTTTCACAGCTTGGTCTAGCAGGATGTTCATTATCAGTTCAAAAATAGGAACATCTTAACTACTGATGGACAAACTATCACAGCAGGCAGTGTAAAATTTAGGTGAACATTTTTTGTGCAGATGCAAAGTTGTCAAAGTGAGCTTATGAAGCTTTTCAGGATTTTCATTAAATGTATAAACCTCTTACTGTTAAGACTATGAGTTCTACTAATTCTTAAGTACTTTTTAGAGCAGTCATACAAACATCTGCAATATTCAGAAAACTTTTCAACAGGTTAAAACTGCTGAATCAAAAATAACTAATTTAATCTACCTGAAGCATACCTTAGAACTTGTGGAGCCTCTGAAAGTAAGTGGTCTTCGTTCTTTTTTTTTTTTCTTAGTACAGTACAGACCATTTTTTCCCTATGTGCAGTTTATTAAATTGCATAGAATATCTCAAGTCGGAAGGGATTGATAAAGTAAAAAAATAACAGAATTACAGAACACAATACTGCCAACTTAGTATGTTGATCCTTAACACCAGTCAGAAATACATATTTGTGTCTATGTTGTGAAGAGCAGGATTCCTACCATTACCTGAATAATGGGTTATATACCAGACATTTAACTGAAACTCCTGCTCAGATTCCACAGACTATTTACAAAAATGCTGATTAGCCTCACTGAATCTGAAAACTTTCAGTCCTTTAAAAAGGCTGCAAAAAGAAGTAACTGTCATGTCCACATTTTAATCTTCAACAGGCTGCTTTAAGAAACTGTAACACACAGCTGTTAAAGGCTTATTACAATTCACTTGAAGATACAAGGTATTTCTCATAATACTTTGCTACTGTGTTAGAAACTCTCATCTTAAAAGTGCCTGTAAGATGTTGCATCTTTGTTTGTTTATAGTTACGAGGATAGCTCAGTTCTTTTGCTTAAAGCTGATTTTAATTCTCAGAAAGTTTTCAGCTAATGAATATAGGGATAAAAGCAAGAGAGCTGGCTGTGATAGTGGAGTTGCTGCTAAACTGAACTCCCTTAGAAATAATTCTGAAAGGACAAGAGTAGTGGTTTCCTAGAGTCTCTATAATAATGCAAAAATCATGTGTTGTGTATATGAAAAAAAATGTATAATTGAGAAGTAATTTATGTCTCCCAAAGAAGTGAATACTATTTTTATTCAGACTTAGGTATAGTTGCAATTCATTCTGAGGTGAAAATAGAAATTAAATGTAGTGTTTTGTTTTAGCAGTAGAAAGTTTAAAAGTAGCTTCACTTACTTGTAATACTGCTACTTGTAATTTGGGGATAGTACTGCAAGTAAAAATCATAAAGTATTACGTATCTAATTAGTGATACAACTGATATTGCAGATTTGGAATTATACTTGAAAAGATTACAAGTGTAATTAATGATGATACAAGATACACAAAAGGATGTCTGAGTATGAGGACCCAGAAGTGCTATGCTGTTAAGCCAAACATCAATGAATTCCTTGACATAGCTCGCAGAACATACACAGAAATTGTTGATGACATAGCAGGTATTTCTAAACTAAAATTTGTATTTAATTTGGAGTTTCAAGTAGATTGCACTTGACATATAGAAGCCATGTAATTATATGTGTTATAACCTTCTTATATGTAAAAATATTTAGTATTAGTATGAATTGATTGATAAGCAACTGAGATTTTCCATTTCTGGACAAAATCTCAGTTTTATTTTTATAAAATTGAATATTTATTTGGTGATTCCTATATTCAAAGTTCTGTTAGTCCTCTGTTAGTCTCTTAAAGTGCAAAAAAGTTGAAGTAATGGACCAGAATTACTCTACCTAAAGCATTCTGCATAAAACATGTAAATCTTTGGTTTAGCTTCTTCATTTAAAATCTCTGTGTTCTTTGTTCTTTATATTTTAAGCAGTCTTGATCTATCTGTGGACTGCGTTTTAGGTAAGGTATTAAGAGTTGGAAAATACGAACAAAAGGAGTTTTAGCATGATGTGCATTACTGTGTTTTAGTAGCCTTCCTATATTATCCTTATGTCAAAATAGAAGAAAAAAGTTTTGTCTGAAATTGATTTAATTTTTTTTTAGTATAAATTATTGATTTATAGAAGGGACCAATGTAGCCATGATATTGTGAAAATCCTTTGCTGGGATTTTTCCTCTCCTGAGAAGCTGAGGAGCTTCAGGAGAGAAATGTAAACAATTACTATCTGCTGCTGTGGAATGCAACAGGTGCATCCGTGATTGGTCCATGTGGATTGTTTTCCATTGATGACCAATCACAGCCACCTGTGCCAAGGCTGTGAGCAGTCACAGGATTTTTGTTATTCTAGTCTATTCTGTTCTTGTTGTAGCCTTCTGATCTCTCTGTTCTTTTAGTATAGTCTTAATGTAGCATTTTAATATAATATCTAACATAATAAATCAGCCTTCTGAAATGCAGTCAAGCCTCGTGTCTCCACACACGGAGAAGAGTCATCAACAGACCATCTTAGCTTAGTCTATAGTCAGAAATCTAAAAGAGCATCAGAAACTTTAGCACCTGTGATATGTTATGAAGTTCCTGTTTTATTCTAATCCTACATTCATACATAGTGAAAAATACAGATGGTACTAGTTTTGTATTTCTGAAACCTTCCATTAACAGTTTCTATCTTTGTACCAGCACAAGGAGGGGGAGGGAGAGGGGTGTACCTGAATGTTTGTAATTTGAGTTAAATCTTTGTATATGGTATGTAGGTATGATAACGCAACTTGCTGAAAAGTACAGTCTGCCAATGAAAACAAGTTTCAGCTCTGCTCGTGGATTTTTTATCCAAATGAATGCTGATTGTTCAACATTACCTAATGGCCAGCTTCCTTCAGAATTTATAAAGGTATCTGTACAAAATATGTTTTAGCATAATATATTTACTTTATTTACTATGCTTTATTTACAATATATAATATATTAATAAACTACACCTTATACAGTAAATAACAAGAAAAATAATTTCATTGAAGACATCTAGAAGTAAATGAAGTTTTAATTGTGATGTTTTTATAACTACCCTGTATTGAGTTATGTAATAAAAAATGTGCAAGTACATGAAATTATGTTTTGTGAAAGAATAAAGTTGTATGTCTAGCTAATTGTTATCTTAAATGGAATTTTCATAAAAAATTATGTGGTAAAAATGAAACTGGGCATTGTTTTTTCTCTTTTTTTTTCCCCATATGGTTCACAATTCTGTTTTTTTGAAGCTGTTTTTCCTTCCGATAATGCAGCAAGCTCTTACTGTTGATTTCTATTCCCCATAGATCACGAAAATGAAAAACACATATAGCTTCACTTCAGCAGATTTAATAAAAATGAATGAAAGATGCCAGGAGTCCCTGAGAGAAATATATCACATGACCTACTTGTAAGACCTGTTAAAACTATTTAATATTTGCTAAGTATGTTTATTTTTCTCTAATTATCTGTACATGGGCTTTTAAAGTTCTCTTTCTGTTAAATTATGGCTACTTACAGCCATTGTCTAAAGCAACACTGTTCAGGTGTACCTCCTGAGACAAAAAAACCCTCATAAATTATGTATTGTATGAAACATGTTCACAAATATATTGGCATTTATTAATAGAAGTGGTCATGATGTAAATTTTTCATGGGTGAATTACCTGCACAAAATGTCACAATGAATGCATTAGTTTTGCATGTGTGATGCAGAATTGGTACTTGTAGTCAGTTTCTTATATTTAGAGCAGAACTGTCTATTTCTGTATCTTGTCCTTGCTGCATGTCCTGTTGCTCTCCTCTCTGATTCACAACTTAGGAAGCGTAATATCATCTGTCAGTTGAAAGGAAATTCTTTCTAGAAACCCTGTAGGGTTTTTTTTTTAACATGAAGATCTAAGGGAATTAGAGTCACATTTCCCATGTGACCACATGTTAATAAAACATACTTGATTCCGTAGCTATGTTTTTAGTTCATTCTCTGTGTGAAGCTTTCATATGAGCTGTTGGTATTTGTGGTGTGTGTCTTATGTCTGATCAGCAGAATGTTAGCTGAGATGATGGTACAAGATCTTAATTTACTTCCAAGAAATTTGTACATTTGCTCACATCTGGTATACATGATTGCATTTTATGCGTGACCTTTTATCCTAAGGTATGCAGCGCGGACATTTATAATTCCTTTATTTCTGTAAGTTGTATAAAGTGACAGGTGCAACAGCGTTGTCCGTGTCTTATTTCAGAATAGTGTGCAAACTACTGAATGAGATCTATGAACACATTCATTGCTTATACAAGCTGTCCGACATTGTGTCTATGCTGGATATGCTGCTTTCATTTGCCCATGCCTGCACTCTTTCCGATTATGGTAAGTTTCTTCTTTGATTCTGTTATGGGTTAGATAAAGACCCTTCTGATGGAGAATAACCAGACTGTTTTGTCTGGTTCCATTTCTTTTTCTGTCTCAGTAGTCTTAAGTGAGTGTCTTTGCTCTGTCTTTGCCAGTTTTATGCTGATGCTCTTTCTGCTTCCATTCATCAAAATTAAATTCTGCTAGTTAGCTGCCATAAGCCTTCCCAGTCATTCTTCTCGGAATAGACAGTTTGAGCATATTCGACTGAAAAGCGTAAAGTGTATGGACATTCTCTGTTTTCACCTTTTTCTGTTCCATTAATGCTGGTAGATAAAGGAGCCATTTGTAATTGGTTCAGAAAAGGACTGTATTCTGACAGAAATCCATACAGATAGTTCCAGCATCAAATGGATCTTTGTAGGCGTGGTACATTTCCAAAAAATCAGTGTGGTAACATATAACAAAAATAGAAGGAATGCTACTTTCCTGTTTGCCATACAAATACAGAGTACATATGTAGAAGTAAAAGGAGTCCACAACTCTTTTTGTACTTTATAAAAATGTTTCAGCTCTTTGCATTTTTATTACTGGAGTTCAGCCCTACTTACTAGGGAACAAAACCATAGAACATTAATTTAGAAATAAAGTTTTAGTTATGTGGTTTTTTTTGTAGTTGTAAATCATGAAGGCTTGCATGGTAATGAGAATCTGTACCTGAAAGTGGCTGATAATTCTTCCCAAGAGCTCTGCTCTGGAAGAATTAACTTTATTTCAAAGCACACTAGCTTAATAATGTAAATGCTTCCACACTTCTCAGTTTACATCTTTTTTTCTTCATTTAGTTCGTCCAGAATTTACTGATACTTTAGCAATCAAGCAGGGATGGCATCCCATTCTTGAAAAGATAGCTGTGGAAAAACCTGTGTCTAATAACACCTACCTGACAGAGGGAAACAATTTTATAATTATTACAGGACCAAATATGAGTGGAAAATCAACATACCTGAAACAAATTGCTCTCTGTCAAATTATGGCACAGATTGGTGAGTAAGAGTGTACGATATTAATCATCTTCAGCACATTTTTTTTCTGGTTAAAAATATTTATAAAGTTGAATGATTTAGCTTCCAGAATAACATTATATCTAAATAAAATATTAACAGGTAAGTTGTAGTCCATTTTCTTCTACCAGCTCTTGTATTGCTTACAAAGGCAACTGTAAGGTTTTTCATCTGCCACTGGAAACGTATAGGGCCCCATCTGTGTGTATTGAAGTCTCCCCAGTCTATCTTCAGAGAAGCACAGTTGCGTGCCCTAGTTTTTTGGAGCACCATAAACCAATCTAGCACCTTCTGGTAGATTGATAGTGAGTGTCCTTCAAGTATGCTGATCAGACACGTGTTAGTCATCCAAAAGAAGCACATGACCTTGAGCATACTTAAATTCCATAGAGAAACATGTTTCCAGACAAGTACAATTAATAGATAAATAATCAACTACTTAATATAGAAGTAGTAACAAATATTGCAAGATTCTGTTACTAAAGTTATAAAAGGAAACCAACTTTTCATAAAGTCTAACTGAGATTCATTCCAACATTCAGGAATTCCTCATTACTTTTTACTTAAAAGTAAGTCTGGTAGCACAGGTCAAAGGCCTAACTCTATAGAATGAAGCTACTTAGCAGTGGAGAATACAATTTACCATCATGCATTTGTGGGTTCAGTCCCCAATAACTGCAAGTTCTTGAGGAATTGCTCTCAAAACCATGAATTTAATATGAATAAAGGAGACTGTGAAGTTTTTTGGCAAAAGGTTCCTGTTTTTTCCTGTTCGGTAAAACTACTATGCTTTGCTGTCTGATAAAGGCAACATCATCTTGATTTTGGGCAGCTAACATTTATTTGGAATAGTAAATCAATGGCCACAGGAATGTAAATCTATCCTAGAGTTCATTGTTTTTCCTGCGTCCCTTTAGACTGAAAAACAGCTTCAGGCATATGATTTCTTACAAGTTTCACTTCTTTAATTATCCTATCTATATAATAACTTCTTTCTTATAAATTAATGGTAGAACGTAATCTTACAAAACTTTATCAAGTAAGATGCTTTCTCTGCTGTGCACAAAAACCAAGTGTAAAAGTAATTTTTTTTTCCCAGTGACGTATTAAGGCAAATGTTACAGTGATGAGAGAAACTTGTAATTTACTTTGTAGGTTCTTATGTCCCAGCAGAGTATTGTTCTTTTCGAATCGCAGAGCAGATTTTTACCAGAATAGGTATGGATGATGATATTGAAACAAATGCATCAACATTCATGCAGGAAATGAAAGAGGTATGAAATATAGCTATCCAGGTCCAAGGCCCATTTTTACTGTTAAGCTAATAGAAATTGTACTAGTCTGTTTCCACTGAAAGAGTGTACTTTGAAAAACAGTCAAAAATTCAGCCTTCCTCTCTTTTATGATAAATTGTAGAAAACTAGGCATCTCTTAAATAGAAAGGTATTCCAATGTGAGTAAAAATCAGTGCTTTGTTGGATAGTACTTTTAACATATTTGGGTCAGCTTAGACATTAAATTATCATTTGTAGGGACCTAAGCTCTCTCAATTTCCTTTCACAAACTGATACCATTTTGAGGGTAAGTGATTTGTTCAGTGAAAAAGAGAAAGAATGCTGTAGTGTGACTCTTCACTTGATTAGAATTGACAGCTGTTTGAAAGCTTTGAAAAGGTAAAATTGCTATATCTCAAGAGATTTTTTTAATTTCTGCATTATGTTCAGTCTGAATAACATAAAAAATTCCTTTTTGACAATCATAAAAGAAATGTTTTCCTTTTGAAAAACATTTATAGGAATGATAACACTTTGAATATTTTTCTAGATAACGTACATCATACAAAATGCTAATGATAAATCACTCATTATTATTGATGAACTTGGCAGAGGTACCAGTGCCGAAGAAGGTATTGGAATTTGTTATGCTGCCTGTGAATATCTGTTGAACTTAAAGGTAATTCTATTTTAAAGGAATTTAAGCCTTAGAATTGTTTTGTCATCCTGAAAGTAAATACAGTATTGTCTCGTAATTTAACAACAGTTTTGCAAAGATTTCTTGGCTAAATATGGTATTTTGCATAACCAGTGAATAGCAAGAATTGCAGTGATAAAGGAAACATGCTGACATAAGCTACAGTTCTGTTCACTGGTTGTTGTGATTTAACCCCAGTCAGCTGCTGAACACCACCCAGCTGCTCGCTTGGTCCCAAGCGAGAGCCCAAGAATTTGCGGGCTGAGATAAAGACAGTTTAGTAAGTAAGGAAAGCCATATGCAGAAGCAAAATACGGAATTCATTCACCGCTTCCTTATCGGCAGGCAGGTGTTCAGTCATTTCTTGCAATGCCGTTTCCTCACTGTGACTGTTACCAGAACGCCAAATGTCCCTCCTTCCTCACAGTTTTTATTGTGGTGGTGTAGTATGATGTAAGATATCCCTGGGGTGAGTTTGGGTCAGCCATCCTGGCTGTGTCCCCCCACAGCTCCATGAACACCCCCAGCCTGCTTGCTAGTGGGACAGGGTGAGGAGCAGAACAGCCCTTGGTGCTGTGCAAACGTTGCTCTGCAGTAGCTAAAACATGGGTGAGTTACCAGTACTGTCTCAGTCACAAATCCAAAGTAGTGCAACAAAAGCTACTATGAACAAAACTAACTGTAGTCCATTTAAAAAAACAGAACACTGGTCACCATATCTTTTCAGATTGCTTGCAAGCTTGTAACTCTGTCTAGAAAGAGAATAACACAGGCTGTTTAGTTTTATTTAGTTAGTTTAGTTTTAGTTTTGCTTTGTGCTTGAATGATAAAAGTGAATCTCTTTACCTGGTTGTTACCTTTCAAAGTACAGTGGTTGTTCCACACAACTTACAAATTGGTGACAGAGGTTAGAAACCTGTTTAGAAAAGTAGAAATAATTTTAGTTACGTGATCAACCTCATGGGGCTGTTACAAACCTTTTGAGTGTGCAGGTGTTTGTTTCTCTTCAGAGTTTATTCAGAGTACTTTTGAGGGGCTTTTGGTTTGAAAATCTCAAATACTTTCTGTCACTTGTATTTTTGATAAAGAATTCCTTGAGAGAATTAAGCAACCATTTGACAGTCGTTCCAATCCATACCAATCAGATTTTGTAAGCATTGTGGATTCTCTTTTGTTTCTGATATTGTTTTCCTTCTATTGATAAATAAGCAGAAGAATCCTCAGTTGGAAAAGACGTACTTGCCAGTGGAAGAACGCATCCCTTAAGGATTTTCATTTGCTTTAGTAGTGTAAAGACAGCTTTTCAGTGTTTTGGAGGAAAAGCTGGACATCTGTGAGATTTAATTTTTCTCATGTATTGTAATTTATTTCTGGATCATTGCCAAAATAACTTTTCTTTCTTGTTTCCATATTTAGGCATTTACACTGTTTGCTACACATTTCCTGGAACTATGTCATATAGATGCTTTATATCCCAACGTGGAAAACTACCATTTTGAAGTGCAACATGTGAGAAGCAGTGCTGGAAATAAGGAGAAAATTGCTTACACTTACACACTTTCTAAAGGATACACAGAGGAAAAGAACTACGGTAATGGATTCCACTGTGACTTACAGTTGGCAAAAGTTACGCAAGATACTATTTCTGGTGTTAGGCATCTAACAGTATTTTTTCTGATGACAGGTTTCTCTTGAGTTTGTGTCTCTCTCAAAGAGAGGGATACAGGGATATGCAGGTCTATAATTTGTTCCAAATAATTGTGTGTTTTAGGTAACCATGTAGTGAGATAGTAATTTTGGGTAGTATGAAGAAACTTACATGATACTTTGTAGTGAAAAAAAAATCTTACTGATGTCTTACTGATGCCAGTATCTTCTTGGTTCATTTCTGTTTGAATGAGTTGTGTCATTCTGAGCATATGCTACTTGAGTTAATTTTATCTGCACTTACAGAAGTGAATGAATGTATGTATGGCAGACATATCTTTAAGTTCTGTAATGACTTAAAGATGTGTCTGCCATAAGCAGTGATATGATTGGTTAACAGCAGGCTGGCCCTTTTCGATTAGCAAAAAGGAATCAAGTTTCTTTTAAAAAGGAGAGGAATTTTACCGTATATTAGGCTAGACAATTTTGAGAGGGTCTACAAAAGCATCAGTTGTTCTCTGAAAAGTGGATTTGCTTCTCTTTTAACTTTAGAATAAATTATAGTAGAGATTGTACAGATTAATTATCGGTCAATAAAGAAAAGAGTGAATGACAGAGATTTAAAGAAATCTGTATGTTTTCAAATACTAGATTCGGATGTTGATTGATTTAGGTAACATTTAATCAAGAGGCAATTAGCTACACATGACTTTTGCAAGCTATTGGTAACTGAAGACTAGAAATTATACCGACTAAGCTTCAAGTAACAGGACTTAAATTCCTTAATTGGAATTTCAGAATAACTTTGTTTAACTTGAGCAGCACAAGCTCAATTTTAGATGCTACACCAACATTAACTCCACAGAACTGTATGTTTAGAGAGTAATTTCGGAGAGCAGGAGACCTGTGGAAACTCAAGTGTTCGTGTCTTGGCTTTACCTTACTTGAGCAAAGTCACATTCTAAGAAAGGGTGCAAGGGCTCTTCATGATTATTTTTCATTTTTAAACCTGTAGTATTAAACCACCCAATGAACCACAGACTTTCCACAGGTACAGACAAAGGAAAAAGTTAAAAAATCATGTCAGGGCAGGAAAAAATATTTACATCTCTTTGTTACCACCAGTACCTGGAAGTTTGCCTGTTGGCAACAAAGAAGTTGAAAAATGACATCCCAGTCCACTGGACATCTGGATATAATTGAGAATGCAGTTAGCAAAACCTCTGTATTTTCTGCTAAATTAAAAAACCCGAACTGAGAGAGTGGTTAACACATCGTGCTGGTTTTTTTCCTTTTAACCCCCTAATGTGTCTCATTCTACCCATTTATGGTATTACCAGCAGTAGCTTGATGTTGAGGTGTGTTTCAGAGATAGCATTAAAACAAAATAGATATGCTATTTTGTATCTCTCCAAACCTTATTGTTTATTAACAAAAAAAATACAAACCAAAAAAAACCAAAGCCAAAACCCCCCCTACAAACAAACAAAAAAAAAAACACACAAGGAGAAAATACACTGAAATTATATTAATAAAAATTAAATCTTAACTTAGCCTGTTTTTCTAAGGGGTCAATTCTGGAAGACAAAATGGAAGGTAGGGATAAAAATGACATTTAAAAATCTTGATTTGTGTTTTATATGTTTAGGACTAAAAGCTGCAGAAGTGTCTTCCCTACCATCATCCATAATTTTGGATGCAAAGGAAATCACATGCCACATTGCAAAACAAATTTTGGTATGTAGTAGAAAATTTTAATGCTGTATTTCACAGTTTTTGTACAACTCAAATGTATTTTCAGTTTCTGAAAGGTTACAGGATAAAGTGCTGCCTATGTTTTAATGAAAACAGATTTCATTAAACTTTGTATTTCTGGAACCAGTTCTTAAAGATCATACTGAAGGTCACTGTTAGGTGACAACACAAAAGGGCCCTTAGGGTAAAGGAGTATTGGGTGTAATGTTTGTATGCCAACCAAGAATTGTGAGGTCAAAAACAGGCTGGAAAATAGCTTTTTTTTTTTTTGGTAATATAACATAATTTATTTCATGTTTTAATGTACATATGTTTTTATGAACAGCACAGGCAGAAGAGCACTCCTGAGATGATGCAACAGAGAGCTACATACCAGTTAGCAATGAGATTGGTTCAGACTGCCAGAAATTCTCGACTGGACCCTGACAGTTTGCGTGTATATTTGAAAGCCCTGAAGAAAAAGTATGAAGCCAGTTGTCCCACACCGAGAAAAAATGATGAGCAACAGTAACATATAACATAGGCTGTTCTAATTTTTATGACTACAAGACAATTCTGGTTTTTCCCACAGTATTAGTACTGTCTTTTCACGTGATGTTATATTTTTAATTATTAGTCTAAATTACACTAAAGTAATGGAAAGCCATATCCTTTATGGGTTCCCCCCACCCGACATACCTGGAATAAAAGCATTTGCCTTCTATGAGGAGCATAGTTCTTTTTGACAAAAAATAGTATAATTTTCATCATTTTAGAGCAGCACTGAGAGGGAAGGACTGGGGCAACCCTAAGGAACTCAGAATTTCAGTCATGATACAAAAAAAAGCTCAGATTGCAAAAAGGGAAATGTGTGCCAAAATTGCCTCAAAGCAGTTTTGCTGTCTGTTCTTGTTCAGTTGTGTCTTCTGAAAATGAGACCATTTTATTCACTCTGTTGTGCTAAACACTTCTCACAATGCCAGGAAACAGATGATACTAAAACTTGAATGAATTTGGATGTGTGAAAACAAGCTGTTCTCTCTTCTCCAGAGCAAGGTGTTTGATGTTAGTTGGCAGTAGAGGTTCCGGGTTTTCTCATACTCCTCTTGCTCAGTCTCCAAGTCACTGCAGGATTTCCAAAGACCCTGCAATGGAGAAGACTTACTCATGTTCATTCTGATCACACAGAGATACTGAGAGGGGAAGGGAACAGATAAAGGAGAAATTTCCCTGAGAAGAGACTCAGATCAGGGTGTTCACTGCTGGCACGGGCTGGGATTAGAGCTGAGCAACACCAAAGCTGGAGCACATCAGCCATTCAGCTTTTCATATTTTATCAGGGAGTTTATGGCCCTGCCAAGAGACAGATGTTAATTAAAGAGTCCCAGGCCGAGCTGCAACAGTAATCTGTTCTGTTCAAGCTGGTGGTTTTTTGACACCTTCATTAGCCACACTCTCCACTACTTAGTCTTGGGGTTTGTTTCTGTTTTTCTTTCAGCCTTATATTCAACTTTGCACCCCTTTTCTTCTGTCCCGTGTGTCTTTTGTGTTCCTTTCTTGTCCTGTGTGCTCCCCCTCCCATTCCCTTTCAGTACTTCACTCTCTCTTGTTCTTGTTTTTCTTTCAATAAATAAACACTCAATATTTATTTAATAAATATTACTCAATCCCTCTCCTCTTTGTCTCTCTGTGTCTCCCTCCCTGCCTGCATCTTTATTTCTCCTCCTTTCTTCCTCTCTTTTTTTTTTGTTCTGCACTGTGACTATTTCTTTGTCCCTCTCACTGTCCTTTTGCCTGTACCTGTCTGCAGCTATGGCCCAGCCCTTCTCCCTCATTGTACCCTTGTCTTGGTAAGCCTCTGTCCTGCTGGCCATGCCTCCCTTTCTCCATTCCTCTGCTGTGCCTTGCCCGCCTTCCCGCCCCCCACCTGCACGTGCCATGGTCATTTCCTCTCTCAGTCCTTGTTTCCCTGTTTGTCTCTGTAACCCTCTGTCCTTGCCATGTGTGTAGCACTCTGTCTTTTTCTCTGTCCTCCTCCATGCCTCACTTGTGTTCCTTTCTATTCTCTGTGGCTCTGTGGTGCTCCCTGTGCCAT
>NW_024498941.1:0-2164 GCF_017590055.1 Onychostruthus taczanowskii
GACTCTGTGTCTTTGGGGCTGACTTTGCCCACTGAAAAAACCAAACTGGCAGAGTCTGGCCAGATCACAGCAAAATGTCACTTATTAAATGTAAAGGTGAGGAATCAGTCCCATCAGAAATTCCCAGATGGGAAGCCCTTCCCTGGAGCTGGCTGGCTCTGGAGTGGGCTGAGGTCGCAGCACCGTGTGAGCAGTGGGGCAGTTGCTTAAAATAAGCTGAAGCCCTGGATGTCTTAAAATGCATCCAAAAATTGCATATGGAAAAGGCAAAGAACTTGTGGCTTTGGGCAGACAAAGATGAATACATTGGAAACAGCACGTTCAGAAGGAGCAATTCTTGTTGGAATGCTTCCACATGGAGCAACAGAAGAAGGTTTTAATCTTGAGCTCCGAAGCATTTGTGCAAGTGAAATATTCATATCATAAATAACTATATATATATTTATAGTATAGTAAGACCTTAATAGATATATTGATATATATATTTTATATCTATGTCTATACCTATCTATGTCTGTGTCTATATTTCTAAATCAATATCTATATCTACATATAAAATAATAATAATGTGAGATAGTGCTGACAGTACTCATTTGGTAGATTTGGCTGCTCAGGAATGTAACACTAAATACTCTACAGAACAGGATTGGCCAGGACCCTAATGTCAGAGGCAAACTTTATGAGATTGTATGCAATGCAGAAAGGAGGAAGGGATGAAATTTGCTATTTTTATAGGGTTTGCTGATACTGTGATGCAGAGTGCTTTGTCTGTTACTGTGAAAAATACCGTGATTAAGACTGCAGGGTTTTTCATGTACCAGACTATCCTCAAGCTGCAGGATTGGTGGAATGGGTGAAGGGGTTGTTAAAAGAGCAGTTGAAAACATGAGGAGATGGGAACCTGTCCCCGTGGAGAACCCATCTCCCAGATGTGCTCCATAGCCGTAACAATGGCCCACTGGGGAAATGGAAACGCCCTGGCTGTGCACTGCTGCACCCAATTTGCAACTACAACCATGGACAGTGAGACTTGGACTGCCTGGGAAATGGTTCTGGCTGTGATGGCCCCTGGCAGGGCCAGCCCAGAGGCTGCAGGGCTGGACCTTCATGCATTGCAATTAATTAGGATACATTCAAAGCAAATGAGAGGTGTCAATACTGAAACAGGAATTCCGATTCCTCCAGGACACTTTGGATTGGTAACTGCTCACTCAGAGCTTGGCCTTGCAAAGTGTTCATGTCATGGGAGGAGGAATTGATGCAGAATATCAAGGAGAAATTAAAGGAATTTTGTTAAACAATAGTGAACAAGATTGCATTATTCAACCCCATGACAGGGTAGCACAATTATTGATGTTTCAATTGTAAGAACGATTGTGAAAAAAAGGATATCCACCTGCAATCACCACCGTTTGTGGAGATAAAGGGTTTGGATCCAGCAGTCCATTATTAATGAAGCCAGAGTGTGGCTCCAGAGGCCAAAAGGCCCTCCTGAGGCAGCTGAAGGAGCTGCTCCTGGGAAAGACAACACTGAGTCCTGAAACCTGGCCAGGAACAATGGGAATATGTCCCTGCAGCCAAGTATTCTGTGTGAGAACAAGTAGATATGACAGGATACTGTTTTACACATCAAGCCAGACCAAATCTCCCTGTTTGCCCCAAGGGCCCCTTTGGAAAATGCTCTGATCCACGGGGCTCCATGTGAAGGCTGCTGTGACACTGAGGGACTTGCAGACAAATTCCATCCAGGGTGCCCTCTGGGACTGAGACCCGGCCCCCTTCCAGCCAAAGGGGAAAGGGCCCCACCAAGCCTTGTTAGCCACAGACAGCATGGTAAAGCTGAACAGCAAAGGACCTCGGGGGCATTTTTCTGGAATTAAAAAGGCCCCAGCTCCATGGACAACAGAATTATTGTTCCTAACTCAAATAAGATTGCAAAAAAAGAATGAAGAATGGTGTCACTAAAGTACTATTGATGTCTGTAAGTTGTACCTTGATGGTCAGCCAGAATCTTTGTTTGCCACAAACACCTCTAGTGTTTCACCAAGGGATCAGTGATCAACATTTACAGATTAGTTCTGAAAATGTCAAGATCAGGGTAGCCAAAGTACTCCATGTCACGAATTGCTGGGTATGCTCTCAGCTGAAGTTGGGAGGAATGGGG
>NW_024498942.1:0-2164 GCF_017590055.1 Onychostruthus taczanowskii
AAAATAAATAAATAAATAAAGAACAATAAACCTCCCTGGGCTCTGGGAAGCCCCACAGCAGCCTGCACTTCCCACTCTGCTCTTCCCAGCGTGGAGGAATCCACACACTCCAATCCCAGGGCTCAGCCCGAAGCCTCCTGCCCTGGGGAGCATTCCCTTGCAGGAACACAGCGGGAGCAAGTGGGCAACCCCACAAGAGCTGCAGAGCAGGAAAATGCAAATTACAGGGTGGCTGCCTGACAGATTTCCGTGTCAGGAGATCTAAAATCGGGATGTGCCACGGGGAGCAGGCAGGCAATGATACGGTACCTTCTGACATAATTACCAGGTTCTGGGGAGAGCAGGCTATTATGGGGTATTTATAGGGTCAGAGGCAGGCAATTACAGAGCAGCCTCCTCTCCCAGACGTGTAATCCTGAGGAGCAGGGAGCTGATGGCTGGCTTTGATCAAATGGGGGGCTCCCAATGGGATTCCAGCTCCAGCATCTCCACAAGAGATGCCAGCCAGGATAGTCCCTGTGATTCAGGCAGGGCAGCACTGGGGCCAGGTGGTTACAATGGGAATTGCTTCCCTATGGATCCCTGTGGCATTCTGGCACTCTCCTGAGTGGCACAGCCAGCACACAAGTGCTGCATGGCCAGCCTGACCTGTGCCACTGCTGACCAACACTGCCCACACACCCAGCAGCCTTAGACATTGTGTTATTTTTCTCTTCTTCCAACTCTTGATCACATTAATTTGCGTATTTATGACTCAGACCTTGCAGGGATACCATATTCCAAGAGCAAGGCAGTTTTCTGGCAATCTGCTGCTGCTGAAGTAAGAGAAATCAGGAGCCCAAGCAACACCAGCCCTCTCTCTGCAAATCCTGCAGGATTCTGTTCAACTCTGGTCAAAACTTCCACATCATAAATTCATTCTAAATCCCCAAGCAGAAGTTCTATGCCACTTTCTCAAGCTAAATACAAAAGCGTTTCTGACAGGTTGTTTCATATCATGTAATATAAAGAAAATCACCTCAATTTTCACCAGAAATAACAACAAAATCAACTGAAAACACCCAACATACTGCAGAGGAAAATTGTATTCTAGACATCATCTCTATAGTCCCATCTTAAAGGCACCTGCAGGATGTGCACAGTTTATAGCTGTAACAACACTTTCACTCTCAAGGAAAAGAAAAAAGTCCTTCAGACTCTGACAGGTGCATGGATGTGCAGAATAACTCTTCCCCAGTGTGTCACACAGCCCTGCACTGGAGCCAGGCTTTCCTGAGAACGCAGCACAACGTGTGCTCTAAATGACAGCTGAAGTGAACGACATCAAAGCTGTGCAGACAGGAAACTAAAATGGTGCCTCCTTAATGGCTTCCACAGAGAGCTGCTGCTGGAAACAGGAAGCTGCTGTGTCCCCACATCCCTCCAAACACAGCAACAACACAGCACAAACACAGGGAGAACGTCCCGACCCAAACAATGCGAAAAGTGACGCTGCACTTGGGGCGGGAGCAGGCCCAGATGGATCCTCTCAGATCTCAGAAATGATTCAGATCCCAAGGCTGCTGCTGCTCCGTGTTTTCCCCAGCTGCTGCCCTGACAACACAACCCAACAAGGCTGAGCACTGCCCACATGGGGACCACGGCCGGGCTGGGCTCACGTGGCCGTGCCACGCAGCCCCTTCCTCACCCCCACACCCCCTCTTGGAGCCCCTTCTCCTGGGAAAAGCACCTCAGCAGAACCAGGAGGATGTGAACCCATGGAACCAGATTCCATCTGCATCAGTCACCCCAACTCAGAGAAGGGAGGAAGAATCAACATGCAGCAGCACGGCCAGACCCAGCTGTAAATGATGCTCCAAGCAGTAGAATCAAGAGATTGTTGTAAGGACATGTTCAGATTTTAATTGAGTCCCCCCAGCTCGGTATCCAGGGATTCCCCCACCCATAGCAGCAGAGCTCTCTCTGGAAGTGCTACTGGCCTTATTTCCCTGCTGTTTGAAGTGATAGTAGCAGAGCTGCAACACAACTCCCACACAGAGCGTGTGTGGGATCCCAAAAACGGAGAACTGACAGCAGGGAACAGATTGGGAACAGCTTCCCTTCAGAAAACCAAAGCCATTGACGCTGAAGGAAATCCTGTCCATCAAATCTGGCACACAGCTTT
>NW_024498943.1:0-2159 GCF_017590055.1 Onychostruthus taczanowskii
AAATACTGGAGAATTATGGTGGTGAATTATGATTGATTGCATTATACAATTAAGGTATATTGTGAAACAATAGGAAGATTCCTTCAAAATATTGAGTAGTTATTGCTCACTCTATGTGAATGACGAAGTGGCTTTAATTCTTCAGCTCCTGCTTGTAAAAGACTTGATAAATAGATCAAGCTCAGTATCAATTAGTGTCACAATGATCTTTAGCATTAATGATGTGAAGCTGCTAGGATTGAACCAATTTATTAGTAGCTCCATGACTGCATCTTAAGCTAGCAGATATTACACACACTGCTGTTGTCTAATACTGGGCATGAAAACCAGTACATGGAACACATAGTTCTGTGCAGCACTGGCTGAAACAAGCTCTCCCTGTGAGGAAGCTATTTTGGTGCTGAAGAATTCTGGTATGCTTAGCAGGACAGAAATCCAATATAAAATAAGCTGGTTTCAGAAAATAGGTCACTAAGGTTCCAGTTATTTTCTTCCAAAGTTTATCCTACATCTGTCTTAGATTTCCTCTTCCTTGTCCATACACAAAGCTTATCAAACTTTTTGATTAAGACTGTGGTGAAGAGGCTGGTTTTGGTCTGTTGCAGCCCTTCATCCTTCCATTTTAGCACTAACACATGCATTTTGTTTGCCCTGTTAAATTGCTACCGAAGGAGGCAGAGAAAACCTTCTCAGGTATTGATTTTGCACACATGGGGAGTGCACCTGGTAGTCACCTGATTTGCCACCTGCAGTTTATAACTGAATGGGGTAATGGGATTATAAGCTTTATTTTAGTGCTGAGTTCACAACCTAAAGTGGAACTGATGTGTTAGATGTTAGTAATTTGTAACTGCTTTAGTGTATTTTGCTTGTTGAAATTCTGTTTCAATAGCTAATGTAAATAGCATTTCTGCAATAGGAATACCGCTGATCAGAATTGATTGTTTGAGCTGTTCTTCTTAACAGGCTTTCAGATATTTGGATCTGGTCTTGGAAAATAATTTCTGCTTAATAATGTTTAATTAATTTAATAACTATGGTAACTAGGTACATGATTTTATTCAGCATTTGGTCCTTGGAGTTGAAGACGTGGAACTGATTAGTTAGCCATCAAATAAATGTAATGTACTGTAGCCCTGTGTGAATGATCAGGGGCTTTATTTTCAGTGGGACTCAGAATTCCAACAAAAGTTTTTGTTGATTTCTGTTGTAGTAGCAAGATACTCTTTACCTCACAGGATAAAATGACTCTCAAAAATACTTAGCTTATCACGTGCAAGAAATTATGTTTCGCAATAATTTGATTCTCAGCGAAGCATTCGGTCTTTCATCACTGAATATAGTTTTCTGTGTTAGTCTCAGTTTGTTTCTTAAATACACCATGCCTACCAGAAAACCATGGAAGTGTCATTTTCCATTAATAATACATTTTGCTAATTTTGTGGAAACAAAATAAATTTTTTTGCATACTGGCAAGAAGTGCAGATTTGCTGCACTAGTCGCTTCTGTGAATTATGCAGATACTTTGACCATTTTTTTGCTTAACTTTCAATGTCAACAGTGATGTTAGGATATTTATGTTGAACCTGAGTGAAACAGTCTTGAAGTTTTGTGAGAAAGTCCTTTCTCACAGAAGATTGAATCCAGATTTGACCGAGAAGTAGATATCCCCCAAATAAAAAAGTTCCTACAGTTTTCATAAAAATCTTTGTTAGGCAAGAGGAACCAGTCCCCTCTGAGGAGTGATACAGGTTGAATTTTGTTCTTGATACATTCTGATTTGGTTGTTTTACCCATGTGCTAACAGTACCAGCTACAGCAGATTCTTTTGAAGATACCAGAGAAAAGAAAGAATGAAAGTCATTATGATTGTGTCTTGGGTAAAAGATGCAGATTGATCAAATTCATTAGTTTAGCTTCATGAAACAAGTTGATTTTTAGCTTTCTCAGTTTTGTGAATTACTGTCTACAAATCTTTCCATTCTAGTTAGATTTCAGCTGTTGTGCATATTCAGTTATAGAAATTCAACTATGGAGATCAGAATAAAGCATATGGTATCTATACAATACTACGTAAATGAATGGGATTGGATAATTCTAACAGAAAGAGATTTGATTGTTAATATAATACCATTGACATGAGTAAAAATTAGATAGAA
>NW_024498944.1:0-2157 GCF_017590055.1 Onychostruthus taczanowskii
TTTAGGGTTTTTTGGGGTAATTTGGGGCAATTTTGGGTAATTTAGGGGGTTTTTGGGGTAATTTAGGGTAATTTTTTGTAATTTGGGGTAATTTTTGGGGTAATTTTGGGGTAATTTGGGTTAATGTGGGGATAATTGTAGGGTTTTTTGGGGTAATTTGGGGTAATTTTTGGTAATTTAGGGTAAATTTTGGGGTAATTTTGAGGTAATTTGGGTTAATGTGGGGATAATTGTAGGGTTTTTTGGGGTAATTTGGGTAATTTTGGGGTAATTTGGGGTAATTTTTGGGTAATTTGGGATAACTTTAGGATAATTTTAGGATTTTTTTGGGTAATTTGAGGTAATTTTGAGGTAATTTGGGGTAATTTTGGGGTAATTTGGGGTAATTTTTGGGTAATTTGGGTTAATCTGGGGATAATTTTAGGGCTTTTTGGGGTAATTTGGGTTAATTTTTGGTAATTTGGGGTAATTTTTGGGTAATTTGGGTTAATCTGGGGATAATTTTAGGGCTTTTTGGGGTAATTTGGGTTAATTTTTGGTAATTTGGGGTAATTTTTGGGTAATTTGGGTTAATCTGGGGATAATTTTAGGGCTTTTTGGGGTAATTTGGGTTAATTTTTGGTAATTTGGGGTAATTTTTGGGTAATTTGGGTTAATCTGGGGATAATTTTAGGGCTTTTTGGGGTAATTTGGGTTAATTTTTGGTAATTTGGGGTAATTTGGGGTAATTTTGGGTAATTTTGGGGCGCTCACCGGCGGTCCCGGGATGCCGGGGGGGCCTTTGGGGCCCAGGAGACCTCGGGGACCCTGGAAAGGAGGAGGGGTGAGACCCCAAAATTGGGGAGAAACACCCCAAAAATGTTAAAAAGCACCCAAAAATTGGGCAGAAACCCCCAAAAATGGGAATGGGAACCCAAAAATTGGGGGTGGGACCCCAAAATTTTGGAGAAACTCCGCAAAAAATGGGGACGGGAACCTAAAAATGGGGGACAGGGACCCCCCAAAAATGGGGGTGAGACCCCGAAATTGGGGAGAAACCCCCCAAAAATGAGGGTGGGAACCCAAAAATGGAGGTGGGACAGCAAAATTGGAGAGAAACCCCCCAAAAATGGGGGTGGGAGCCCAAAACCCAAAAATGGGGGTGGGAATTGGGGATGGGACCCCGAAATTGGGGAGAAACCCCCCAAAAATGGGGGTGGGAGCCCAAAATTGGGGAGAAACCCACCAAAAATGGGGGACAGAGACCCCAAAATTGGGGAGAAACCCCCAAAAATGGGGATGAGACCCCGAAATTGGGGAGAAACCCCCCAAAAATGGGGGTGAGACCCCGAAATTGGGGAGAAACCCCCCAAAAATGGGGGTGAGACCCCAAAATTGGGGAGAAACCCCCCAAAAATGGGGGTGGGAACCCAAAAATGGAGGTGGGACACCAAAATTGGAGAGAACCCAAAATTGGGAATGAAATCCCCAAAAATTGGGATAAGATGCCAAAAAAAGGGGAACAGGACCCCAGAAATTGGGAGAAACCCCCAAAATTTGGGATGGGACCCCAAAAATGGGGAGAAACCCCCCAAAAATCGGGGGTGAGACCCCAAAAATGGGGCAAAACCCCCCCAAAAATGGAGGGCGGGACCCCAAAAAAATGGGAGAACCCCAAAAATGGGTTCAGGACCCAAAAAAAGGATCCGAGACCCCCCAAAATTGGGCAAAAGTCCTCCAAAATTGGGTTAAGACCCCCCCCAAAATTGGGATAAACTTCCCCAAAATTGGGTTTAAAATCCCCAAAAAGGGTCCCAGACCCCCCAAAATGATCAAGACTCCCCAAAATTTGGGGGGCCCCTCAAAAAAGATCCCAGACCCCCCAAAATTGGGCAAAAATCCCCAAAAAAAGGGTCCCAGAACCCCCAAAATTGGGCAAAAATCCCCAAATAAAGGGTCCCAGATCCCCCAAAATTGGGCAAAAATCCCCAAATAAAGGGTCCCAGACCCCCCAAAATTGGGCAAAAATCCACCAAAATTGGTTGAAGACCCCCCAAATTTGGGTTGAAATCCCAAAAAAGGGTCCCACACCCCCCAAAATTTTGGGGGACCCCCCCCATTACCGCCTCCCCCGGCAGCCCTCGGGGTCCCACGTCGCCGTCGTCGCCCTGAGGGGAA
>NW_024498945.1:0-2152 GCF_017590055.1 Onychostruthus taczanowskii
GTAAATTTGGGGGAAATTTTTTGGGATCTTCTGGGATTTTTCAGGGATTTTTTTAGGGTTTTTAAGGGAATTTTTTAGGGATTTTTTTGGGGATTTAATGGGAATTTTTAGGGATTTTTGGACAGATTTTTGGGGTATTTTTGGGTAATTTTTGGGGATTTTTTGGGAAATTTTTTGCGGATTTTAGAGGAATTTTTGGGGATTTTTTTGGGAATATTTGGGAATGTTTTGGGGATTTTTCGAGATTTTTTGGAAATTTTTATGGGGATTTTTTGGGATTTTTAGAGGAATTTTTGGGGATTTTTTGGGTAAATTTGGAGGAAATTTTTGGAAATTTTTTGGGGATTTTCTGGGATTTTTTTTGGGTTTTAAAGGGAATTTTTTAGGGATTTTTTGGGGATTTAATGGGAATTTTTAGGGATTTTTGGACAGATTTTTAGGGATTTTGGGTGTATTTTTGGGTAATTTTGGGGGATTTTGAAGTTTTTTGGGGATTTTTTTGGATTTTTTTGGGGAATTTTTTGGGATTTTTTGAGAATTTTTTGGGGATTTTTGGAGAAATTTTTGGGATTATTTGGGGAATGTTTAGAGGAAGTTTTTAGAATTTTTTGGGATTTTTTTAAAAACTTTTTGGGGTAATTTTTTTGGAATTTATGTGAATTTTGGGAGATTTTTTTTGGAATTTTAATGGAACTTTTGGGTAAACTTTGGGGAATTTTTTTGGCAATTTTTGGGGGGATTTTTTGGGATTTATTTGGGAATTTTTGGGGAATTTTTTTGGTTTTGGGTATTTTATTGGGAATTTTTTGGGGATTTTCAGAGGAATTTTTTGAGAGTTTTTGGGATTTTTTGGGAAAATTTTTGGGGATTTTTTGGGGAATTTTTGCGAGTTGTATTGGATTTTTTGGGGCATTTTAAAGGATTTTTTGGACAAATTTGGGAGAACATTTTGGAAATTTTTTGGGATTTTCAGGAATTTTTTGGGGGTTTTTAAGAGAATTTTTTAGGGATTTTTTTGGGATTTTTATGGGAAAATTTGGGGATTTTTTGGGGGGATTTTATGGGATTTTTTGAATTTTTAGGGAGTTTTTTGGGGAATTTTAGAGGATTTTTGGGGATTTTTTTGGGATTTTTATGGGAAAATTTGGGGATTTTTTGGGGGGATTTTATGGGATTTTTTGAATTTTTAGGGAGTTTTTTGGGGAATTTTTAGGGGTTTTTGGGGGTTTTTTTGGGGTTTTTTAGGGAATTTTTTAGGAATGTTTTGGGGATTTTTTTTGGGATTTAATGAGAATTTTTAGGGATTTTTGGACAGAATTTTAGGGATTTTTGGGGTATTTTTGGGGAATTTTTGGGAATTTTTTTGGATTATTTGGGGAGTTTTTTGCGATTTAATGGGAATTTTTTGGGGGATTTTAGAGGAATTTTTTGGGAATTTTTATGGGGATTTTTTGGGATTTTTAGAGGATTTTTTTGGGATTTTTGGGTGAAATTTTTTGCGATTTTATGGGATTTATTTGGAATTTTTTTGGGAATTTTTTTGGGAATTTTTTTGGGAATTTTTTAGGATTTAATGGGAATTTTTGGGTATTTTTGGAGAGATGTTTATGGATTTTTGGGGTATTTTTGGGAAATTTTTTGGAATTTATTTTTTTATTTTTGGGGCGTTTTTTTGTGAAAATTTTAGGGACTTTTGATGGATTTTTTTTTAGAGTTTTTTCGGGATTTTTTTCTGGAATTTTTGGTGAAATTTCTGGGGATTTTATGGGAATTTTTTTGGAATTTTTGGGGATTTTTTTGGTGAATTTTTGGGAATTTTTTTTTATTTTTTCGGGAATTTTAAAGGAATTTTTGGGTAAATTTGGAGGAAATTTTTGGGGATTTTCTGGGATTTTTCAGGGATTTTTTTGGGGTTTTTAAGGGAATTTTTTAGGGATTTTTTTTTGGGGGGGATTTTTTGGGGATTTTGGGATTTTTTTGGGGTCTCACCTGTGGCAGCTCCAGCTGTGCCCAGCAGGGGGCGCTGAGTCCCCTCCCATTTTGGGGCCGTTTCTCCTGTTTTGAACGGAATTTTTTTGGAGAATTTTTAAGGGATTTTTGGGGGATTTTTAGGCGGATTTTAGAAGAATTTTTGGGAATTTTTTGGGGAATT
>NW_024498946.1:0-2150 GCF_017590055.1 Onychostruthus taczanowskii
TTTTTTCCCATTTTTCCCCATTTTCCCTCCGTTTTTTCCCCATTTTTCACCTTTTCCTCCCCAATTCTCCCCGCTCCCCCCTGCTCATTCCCGCTTTTCCCTGGAGCATTCCCAAATTTCCCCCTTTTTTCCCCAAATCTTCTCCCCATTTCCCCCCGTTTTTTTGACCTTTTTCTCCCATTTTTTCCCATTTTTTCCCCGTTTTTTCCCAATTTTCCCATTTTTTCCCCATTTTTTCTCCCATTTTCCCCCATTTTTCCCCATTTTTTCCCATTTTTTCCCCGTTTTTTCCCAATTTTCCCATTTTTCTCCCCAATTCTCCCCGCCCCCCCCGCGCATTCCCGCTTTTCCCTGGCGCATTCCCAAATTTCCGGCCGCGGCCGCTCCCCGGCGGCGCGCACAGAGCTCCCTCTGTGCTCCCGGAATTTTGGGAGCCTCCCGCGGGAATTTGGGCAGCGCCATTTCGGGAACGGAATTTTTTGGGAACGGAATTTTTTGGGAACGGCCGCGCGGCTCCTCCTGCAAAAATTCCCCAAAATCCGCCCCAAAAATGCGGGATTTGGGGATTTTGGGGGGTCCAGGGGGGGATCCCAAAATTTGGGGGTCTCAAAATCCCAAAATTCCACCCCAAAACCCCAAATTCCCCCCCCCCCAAATCCCAATTTTTTCCCCCCCAAATCCTGCCAAAAAAATCCCAAAATTTCCCCCCCAAAATCCCCAAATCCTGGGAAAAGTTCCCCAAAATCCGCCCCAAAAATGCGGGATTTGGGCATTTTGGGGGTTCCTAAAATTTGAGAACGGCGCAATCCCAAATTCCAGCCCCAAATCCCAAAATTTCTGCCCAAAATCCGGGAAAAGTATCCCAAAAATCCGCCCCGAAATTCCCCAAAATCCCCCCAAATCCCCCCTCAAATCCCAAATTTTTCCCCCCAAAATCCCAAACTTCTCCCCAAAATCCCGAATTTCCCTTCCCAAATCCCAAAATTCTCCCCAAATCCCCAAATTTCCCCCCAAAAATCCCAAAATCCTGGGGAAATTCCCAAAAATCTGCCCCAAAAATGCGGGATTTGGGGTTTTCGGGGGGTCCCGAATTTTGGGGAAATTGCAATCCCAAATTTCCCCCCCCAAATCCCAAAAATCCCCCCCCAAAATCCCCAAATCATGGGAAAAATCCCCAAAATCCGCCCCAAAAATGCGGGATTTGGGCATTTTGGGGGTTCCTAAAATTTGAGAACGGCGCAATCCCAAATTCCAACCCAAAATCCCAAAATTTCTGCCCAAAATCCGGGAAAAGTATCCCAAAAATCCGCCCCGAAATCGCCCAAAAATCCCCCCTCAAATCCCAAATTTTTCCCCCCAAATCCCAAACTTCTCCCCAAAATCCCGAATTTCCCTTCCCAAATCCCAAAATTCTCCCCAAATCCCCAAATTTCCCCCCAAAAATCCCAAAATCCTGGGCAAATTCCCAAAAATCCGCCCCAAAAATGCGGGATTTGGGCATTTTTGGGGGGGTCCGAGGGGGGGATCCCAAAATTTGGGGAGATCGCAACCCCAAAATTTCCTCAAAAATCCCAAAATTTCGTCCCCAAATCTCCCCAAAATCCGGGGGAAAAAAATCCCAAAATTCTGCCCCAAAAAATCCCAAAATATCCCCCAAAATATCCCAAAATCTGGGGAAAAAATCCCAAAAATCTGCCCAAAATTCCAGCCAAAATCCCAAAATTTCCTCCCCGAATCCCCCCAAAATTCCACCCCAAAATGCCAAATTTTGCCCCCGAAAATCCCCAAATTCTCCCCAAAATTCCAGAACTTTTCCCCAAAATTTCCCTCCAAATCCTGAATTTTTTCCCCCAAATCCCAAAATTCCACCCAAAATTCCCCCCTAAAGTCCCAAAAGATGACACCAAAATCCCAAATTTTCCCCCCAAAATTCCTCCCAAAATCCCCAAAACTCCCCCCAAAATCCCAAAATTCCCCCCAAAAATCCCCAAAATTCCCAAAGTTCCCCCTAAAATCCCCCCCAAATCTCAAAATTTTCCCCCCAAAACTCCCAAAACTCTCCCCAAAACCCCCAAAATTCCCTCCAAATTCCCCCCAAAATCCCAAAATTCTGTCCAAAATCCCAATATTCCTCCCAAAAATCCCCAAAA
>NW_024498947.1:0-2147 GCF_017590055.1 Onychostruthus taczanowskii
TGGGGGGGTTTGGGGGGATTTTGGGGCCGCCGCGTGCGGAGATCCACGGGCAGCTCCTCGGCCATCGGGGGGTCCCGGATTTTGGGGGGACCCCCCCCCCCCCCCCGTTTTGGGGGGGCTCCGGCGGAGTCGCCGCGGGAGCGGAAGCGAGCGGGGAATCCCCAAAAAGCGGGGGGAGGGCGCTGAGGCCACGCCCACTTTCGCCGTGGCCACGCCCATCCCTCTAGGGGAACGCCCATTTCCTCATAGGCACGCCCCTGGTGGCTGTGGCCACGCCCACTTCTCTGTGGCCACGCCCACTTCCTCATAGACATGCCCCTCTGTGTGTGGCCACGCCCACTTCTCCGTAGACACGCCCACTTTGCTGTAACCACGCCCTGTTCGGCATAGACACGCCCCTCGCGGTTGTGGCCACGCCCACTGAGGGTTTAGGCCACGCCCATGAGGGGAAGAGGGGAAAATGGGGGGATTTGGGAGATTTGGCGGGAAAAAATAGAGATTTGGCGGGAAAATTGGGGGAGATTGGGAGGAATTCATCAAAGAGGAGAAAATTGGGGAAAATTCAGAGAAAAAGGAGAAAATTGGGAAAAAATTGGGGGAAATTCACAGAAAAAGGAGAAAATTGGGGGAAATTCACCAAAAAAGGAGAAAATTGGGGGAAAATTCCCGAAAAAAAGGAAAAAATTGGGAAAAAATTGGGAGAAAATTGGGGGAAGTTCATCAAAAAAAGGAGAAAATTGGGGAAAATTCAGAGAAAAAGGAGAAAATTGGGGGAAATTCACGAAAAAAAGGAAAAAATTGGGAAAAAATTGGGAGAAAATTGTGGGAAGTTCACGGAAAAAGGAGAAGATTGGGGAAAAATTTGGGGGAAATTGTGGAAAATTCACCGAAAAAGGAGAAAATTGGGGGAAATTCATGAAAAAAAGGAGAAAATTGGGACAAAATTGTGGAAAATTCACTAAAAATGGAGAAAATTGGGATAAAATTGGGGGAAATTCACAGAAAAAGCAGAAAATTGGTAAAAATTGGGGGAAATTCACAGAAAAAAGGAGAAAATTGGGAAAATTCACCCAAAAAAAAAGAAAAAAATGGGGACAAAATTGTGGAAAATTCACTAAAAATTGAGAAAATTGGGAGAAAATTGGGGAAATTCACAGAAAAAGTAGAAAATACGGGAAAATTTGGGGGAAATTGTGGGAAATTCACCAAAAAAGGAGAAAAATGGGGGAAATTCACCCAAAAAAAAGGAGAAAATTGGGACAAAATTGGGGGAAATGCATCCAAAAAAAGCAGAAAATAGGAAAAATTTTGGGGAAAATTCACAGAAAAAGGAGAAAATTGGGAGAAATTCAGAGGTAAAAAAGAGAAAATTGTGATGAAGTTGGGGAAAATTCACCAAAAAAGGAGAAAATTGGGAAAATTCACAAAAAAAAAAGAAAAAATGGAGACAAAATTGGGGGAAATTCACAGAAAAAAAGGAGAAAGTTGGGTTAAAATTGGGACAAAATTTGAGGGAAATACATCAAAAAAGGAGAAAATTGGGGGAAATTCACCAAAAAAAGGAAAAAATTGGGATGAAATTGAGGGAAATGCATCCAAAAAAAAGAAAAAAATAGGAAAAATTTTGGGGAAAATTGGGGAAAATTCACAGAAAAAGGAGAAAATTGGGAGAAAATTGGGGAAAATTCACCAAAAATGGAGAAAATTGGGACAAAATTGGGGGAAATTCACCGAAAAAGGGAGAAAATTGGGAGAAAATTGGGGAAAATTCATCCAAAAAAGGAGAAAATTGGGAGAAAATTGGGGGAAATTCACCAAAAAAAGGAGAAAATTGGGACAAAATTGGGGGAAATTCATCCAAAAAAGGAGAAAATTGGTAAATTTGGTAAAAAATTGGGGGAAATTCACTGAGAAAGAAGAAAATTGGGACAAAATTGGGGAAAAGTCACAGAGATTGACACCGGGGTGGCCTTGGGGACACTTTGGGGACACTCTGGGGACAGAGCTGGGGACACTTTGGGGACACCGGGACACCCCTGGGGACACGAGGGTGGCCTTGGGGACACCGGGACAGAGCTGGGGACATTTTGGAGACATGGGGACATCCCTGGGGGTGGATCTGGGGACACCAAAATGGCCTTGGGGAC
>NW_024498948.1:0-2147 GCF_017590055.1 Onychostruthus taczanowskii
TCCCCAAGTGTCCCCAGCCCATGGGGGCCGGTCCCACCGGTGACAGAAGGTGACAACGGGAGGGATTTGGGGACAATTCAGGGGGATTTGGGGACAATTTGGGGACAATTCAGGTGGAATTGGGGACAATGGGGGGTGGCAACACTGGAAATGTCCCTTTTAGTCCCATTTTTGTCCCTTTTAGTCCCATTTTTGTCCCTTTTTGCCCCATTTTTGTCCCTTTTTACCCCATTTCTTCCCCTCCCCCCTCAGGGCCACCGCAGCTTTTGCCAAAATCTTTTATTGCCGCCCCTCCCCCACCCCAAAAAACCCCAAAAAAACCCCAAAAAACCCAAAAAACACCAAATAAATATCCAAGAAAACACCGTGAAAAAGGGGGTTTCAAAAGGAATTTTGGGGGATTTTTAGGGGAATTTGGGGAGTTTTTGGCTGTACAAAATTTACAAAGGGGGGAAAAAAATCCCAAAAGTTGGGGGGAAAAAATCCCAAAAATTGGGGAAAAAATCCCCAAAACTGGGGGGGAAAGTCCCAAAAATTTGGGAGGGGAAATACCAAAATTCGGGGAAAAAATTCCAAAATTTGGGGGCGAAAATCCCAAAATTTGGAGGGGAGAAAATCCCAAAATTTGGAGGGGAAATCCCAAAAATGGGAGGGGGGTGGGGGTGGAGAATATCTAAAATTTGGGATTAATCCAGGGGGTGAAATCCCAAAATTTTGGATTTTTCTCGGGAAAAAAATCCTAAAAATTAGGGGGGAAATATAAAAAAAAATATTGGGATTTATTAGTCCCATTTTTGTCCCTTTTAGTCCCATTTTTGTCCCTTTTAGTCCCATTTTTGTCCCTTTTTACCCCATTTTTCCCCTCCCCCCTCAGGGCCACCGCAGCTTTTGCCAAAATCTTTTATTGCCGCCCCTCCCCCACCCCAAAAAACCCCAAAAAAACCCCAAAAAACCCAAAAAACACCAAATAAATATCCAAGAAAACGCCGTGAAAAAGGGGATTTCAAAAGGAATTTTGGGGGATTTTTAGGGGAATTTGGGGAGTTTTTGGCTGTACAAAATTTACAAAGGGGGGAAAAAAATCCCAAAAGTTGGGGGGGAAAAATCCCCAAAACTGGGGGGGAAAATCCCAAAAATTTGGGAGGGGAAATACCAAAATTCGGGGAAAAAATTCCAAAATTTGGGGGCGAAAATCCCAAAATTTGGAGGGGAGAAAATCCCAAAATTTGGAGGGGAAATCCCAAAAATGGGAGGGGGGTGGGGGTGGAGAATATCTAAAATTTGGGATTAATCCAGGGGGTGAAATCCCAAAATTTTGGATTTTTCTCGGGAAAAAAATCCTAAAAATTAGGGGGGAAATATAAAAAAAAAAAAAATTGGGATTTACGTGGGGGGAACATCCCAAAAATCTGGGGGGAAAGAATCCTAAAAATTGGAAAAAATCCTAAAAAAATTGGGGAGAAAATGCCAAAATTTGGGATTGACTTGGGGGGGAAACCCAAAAAATCTGAGGGAAAAAAAATCCTAAAAATTGGGAGAAAATCACAAAATTTGTGAGGAAAAACCCCAAAATTTGGGATTTACTTGGATGGGAATATCCTAAAAATTGGGAAAAATTCCCTAAAATTTGGGAATTACCCAGGGAGGAAAAAAATCTTAAAAAACTGGGGGGAAACCCTAAAATTTGGGATTTATCCAGAAAGAAAAAAATCCCCCAAATTTGGGATTTATCTGGTGGGAGAAAATACAAAAAATTGGAAGGAAAAATCCCAAAATTTTGGGGAAAATTCTTAAAATTTGGGATTTAGATGAGGGAAAAATTCTAAAAATTTTGGGGAAAATCCCTAAAATTTGGGATTTTTCTGGGGGAAAAAATTCTAAAAATTTTGGGAAAAATCCCTAAAATTTAGGATTTGCCTGGAAGAAAAAAATCCCCCAAATTTGGGATTTATCTGGATTCTAAAAATTTTGGGGAAAATCCCTAAAATTTGGGATTTTTCTGGGGGGAAAAAATTCTAAAAATTTTGGGGAAAATCCCTAAAATTTAGGATTTACCTGGAGGAAAAAAAATCCCCAAAATTTGGGATTTATCTGGTGGGAGAAAATACAAAAAATTTTACAAAGAAAAATCCCAAAATTTTGGGGAA
>NW_024498949.1:0-313 GCF_017590055.1 Onychostruthus taczanowskii
GGAATGCACCGGGAATGGGGAAATGCATCTGGATTTGGGGAATGCATGGGATTGGGGAATGCACTGGGATTGGGGAATGCACCGGGAATGGGGAAATGCACCGGGATTGGGGAATGCATTGGGTTTTGGGGGAATGCACCGGGATTTGGGAAATGCACCAGGATTGGGGAATGCATGGGACTGGGGAAATGCACCGGGGTTTGGCGAAAATGCACCGGGATTGGGGAATGCATTGGGTTTTGGGGGAATGCACCGGGATTTGGGGGAATGCACTGGGATTGGGGAATGCACCGGGGATGGGGATGCATCGGGC
>NW_024498949.1:319-2142 GCF_017590055.1 Onychostruthus taczanowskii
GGGAATGCACCGGGATTTGGGGAAATGCACCGGGATTTGGGGAAATGCACCGGGATTGGGGAATGCACCGGGATTGGGGAATGCACCGGGATTTGGGGAAATGCACCGGGATTGGGGAAATGCACCGGGTTTGGGGAATGCACCGGGTTTGGGGAAATTCCAGGGGTTTTGGGGAAATGCCGGGGGTTTTGGGGAAAATGCACCGGGATTGGGGAAATGCACCGGGATTTGGGGAAATGCACTGGGATTGGGAAATGCACCGGGATTGGGGAATGCACCGGGATTGGGGAATGCACCGGGATTGGGGAATGCACCGGGATTGGGGAATGCACCGGGATTGGGGAAATTCTGGGGGTTTTAGGGTGAATTCCCCAGATTTTGGGAAAATTCACAAGATTTCGGGGTGAATTCCCAGGATTTTGGGGAAATTCACCAGGTTTTGGGACGAATCCTGGAGATTTTGGGAAAATTCTCAGGATTTCGGGAGGAATTTCAGAGGTTTTGGGGAAATTCACCACGTTTTGGGGAAATTTCGGGGGTTTTGGGAAAATTCACCAGGTTTTGGGGTGAAGTCCCAAAGATTTTGGGGAGAATTCCTCAGATTTTGGGGAAAATTCCCAGGATTTTGGGGTGAATTCCAGAGATTTTGGGAAAATTCACCAGATTTTGGGGTGAATTCCCAGGATTTGGGGAAAATACTGGAGATTTTGGGATGAATCCCGGAGATTTTGGGAAAATTCACAAGATTTTGGGGTGAATCCCAGAGATTTTGGGAAAATTCACCAGGTTTTGGGGAAATTCTGGAGGTTTTGGGGTAAATTCTCAGGATTTCAGGAGGAATTTTGGAGATTTTGGGGAAATTCACCAGATTTTGGGGTGAATTCCCCAGATTTTGGGGAAAATTCCCAGGATTTCGGGGGAAATTTCAGGGATTTTGGGAAAATTCACCAGGTTTTGGGGAAATTCTGGGGATTTCGGGGTGAATTCCTGGGATTTTTGAGGAAAATTCATGGGATTCGGGGAAAATTCACAACATTTGGGGCAAATTCCTGGGATATGGGGCAAATTCCCGGGATTTCAGGGTGAAATTAGTGGGTTTTTTAGGGAAAATTCCCAGGATTTTGGAGCAAATTCTCAGGATTTTGGTCAAAATTCACAGGGTTTTGGGGAAAATTCTGGAGATTTTAGGGCAAATTCTTGCCATTTTTGTCAAAATTCCTGGGATTTTTGGGGCAAATTCTTTAGATTTGGGGCAAATTCTTGCAGTTTTTGGGACAATTCCCTGGATTTTTGAAGAAAATTCATTGGATTTTGGGGAAAATCCTGGCATTTTCCAGGTAAATTCCCTGGATTTGGGGCAAAATCCTGGGATTTTCCAGGCAAATTCCCACAATTTTGGGGAAAATTCCCCGGATTTTGGGGCAAATTCCCCAGATTTGGAGCCAATTCTGAAGATTTTGGGGCAAATTCCTGGGATTTTTGGGGCAAATTCCCGGGACTTTGGGCCAATTCCCCAGACTTTGGCTAAATTCCCAATATTTGGGGCAAACTCATGGGATTTTCGGGCCGATTCCGGTGATTTTCGGGCGAAATTTTGCAAATTCCCAAGATTTGTTGCCAATTCCCGGGAATTTTGGGCAAGTTTTATCCCCTAAAAATCAAAATTGGGGTTTTATTGAAATGGCAAAGTTTCCACCGTGCCGTTCCCCCGGGTTTTCCCAGGTGTCCAACTGGTTCGGGAACAAGCGCATCCGCTACAAGAAGAACATGGGCAAGTTCCAGGAGGAGGCTGGGGTTAATTAACCTGGGGTAATTAATGAACT
>NW_024498950.1:0-2168 GCF_017590055.1 Onychostruthus taczanowskii
AAAAAGAGTTCAATCCAAACCAGGATTTTCATTCAATTCACTGGTGCAATTCCTTTGTGATGTTTAGAGCTAAATCCAGCAAACAGCCAGGGAGGGAAGGATTTCAAAGACATCAAAGGCGTTTCCATGAATTCCAGAATCCCAGAATTGTTGAGGCTGGGGGGAAAACCCTCCAAAATCACCAAGTGCAATGGTTCCAGAGCACTCCAAGGGCACATCCAAAGGCTTTTCCATGCCCCAGGGCTGGGGACCCCAGCAGAGCCCCGGGAAGCTGTGCCAGGGCTGGAAAAGCCTTTCCAGGAGGAAATTCCCCAGGAGTGGAAGGTCTGCCCTGGGCTCTGACAGGATCCCTGGAAATGCCAGCAGCCCCCAGGCTGACTGCAGGCCCTGTCACTTCCCAGGATATTGGATTTTCCAGGCTTGCTACATGAACCAATTTGTCCCTGGGAGCATTAATTGTTCGACATGAGATCTTAACGAGCTTTCAGCATCAAACCCAGCAGAAATATCCCATTTGCAGGAACAGCTCCGTGCCAGGAGCCAGCTCTGAGGACTGAAATTGTGTTTCCTTCAGCCAGTCCTTTCCTGAGCCTGCTGAACACGGGCCACAAGGGCGTTTTTGTCATTTTCTGCCACTTTTTGCTGTGCTTGGCCATAGCCCTGACATCTCCCACCCAGGCAGGCTTGGCCCTGCTCCTGCTCCACGCTGGAATTGCTTCCCAGCTGCTCTGCCGCACGTGCACCAAACTCTTTCAGGCATTTTAAATCATCTCAAATCTGAATTAAACCCTCTGCTTCAGCTGGGAGCTCTGCTGGCTGTGCCAGGTCAGCTCACCCCACGGGATTTCAGGTTTGGGTTGGTGACATCCAGCTCCCCATTCCTCAGAGGGGAAGAACAAACAAATGCAGAGCAGCATTTGCTGCTGGGATGTGATTATTTTAATTTGATATTTGCAGCCTCAAAGATTCTAGCTCCTTTTGTCCTGAAATGTCAAGCTCCTGAAAGCAAGCAGCTTTCATAGAATTCCAGAAGGGTTTGGGTGGGAAGGGATGTTAAAATCCCATCCCATTCCCCCCCTGCCATGGCAGGGACACCTTCCCCTGTCCCAGGTGCTCCCAGCCCCAGTGTCCAGCCTGGCCTTGGGCACTGCCAGGGATCCAGGGGCAGCCCCAGCTGCTCTGGGCACCCTGTGCCAGGGCTGCCCACCCTGCCAGGGAACCATTCCCAATTCCCAAGATCCCATCCAAACCTGCTCAGTCTGAAGCCCTTCCCCTTTCCATCCAAAAGCCCTGGAAAGCCCAAGGTAACCAAGGTCCTGCCGTGGCGCTGAGCTCTGGCAGAAATCCGGATTTAACCCAGAGCAGAGCAGAGGAATCAGGATCCTGTGCTCCAGCCTCGTGTTCCTATCCACACTCTGCTGTTCCCAAAGGCCTGTTGTGGTTTAGTTGTGCTTTGGAAGTGAAGGTGGAGGTTTCACTGATAGGAAACCACATCCTTGCCTCCCTTTGTGCTGCTTCTCCCCCCCTGCTCTCCCTCAGCATTCCAGCTGCTTCCACATGCAGACCCAGTTCTTCCCTGGAGCTGGGAAAAACTTTTCAGGTGCAGCTCTTTCACTTGGCAAAAACCATTTGGGGCAGGCAAAGCTGTTTAAAAATTCAAATGAGGTTTTCAAATGGTTTTTTAGCTCAGGAATTCAGAAACATTTCCTGAAACACAGGAGCTGGTTGCAGAGAGACTGGAAATGAATTCCGGATGAAAGCAAAGCGAGGGGAGAAAAAAGCCCCCTTTTAACACAAAACATGTTTTGAAAATTACCATTTCAGGGCATGAATTTGTGTTGCATTTGATCTGAAGTTAATGAGGTCTGCTCAGGTACCCAGCTGCCACAGAACCATGGAATCCCAGGATCATTCAGGCTGGAAAACAACTCCAGTCCCAGCTGTGCTCCATCCCCACCGTGTCCCCAGCCCAGAGCTCTGAGCGCCAGCTCCAGGAATTCCTGGGACACCTCCAGGGATGGGCACTCCAACCCTCCTTGGGCAAAAAGGACTGCAAACACAGCCTGAGCAGCAGGAAAAGATCCCAAAAATGCCAAAAGGGGGTGCCTGGAGGAGCTCCCTCCCTGTTGGAGGCTGTGTCTGTCCAGCTCCAGCTCATTCCCTGCTCC